>NC_091981.1:65894047-66196547 GCF_044704955.1 Pristiophorus japonicus
CTGTGTGTGATTTCTTTTAACATGGGGTGGCCGTTGCACATCAGCTACCACATGAACTTGACAGTGCAAGGTCTTGGTCCAATGGCAAGGGGACCCAAGCCGATTAGAGACCAGGCTCTGCTGCATGGGTCTAGTACACACACACACATACACACATAATCCCACTGATCCCCTCCTTCCCTCCCATGGGTCCTCTCACCCTGGTGTAGGTGAGCGCATTAATCTTGGAGCAGCTTGTGGGTTTGTCCATAAAATACTGCCACTGTACTCCGCCCTCCCTGATTCCAGCTCTCTGCTCTCCATTCGCAGGCTCTGCTGCACTTTTCCCGTTCTCTCTCCAGCGCTCTCGCTCTGGCCGTTGACCTTTCCGCTGGTCCCGTGTACCGACATCTCTGCTGGTCCCATGTTCCGACCTCTCCACTGGTCCTGTGTCCTGAACTCTCTGCTGGCCCCTAGGAAGTTTATATTTGGTAATCCATTCTGTCATGTATACAACCAGCATTGCAACCCATGTATAATCTGACCTAAGTTGTACACTGTGAGAACAGTGACTACTAGGTGGTGAACTTGTGGGAGACATTCCTAACCTAGACCTTCAGATATAAAAGGGGAAGCTCCACCCACTTCCATCACTTGAGTGCTAAGGAATAAAGGACAGGTCACAGACTGAACTTCTCTCAAGCATGGGACTCATGTGCATTTATACTGTATAGTAAGGACGTATCAATGGCGACAAGAAACTGGGATTTAAACCACGCGAGCATGGCCACGAGCAGAACAGACGAGAGGTACTGTGTTAAGGAATGGTTGGGACAGAGATTCAACTTTGTTAAAGCAGCACACAGTTCTCCAGGCAGACAAGGGCAGTCGGGCATGCCCCAACATGTAGTCGAACCCAGAGGGGGAGTTCGACAGAGACAATGGCAAGCTGAACGGCGATTCACGCCATTGCAAGGGACAATGCGGCCAGTAATGGGGCCATCAACACCTGTTAATGGTGCACTCAAGGGCAATAACGGGCAGTCAGGGACGATCGACTGGCAAGGGACCTTTTGTTACAAACAGCAGCTCATGCCGGAGGCGTGGAGGCACACACTCAGCCGGAGTTTGCAGAGGTGAGCAAAATACCTGCAGAAATTGCAGAAATGAACGCTGGGGGAAATCGCTGGAAGCTGAAGTTCAGCGAGTTTATGTGGAGCACGTATACAGTTCATACACCAGGACGCCACCGATAATGATGAAAGTGCTCCTCAATGGCACCCCAGTATCAATGGAGCTAGACACGGGGGCCAGCCAGTCCCTGATAGGTATCAAACAGTTTGAAAAGTTGTGGGCGTCCAAGGCCAGGAGGCCAAAATTATCGCCGATTGACGCACAGCTACGGACTTACACAAAGCAGATCATTCCGGTGCTAGGCAGCGCCACGGTAGTCGTGATCCACAAAGATTCGGAGAACAGACTGCCACTCTTGATTGTCCCAGGGGACGGTCCCGCACTATTGGGGAGGAGTTGGCTTGCTATCATGAACTGGAAATGGGGCAATGTCAATGCAATTTCCTCTGTGGAGCGAGTATCATGCTCACAGATCCTGGACAAATTTGACTCACTATTTCAACCCGGCATTGGCACGTTCATGGGGACCAAGGTAGTGATTCACATAAACCCGGACGCCAGGCTAGTACACCACAAGGCCAGAGTGGTGCCGTACGTGATGCGAGAAAACATAGAAGGCGAATTGGACCGCCTGCTGAGGGAAGGCATCATCTCGCCAGGCGAATTCAGTGACTGGGCGAGCCCGATTGTGCCGGTGCTCAAGGCGGATGGGTCGGTCAGGATATGTGGCGATTACAAGGCCACCATCAATCGGGTGTCACTCCAAGACCAGTACCCGCTACCGAGAGCGAAGGACCTCTTTGCGAAGCTATCTGGTGGCAAACTTTTTTCAAAATTGGACCTGACCTCAGCTTACATGACCCAGGAGCTGGCGCGTGAGTCGAAGAAGCTGACCACCATCACGATACACAAGGGGTTGTTTGAGTGCAACAGATGTCCGTTCGGGATTCGCTCAGTCGCTGCGCTCTTCCAACGAAATATGGAAAGCCTCCTCAAGTCGATTCCAGGGACGGTGGTTTTTCAGGACGACATCCTCATTACGGGTTATGATACTGAAGAACACCTCCACAACCTGGAAGAGGTGCTACGCAGACTGGACTGGGTAGGGCTGCGACTGAAAAAGGCGAAGTGCGTCTTCCTAGCTCCAGAGGTAGAATTCCTGGGGATGAGGGTAGCAGCAGATGGAATCAGCCCTACTGCGTCCAAGACGGAAGCGATCCAGAGAGCACCCAGACCCCATAACACAATGGAGCTGCGTTCATTCCTGGGGCTCCTGAACTATTTTGGTAACTTTCTTCCCAAATTGAGCACGCTGCTAGAGCCGCTACACGTGCTCCTACGCAAAGGTCGCGAATGGGTCTGGGGGGGACAGCCAGAAAAGGGTTTTTAATAGAGCACGCAATTTGTTATGTTCCAACAATCTGTTAACGCTATAGGACCCATGTAAGAAACTTGTGTTAACGTGCAATGAGTCATCCTATGGTGTCGGGTGTGTGTTGCAGCATGTCAATGCCAAGGGTCAGTTACAGCTGGTAGCTTATGCCTCCAGAAGTCTGCCCAGGCAGAAAGGGGCTACCGGATGGTAGAAAAGGAGGCACTCGCATGTGTATATGCGGTAAAGAAAATGCACCAGTACCTGTTTGGCAGGAAATTTGAGCTGGAGACTGATGACAAACCCCTAATGTCCCTTTTGGCCGACAAAAGGCCATAAATGCAAACGCATCGGCCCGCATACAGAGGTGGGCACTCACGTTAGCCACCTATGACTACACAATTCGGCACAGACCGGGCACTGAAAACTGCGCCGATGCACTCAGCAGGCTCCCACTAGCCACCACTGAGAGGGCTACCGAACATGCTGCTGAGATGGTCATGGCTGTTGAAATTTTCAGAAGCGAAAGCTCACCCATTACAGCCCGTCAGATTAAAGTCTGGACAAATAGAGACTCGCTATTGTCTCTAGTCAAGAAATGTGTCCTGAATGGGGACTGGGCAGCCATGTAGAGGGCATGCCCTGAGAAATTTAAACCATTTCACAGGCGCAAGGATAAACTCTCGATTCAGGCCGATTGCCTACTGTGGGGAAACCGCGTAGTCATGCCCCAGATGGGCAGAGAAGTGTTCATCAGAGAATTCCACAATGAGCACCCGGGCATTGTCACGATGAAGGCAATTGCCAGGTCACACGCTTGGTGGCCAGGGATAGACTCAGATCTGGAACTTTGTGTTCGCAGGTGCAACACGTGTGCCCAGCTGGGCAATGTGCCCAGGGAAACCCACCTTAGCCCCTGGCCATGGCCCGCCAAGCCTTGGTCACGCATCCATGTGGACCTCGCAGGTCCCTTCATGGGAAAAATATTTTTGGTTGTAGTAGACGTCTACTCCAAATGGATCGAGTGTGACATTTTAAATTCAAGCACATCTTCTGCCACGGTAGAAAGTCTATGGGCAATGTTCGCCGCCCACGGTCTACCGGACATCTTGGTCAGCGACAATGGCCCGTGCTTCACAAGCACTGAATTCCAGGACTTCATGGCAGGCAATGGAATTAACCATGTTAGAATGGCACCGTTCAAGCCGGCCTCAAACGGCCAGGCAGAACGAGCAGTACAGATAATCAAACAGGGGATGCTCAGAATCCAAGGGGGTTCCCTACAATGCCGCTTATCACGCCTCCTGTTGGCCTACAGATCCCGATCACACTCGCTCACAGGGGTTCCACCCGCAGAGCTGCTAATGAAAAAGACACTCAAAACCCGGTTATCCCTTATACACCCCACCATGAAAGAAATTGTTGAGAGCAAGCGACAGTCACAATATGACTACCATGACAGGAATGCGAGGGAGCGATGTATTGATGTAAATGACCATGTTTTTGTCCTCAACTACGCTGCAGGGCCCAAATGGCTCGCAGGCACTGTGGTTGCCAAAGAGGGAAATAGGATTCTGGTCGTTAAGCTTACCAATGGACAAATCTGGCGCAAACATGTGGATCAAACAAAAAGGAGGTTCAGCAACCCCATAGAAGAAGCAGAGGAAGAACACGATGTAGAGTTCACTCCACCACAGGTGACCGAACACAGGAACCAAAGGGAGCCCAGTCACTGTGGGCAGTCCAGACAGGCCTGAGGCACCGCAAACAGCTGACACTCAGGCCAGCGCCCAACAACCGGAGCCCCAACTCAGGCACTCTACAAAGAGAGCGTAAACCACCAGAGAGACTCAACCTGTGATCCCAATAAGACTTTGGGGGGGAGGTGATGTCATGTATTCAAACAGTATTGTAACTCATGTATAATCTGACCTAAGTTGTACACTGTGAGAACACTGACCACTAGGTGGTGAACTTGTGGGAGACACTCCTAACCTAAACCTTCAGATGTAAAAGGGGAAGCTCCACCCACTTCCATCACTTGAGTGCTGAGGAATAAAGGACAGGTCACAGACTGACCTTCTCTCAAGCATGGGCCTCGTGTGCATTTATACTGTATAGTAAGGACGTATCACATTCTGCTTGGATGATCCAATTCAGCTGGTTGCCTGCACAAGACCTGTGCATCGGGAGTCGATAGCAGAGGAGTAATGTGAATGCCACCGGTTGTCGCCGCCTGCCGATTTTCGCCACTCACTGGCCCGACGATTCTCAGCACCCCAGCTCCCGTTGCCACAATTTTTACCGTTTTTAACCGGTTTCCTCACCACTCACCGCCCGATGTCGCCAGATTGGAGACACCCGGTGGTTGGGCCGCCGCCATCGTGCCATCTTGAATGTATAACATTATAACAACAACAACTTGTATTTATATAGCACCTTTAATGTAGTGAAACATCCCAAAGCGCTTCACAGGAGTCTTATGCAATAAAAATTTGACATCGAGCCACATGAATAGAAATTAGCATAGGTGAGGTCAAAGAGTTATGTTTTCAGGAGCATCTTGAAGGAGGAAAGAGGTAGAGAGGCGGAGAGGTTTAGGCAAGGAGTTCCAGAGCTTGGGGCCCAGGCAACAGAAGTCACGGGACACCAATGGTTGAGCGATTATAATCAGGGATGCTCAGGAGGGCAGAATTAAAGGAGCGCTGACATCTCGCAGGATTGTGGGGCTGGAGGAAATTACAGAAAGGGAGGGGCGAGGCCATAGGGGGATTTGAAAATAAGGATGAGAATTTTGAAATCGAGGCATTGCTTAACCGGGAGCCAATGTAGGTCAGCGAGCACAGGATGATGGGTGAGCAGGACTTGGTGCGAGTTAGGACACAGGCAGCTGAGTTTTGGATTACCTCTAGTTTACGTTGGTAGAATGTGGGAGGCCAGCCAGGAGTGCATTGGAATAATCAAGTCTGGAGGCAACAAAGGCATGGATGATGGCTTCAGCAGTGGATGAGCTGAGGCAAGGACGGAGACGGGCGATGTTACAGAGGTGGAAATAGGCAGTCTTAATTATGCTGCAGATATGTGGTCAAAAGCTCATTCAGAGTCAAATATGACACCAAGGTTGCAAACAGTCTGGTTCAGCTTCAGACAGGAGTTGGGGAGAGGGATGGAGTCAGTGTCTAGAGAATAGAGTTTTGGGCGGGACCGAAAACAATGGCTTCGGTCTTCCCAATATTCAATTGGAGAACATTTCTGCTCATCCAGAACTGGATGTCGGACAAGCAATCTGACAATTTAGAGACAGCGGAGGGGTCAAGAGAAGTGGTAGTGAGGTAGAGCTGGGTGTCATCAAAATACATGTGGAAACTGACGCTGCGTTTCCAGATGATGTCGCCAAGGGGCAATATGTAGATGAGAAATTGGAGGGGGCCAAGGAGAGATACTTGGGGGACAGCAGAGGTAACGATGCAGGGACGGGAAGAGAAGCCATTGCAGGTGATTCTCTGGCTACGATTAGACAGGTCAGAATGGAAACAGGCAAATGCAGTCCCACCCAGCTGGATGATGGTGGAGAGGAGTTGGAGAAGGATAGAGTGGTCAACGGTGTCAAAGGCTACAGACAAGTCAAGAAGGATGAGGAGGGATAGTTTGCCTTTGTCACAGTCACAAAGGATGTCATAACCTGCCTTTTAACTTTACAGATGCAGATGTACCTGTTTGTATTACCACCAATTTTTGCTGTTATTTTAGGTTTCCAGCATTTGCCGTTTTTCTTTCTTTTTGTATCACTAATTTATCCCTCAGTTTCTGATTTTCGAGTTTGCAAGTTGTTGCATTGGAGGAGACCGTGTTTATAATTGAGCACAGTATGCAACGTGTTTTTAAGGGCTGTATTTTAATTATTGACTGTACACAGAAAGGTTTTGATCAAAGTAACTCGGTCTGATTAACTGGTAACCCGATACTTGCTGGCACTCACTTGTCTATTGGGACATTCCCCAATAACCTGCTGGAGTAAGGCCCGTGTTACTGACGTCACCTAGCAACCAAGCGACATTGAGATGCCATAGAAACAAGACTTTGAAGACGACAATTAAATATTCCAACGGTGAGTAAACAATTGCTATTTGTAAAGTGGGGGCTAAAATCACACTGTGTAAATTTGAATAACTCTATATGTAAGGATTAGCTTTGCGTTGGGGTATCCAATGAGTAAAACTACAACAACCGGATTTGCAGCCGGTGTTGAGCCCAGGAAGAGATGCATACCGGGAGTTGTAGTCAGGCTCCGCCCGGCTTGGGTCCCGAGCCGCGCTGATACTGCCGTTGTGAAACTACAATTACCGGCGTGCCACGGGGCCGCGCAGGCGCAGAGAGCGTCTGTCAGTGTGATTGCGCGGAGAGCGTGTGTCAGTGTGATCGCGCGGATTGCCGATAACCCTAGTATCAGCAGCCTCTATATTTGTAAACCACCATCGGAGTGGCTTTTTCAGTCCCTTGGCAGCGGCCAGGTTTATTGGTAGTACTCTGTTGCAGGACCGCAGTGAGACCTGTCTTCTTGCCACCGTGAAGTCAATGTTGGGCCTAGTGTTGGTGAGTGAGTCCTGCAGCTGTCACTGACACCCGCCTCCAGCCGCCAGCCGCCAGCCGCGTACATTCACAGGATGTTACAGAGCATCGGTCTGACCCTGCTTGTCTTGGTGGCCACTCTCTTTTGTGTCCTGCTGTTTATGCTTTTTGGTGAGTAACAAACCCGACGGAAGAAAATACATCACCATCGGCAGGTGGTACTCTTACAGCTACGGTCCAGCTGCTCTGTTCTAGACCACCGGCTAGAAGGACGAGTACCCTGTGTATCTATGTTTGGATGTCTGTCATTATCTGTCTCCAGTTAACTATATCTGTATGTATCCTAGCTATTACTATTGATTCTATTTATATCTATATCCTATCTATTTCTAGATGTCTATGTATTTACATAGACATATATATGTATCTATACTTATCTATCCCTCTCTTATATTATTGTATCTGTATGTTTGGAATATGTTTATATCAACAAATTGCATTTAAATAGCATTTTTAATATTAAAAAACGTCTTAAGGTGCTCCAAAGAGATGTAATTTAAAAAACGGATCCCAGCCACAAAGAGATGTAATTTAAAAAACGGATCCTAGCCGAAGGAAATATTAAGAGTGGTGATCATAAGCGTGGTCAAAGAGGTGGTTTTAAGGAGGATAGCGAGATGGAAGGGCCGCGGGGTTTAAGGAGAGAATTCCAGAGCGTGAGACCGAGACAGCTTGAAGGCATGATCACCAATGGTGGGGGATAAACAAGAAGCTAGAATGATAGGAATGCAGAGTTCTCGGATGGTTGTAAGGCTGAAGAAATTCACAGAAATAGGAAGGGGTGAGGCCATGAAGAGATTTGAACACAAGGGATGAGAATTTTTAATTTGAGGTATTAAGAGATTACGAGCCAATGTAGGTCAGTTAGGACAAGAGTTAGGATACAGGCAGCAGAGTTTCAGATGAGCTGAAGTTTATGGATGGTGTAGGATGGGAGGCTGTCCAGGGAGCATTGGAATAGTTGAGCCTGGAGGCGGCAGAGACATGGATCAAGGTTTCAGCAGCAGAGGTTTTGAGGTAGGAGTGGAGACAGGCAATGTTAGAGGTGGAAATAGGTAGCTTTTGTACTACTACTACTGATCGCTTACTCCATCAATGAAAGCGTAGCCATTGATGTGCAATGTTTCCAGCCTTCTCTGTCTTGCATGTAGTGTCATGCCGACTAGAGCCACAGTTGAACTTTTTGTGATGGAGAGGAAATTTGCTGGAGTTCTTTGAGAATGTAACGAGCAGGGTGGATAAGGGGGAACCAGTGGATGTGGTGTATTTGGATTTCCAGAAGGCATTCGATAATGTGCCACATAAAAGGTTACTGCGCACGTTAAAAGCTCACAGGGTTGGGGGTAATATATTAGCATGGATAGAGGATTGGCTAACTAACAGAAAACAGAGAGTCGGGATAAATGGGTCATTTTCCGGTTGGCAAACGGTAACTAGTGGGGTACCACAGGGATCGGTGCTGGGTCCTCAACTATTTACAATTTATATTAATGACTTGGATGAAGGGACCAAGTGTAATGTAGCTTGCTGATGATAGAAAGATGGTTGGGAAAGCAAGTTGTGAGGAGGACAAAAAATCTGCAAAGGGATATAGACAGGCTAAGTGAGTGGACAAACATTTGGCAGATGGAGTATAACATGGGAAACTGTGAGGTTATCCACTTGGGCAGGAAAAATAAAAAAGCTAATTATTATTTAAATGGAGAAAGATTACAAAATGCTGCAGTACAAAGGGACCTGGGGGTCTTGTGCAGGAAACACAAAACGTTAGTATGCAGGTACAGCAAGTAATCTGGAAGGCAAATGGAATGTTGGCCTTTATTGCATGGAGGGTGGAGTATAAAAGCAGAGAAGTCCTGCTACAACAACAGGATATTGGGAGACCACATCTAGAGTACTGCGTACAGTTTTGATCTTTTTTAAGGAGGCAGTTCAGAGAAGGTTCACTAGGTGGATTCCTGAGATGAAGGGGTTGACTTATAAAGAAAGGTTGGGCCTAGACTCATTGGACTTTAGAAAAATGAGAGATGATCTTATTGAAACATATAGAGCCCGAAATTGGTCGTCGTACCACACACTACTGCCCGCTTACTCCCCAAAAATGCAGTTTTGGTGAAAAAACACCTACATACCACCGACATACCGCCTGGTGGAAAATTCATCAGTGACATACCGCTGGGCGGCATGCACACCGCCCACCATGCAGACCACTGAAATACTGCCCGAAAGTGTAAAATTCATGACATAACGCATACTGTCCTCGAGAAGGTGCTTTTAAGTGAATCTTAAGTGGGCAGTATGTACACAGAGCTGACAGGTTTGTTTGATCTTTATAGTTCACAGTTTAATGTATTTTTAAATGAATTGGAGTATTTTCTAGTGTTAGGCAATAATATAAATGGTCTAATAAAGTCTTATTTAGTACTTTATTAATGAAGTATAATAAAAATGTTTAGTCTCTCTCTCATCCCCGAAGCCTCTCTTACCCCCCGGCCCCCCCTCTCCCCCCCACTGGTCTCTAAACCCCCCCCCCCCCCCCCCGGTCTCACTCACCGCCACCCCCCCCACCCCGATCGTCACCATCCCCACCCCCCCACAGCGACCCCCCTCGCCCCTCCCCCGCAGCGACCCCTCTCGCCCCTCCCCCGCAGCGACCCCTCTCGCCCCTCCCCCGCAGCGACCCCTCTCGCCCCTCCCCCGCAGCGACCCCTCTCGCCCCTCCCCCGCAGCGACCCCTCTCGCCCCTCCCCCGCAGCGACCCCTCTCGCCCCTCCCCCGCAGCGACCCCTCTCGCCCCTCCCCCGCAGCGACCCCTCTCGCCCCTCCCCCGCAGCGACCCCTCTCGCCCCTCCCCCGCAGCGACCCCTCTCGCCCCTCCCCCGCAGCGACCCCTCTCGCCCCTCCCCCGCAGCGACCCCTCTCGCCCCTCCCCCGCAGCGACCCCTCTCGCCCCTCCCCCGCAGCGACCCCCCTCGCCCCTCCCCCGCAGCGACCCCCCTCGCCCCTCCCCCGCAGCGACCCCCCTCGCCCCTCCCCCGCAGCGACCCCCCTCGCCCCTCCCCCGCAGCGACCCCCCTCGCCCCTCCCCCGCAGCGACCCCCCTCGCCCCTCCCCCGCAGCGACCCCCCTCGCCCCTCCCCCGCAGCGACCCCCCTCGCCCCTCCCCCGCAGCGACCCCCCTCGCCCCTCCCCCGCAGCGACCCCCCTCGCCCCTCCCCCGCAGCGACCCCCCTCGCCCCTCCCCCCCACAGCGTGTCTCTGGCCTCTCGGGGGTCGGAGTTTCACAGGCAGCATGGACGTGCGCACAACTCGGGAGCCGAAGATTCCAGAGTCGAAAAGCCTCCTCCGCCGCCACTGCTGGCTTCACTCTGCTCCTGTCCACTGCACTCCGCTCGGCTTACCGTCGAGAAAAATGAGATGAAATTCCCACCCACTCAGCCGCAGTGATCGGTGGCAGTAAAAAATGACGCACCACTAGGGGACTATCGAAAAATAGGTGGACAATGTGTTTGACCAATTTTGGCCCCATAAGATACTGAGGGGGCTCGACAAGATAGATATAGAGAGGATGTTTCCACTCATGGGGAAATTTAGAACTAGGGGGCATAGTTTAAGAATAAGGGGTCAACCATTTAGAACTGAGATGAGGAGAGATTTGTTCCCTCAGAGGGTCGTAAACCTGTAGAATTCTCTGCCCCAGGGAGCTGTGGAGGCTGGGTCATTGAATATATTTGAGGTGGAGATAGACAGATTTTTGAATGATAAGTGAGTGAAGGGTTATGGGGAGCAGGCAGGGAAGTAGAGCTGAGACCAAGATCAGATCAGCCATGATCTTATTAAATAGTGGAGCAGGCTCAAGGGGCCAATGGCCTACTCCTCCTATTGCTTATGTTCTTATGTATCTGTTGAGAGGAAATAATTAACAATGCCAACTGGGAAGGGAAGTTGGGTGTCAAATAATTTGGTACGAATGGGATCAAGGAGAGCAGGAGATTTATTTCAATCTATATACTTTAGATGCCCTATGGTATTGTTCAAGATAAATAAATGTTTAGATTTATCTTTGTTTAATTGTTTTGAATGTATTCTATCTTTGTAGCTTTTGATTTCTGATCTTGTGGCTGTTTGTGTTTGTATTGATTTCTTAATGTGTGTCTCCCCTTGCTCCTTAATATTCCCCTCACCCTCACTTCTTAATATGCCATCATTGCCCTACTGAAGTTGAAATTGCCCATGTGGGGATTGTTAAGGCCACTGAGCAGCATATAGGATAATGAGCATGGAGTGGTTACAATGGGTGGGGAGTGACAGAGAATGAAAGTTTGCAGGTTGTGGCTGAGTTTATGAGAAATGACTAGCGAGCAGGCAATGGAAGCAATGGCGAACAGGGAGCTACCATGGAAGTGGGCAAGTTGAGAGCGTAGCTTCAGAGAAGGGGCTAGGGAACAGCCAAGTATGCAGGATGAAACATGGAGAAATAGAGGCAGGCTGAAGAATGGTGCTGAGACTGAGAGCAGAGAGTGTGCAGAGGCACTGAGACAGCAGTGAGACCTAAACAACCAAAATATTCAGGGCAGGGGAACAGAGGCAAGAGGACAAAAAGGGAAAGCATCTAAATAAGTGAAATTAAATAATATAACAAATATGAAATAATATAAAAATACAATATAAATAAAAAGAAACTGAAGTTTAAAACTTAACTGCACAAAAAGCATGATAGGAATAGATTTAGAAGAACCACTCCAAAAATTGGATCCAGAAGCCATCTAGTGGTCAGAGCAATGCAATTACTTTTGTGAGACCTTCATAGGAAACTTCTATGCGAAATGTGGACATAGAAAAAAAGAAATACTAGTATTTATATAGTTCCTTTCATGACCACAGGATGACAACCGCTTTACAACCAATAGAGTACTTTCGAAGTCACTGTTGTAGGAAACGTGACAGCCAAATTGTGCACAGCAAGCTCCCACAAACAGCAATGTGATAATGGCCAGTTAATCTGTTTTTAGGTGATGGTTGAAGGATAAATATTAGGAATGTATAATGGGAATAGTTTATTATGATGAACTATTATGATCAAAAAGTGACAACAGAAGTAATGTTTGTAGACAGGAAATGGGTGCAGACATAAAATAATATATAGATATTTGTATCTGGCTATTTACATCTATAGATTATATTTGTGGCTAACTTAATAATGTTTATTGATATCTATATTGAATTCTTCCTTGGCATTGAGAATTGGAGGATATACTGTTTGATTAAAAATAGGGATGCATTATGCTTTGGGGTCTTTATAACCTTCTTGCCCTAAATTATTTCGGCTCTTGTATCTTAGACCACTTTCATGGGTGAGTCCAAACTCTCCATACCGTTGAGAAAGTCTGACCTTACCTCTGGATAAGCCTTCCCACATCCAGTCTATCCAACCCAGTCAGAATTTTATACGTTTCAATGAGATCCCCTCTCATTCTTCTAAACTCTAGTGAATACAGGCCTAGTCGATCCAATCTCTCCTCATATGACAGTCCTGCCATCCCAGGAATCAGTCTGGTGAACCTTTGCTGCACTCCCTCTATGGCAAGTATATCCTTAGGTAAGGAGACCAAAACTGCACACAATATTCCAGGTGCGGTCTCACCAAGGCTCTGTATAACTGTAGTAAGACATCCTTGCTCCTGTACTCAAATCCTCTTGCAATGAAGGCCAACATACCATTTGCCTTCCTAACCGCTTGCTGCACCTGCATGTTTGCTTTCAATGACTGGTGTACAAGGACATTCAGGTCCCTCTGTACATCGACACTTCCCAAGCCATCACCATTTAAATAATACTTTGTCCTTATGTTTTTCCTACCAAAGTGGATAACTTCACATTTATCCACGTTATACTGCATCTGCCATGTGTTTGCCTACTCATTCAACCTATCTAAATCGCCTTACAGCATCTTTGCGTTATCATCATCATCATCATCATAGGCAGTCCCTCGGAATCGAGGACGACTTGCTTCCACTTCATCCTCCTCACAACTCACAATCCCAACTAGTTTTGTGTCGTCGGCAAACTTGAAAATATTACATTTGGTTCCCTCATCCAAATCATTTATATATATATATATATATATATATATATATATAGATATATATATGCTGGGGCCCAAACACTGATCCCTGTGGTACCCCACTAGTCACTGCCTGCCACCCCGAAAAGACCCGTTCATTCCTACTCTTTGTTTCCTGTCAATTAACCAATTTTCAATCCATGCCAATACATAACCCCCAATCCTATGTGCTTTAATTTTGCACACTAACCTCTTATGTGGGACTTTATCAAAGGCCTTCTGAAAATCCAAATACACCACATCCACTGGTTCTCCCTTATCTTTTCTATCAGTTACATCCTCAAAAAACTCCAGTAGGTTTGTCAATCACTATTTTCCTTTCATAAATTCATGTTGACTTTGATAATCCCGTTGATATTATCTAAGTGTGCCGTTATCACATCCTTTATAATAGACTCCAGCATCTTCCCTACTACTGATGTTATGCTAACCGGTCTGTAGTTCCCCGTTTTCTCTCTCCCTCCTTTTTTAAATAGTGGAGTTACATTTACCACCCTCCAACCTGCAGGAACTGTTCCATAATCCTATAGAATTTTGGAAGATGACAACCAATGCATCTACTATTTCCATGGCTACCTCTTTTAGTAATCGGGGATGCAGATTCATCAGGCCCTGGGGATTTAACTGCCTTCAATCCCATTATTTTCTCCAGCACTATTTTCTTACTAATTATCATTTCCTTTAATTCCCCTTGCTCACTAGATGCTTGGTTCCCTAGCATTTCTGGGACTTTATTTGTATCCTCTTCCATGAAGACAGAACGAAGTATTTATTTAATTGTTCTGCCATTTCCTTGTTCCCCATTACAAATTCTCCCAATTCTGTCTGTAATGTCAACATTTGTCTTCACTAATCTTTTTCTTTTTACGTACTTGTAGAAACTTTTACGTCGGTTTTTATGTTCCTTGTAAGTTTACTCTCATACTCTCTTTTTCCCCACTTAATCAATCTCTTGGTCCCTTTTGCTGAATTCTAAATTGCTCCCAATCCTTAGGCTTGCTACTTTTTCTGGCAACTTTGTATAACTCTTCTTTGGATCTAATACTATCCTTAATTTCTTTTGTTAGCCATGGTTGAGCCACTTTTCCTTTTGTGTTTTTACTTCAGAAAGGAATGTATAACTGTTGCAATTCATGCATTCGTTCATTAAATATTAGCCATTGCCTATCCACCATCATGCCTTTTAATGAATCTTCCCAATCTATCATAGCCAATTCATTCCTCATACCTTCATAGTTTCCTTTGTTTAGATTTAGGACCCTAGTTTCAGATTGGACTACTTCACTTTCCATCTTAATAAGAAATTCAATCATGTTATGGTCACTCTTCCCTAAAGGACCCCGTACAACAAGACTTAATTAACCCCTTCTCATTACACAATACCCAATCTGGGATAGCTTGTTCCCTAGTAGGCTCCTCAAAATACTGGTCTAAAAAAAACACCTCGTACACACTCCAGAAATTCATCTGCCACAGTATTATTACTAATTTGGTTTGGCCAGTCTATATGTAGATTAAAGTCACCTACGATTACTGTAGTACCCTTGTTACATGCATCTCTAATTTCCTGTTTGATGCCGTCCCCTACACTGCCACTACTTTTTGGAGGCCTGTAGACAACTTCCACCAATGTTTTCTGCCCCTTGGTACTCCTTGGCTCCACCCAGACTGATTCTACATCTTGATTTTCTGAGCCAATATCCTTTCTCACTATTGCTCTGATTTCACCCTTTATAACAATGCCACACCACCCCCTCTTGCTTTATGCCTGTCCTTCCTAAATATCGAATATCCTTAGATATTCAGTTCCCAACCCTGGTCTCCCTGCAACCATGTCTCCATAATTGCAGCTTTTTGGTATCTGTTTACATCTATTTGCGCTGTTAATTCGTCTACCTTACTACAGATGCTTCATGCATTCAGTTACAATGCTTTTAAATTTGTTTTTTTTAACATTATTAGACATCTTAACATTATTTTGTACTATAGCCCTATTTGTCTTATTGCTATTTTTTCTTACCTGGACCCTATTTGTTTGTGGACTCTTTTGTTTGTGTGCTCTGTCCCTTCCTGACATAATCTGGTTATCCTTACCACAATCACTTTCCTGCATTGCTTCCTTTTCTTTTCTCTTTAGCATTCTAGATTGCTCTCTACTGCGACCGTCCTCCCCCCCCCTTATTTAGTTTAAACCCTATCTACCTCCTTAGTTAGTCGGTTCGCTAGAACTCTGGTCCCAGCATAGTTCAGATGTAGTCCGTCCCCACGGAACAGCTCTCTCTTTCCAGAGTATTGGTGCCAGTGCCCCATGAATCGAAACCCACTTCTCCCACACCAACCTCTGAGCCACGCATTCATCTCCCTGATTCTATTAGCCCTATGCCAATTTGCTCGTGGCTCAGGTAATAATACAGAGATTATTACCTTTGTGGCTCTGCTTTCAATTTAGTCCCTAACTGTTCAAACTCTCTCAGCAGAACCTCTTTCTTAGTCCTACCTATGTCATTGGTACGTGTACCACAACAACTGGATCCTCCCCCTCCCACTCCAAGTTCTTCTCCAGCCCGGAGGAGATGTCCTTTACCCTGGCACCGAGTAGGCAACATAGCCTTCGGGACGCACACTCTTGGCTGCAGAGAACCCTATCTATCCCCCTAACTATACTGTCCCCTACTACAACCACCTGCTTCTTTACTCCCCCCACTTGAATGGCTTTCTGCAGCACGGTGCCTTGGTCAGTCTGCTTGTCCACCCCACAGTCTGCCACTTGTCCTCAAGGGTTGCAAGAACCTCAAATCTATTGGTCAAATGCAGGGACTGAGGCTCCTGCAATACTACCTCCTGGATCCCCTTACCTGCTTCATTCATAGTCACACCGTCCTGTCTCGAACCACATGTCAATTCTAAAGTATTTAATCTAGAGGGTGTGGCTGCCTCCTGGAGCAAAATGTCCAGGTAACTTTCTCCCTCCCTGATGTCTCGCAATATCTGCAGCTCGGACTCCAGCTCCTCAACTTGGAGCCGAAGTTCGTTGAGCCGCAGACACTTAGCGCAGATGTAGTCGCCCTGATCCAAAACGTCCAGAAGCTCCCATATATTGCAGGCGGCAACACATCTCCTGTTTTCCCATTATATTATTTAATTAATTAGTTTAGCGTTAATCAAGTATTTACCCTATGTAGTTTATTACATTAGTTAAACAAATAAAGGTTAGTTTTTAGTATTTAGTTATATGCTATATGTTCATTTAAAGAAAAACTTAGCCCACAATCACGGCCAATCACTTTCCTGCCTTACCTGCGATGTCACACAGCAGAGTTCTCCCCACTCGGAGACATACGATCTCCTGGGAGAGGCAAAAAAAACCAGATAAAAACCCAGGCCAATTGGGGAAAAAATCTGGGAAAATTCCTCTCTGACCCAACCAGGCGAACGAAACTAATCCAGGAGATCACACTGGCCGTATGCTGTGGTCTGCTGTGGCTTTTATCCCCACTCTCGGGTCTCGGTCTGCTCCCGCTCAGGTACTACGCCGCCGCTCTGCGGAAAAAGTTAGGAAAAACAAGGCAAAGCAACACCTCCCGCCCCCACTTAACTCTCCCACGGACCAAACGCTTGTTTTCTCACTGAGCTGAAGCTCAAAAATACAAAGCGTGATGGAGAAAGTGTTACAGGACACACACATGGAGTGGATGATACACAAGACTTTTAATTTATTTTATATATTCTATAAATATCTCCATATATCAATTATACTTGTCTATAAATGAAACTTAACGTGATACAACCACTTTAGTGACACTTTTTGTGAAGTTAAGCGCGCCTGAAGTTGCCAAAGCTTCAATTGTTGTGGCTAGTTGGGAAATTTTGAATTAAGATAACTGTGTAACCTTAGTACAAAAATAGTATAAATTTGTTGTTAAAACGAAGCCACAGGTTCATTGCTATGGTTCAAATAGACATTGAAGTGTGTCTTATCCTGAAATAGGGGACAGTATGCTATTTAAAGTTTGCAGCTCATGGTTCTGTATTCTAACATAATGCACATTAGCTACAGTATATAAATAAACAAAATGTATTGTGCTGTAATTACTGAGTCACCTCAGTTGAGCCTATTCCTGGAGTGTAGGCTTAATGCACACTATTGCTGCTCTCTCAGCTAATAGAACACGTAAGAATCATGAATAATCTTTCTATGGATGCATATTATTAAAAGAACTATCCGGTATTTTTAAAAATGTGCTTTTCAGCCTTCTGTAGTTTTTCCTCAACCTTCTGCAGTTTTGTCCTTTAACTAGTTTAAATGCACTATGCAATTCACAGAGTAAATGTACTATGTACCATTGGTGGTCGTGCCTTCTGTTGCCGAGGCCCCAAGATTTGGAACTCCCTCCCTGAACCTCTCCACCTCTCTTTCCTCCAAGAAGCTCCTTAAAACATACCTCTTTGACCAAGCTTTTTTTTGGTCACGTAGAAACATAGAACATAGAAATTTACAGCGCAGAAGGAGACCATCTCAGCCACACGGCACTTGGTCAGCAGCCCTAAAGGTTACATATAAACCTATGAACAATGACGAAAAGGCAAAGAGCACGCAGCCCAACCAGTCTGCCTCACCACAATTGCGACACCCCTTATACTAAAACATTCTACACTCCACCCCAACCGGAGCCATGTGATCTCCTGGGAGAGGCAAAAACCAGATAAAAACCCAGGCCAATTTAGGGAGAAAAAATCTGGGAAAATTCCTCTCCGACCCATCCAGGCGATTGAAACTAGATCACCCTGGCCGTATTCTATTCCCTGCAGTATTTACCATTATATCTGCTCCGTCCAACAAAAGGACACCCAGTCTAATCCCAATTACCAGCTCTAGGTCCGAAACCCTGCAGGTTACTGCACTTTAAGTGCCCATCCAACCAGTTCTTAAAAGTGGTGAGGGTTTCTGCATCCACCACTCTTCCAGGCAACCAGTTCCAGATCCCCACAACCCTCTGCGTAAAGAAGCCCCTCCCTCAAATCCTCTCTTAAACCTTCCACCAACCACCTTAAAACTATGCCCTCTCATAATAGACCCCTCCATCAATGGAAATAGACCCTTATTATCCAATATGTCCAGGCCCCTCAATATTTTGTACACCTCAATGAGGTCTTCTCTCAGCCTCCTCTGTTCTAATGAGAACAAACCCAGCCTATCCAATCTGTCCTCATAACTAAGATTCTCCATTCCAGGCAGCATCCTAGTAAATCTCCTCTGCACCCTCTCTAGTGCAATGACGTCCTTCCTATAATACGTTGACCAGAACTGCACGCAATACTCCAGCTGTGGCCTAACCAAAGTATTATGCAATTTAAGCATAACCTCCCTGCTCTTATATTCTATGCCTCGGCCAGTAAAGGCAAGCATTCCGTATGCCTTCTTAACCACATTATCAACCTGGCCTGCTACTTTCAGGGATCTGTGGACAAGTCCCTTTGTTCATCTACACTATTAAGTGGCCGACCGCTTAATATGTATTCCCTTTCCTTATTAGCCCTCCCAAAATGCATCACCTCACACTTCTCTAAATTAAGTTCCATTTCCCACTGCTCTGCCCAACTGACCAGTAGATTGATATCCTCCTGTAGCCCATGACTTTCCTGTTCATTCTCAACCACCTGCAATAATTTCTACTTATGCGGCTCAGTGTCAAATTTTGATCTCATAATACTCCTGTGAAGCGCCTTGGGACATTTCACTACGTTAAAGGCGCTATATAAATACTTGTTGTTATGTGTCCTAGCCAATATTTATCCCTCAACCAACATCATTTTAAAAAAAAACAGATTATTGGGTCATTATCACATTGTTGTTTGCGGGAGCTTGCTGTGCGTAAATTGGCTGCTACGTTTCCTACATTACAACAGTGACTACACTTCAAAAAGACCTTGGTTGGCTGTAAAGTGCTTTGGGACGTTAGTTAACTTTCAATTTGATTATGATCAGATACAATGAGAATTATAATCAGCTTGTCACATCTGACTGCCTACTACTTGTTGGGAATTGGGGTTAGAGATGGGAATTATGACTTTTTTTTCTACCCTAGCTTGATAAGATCAAGACCAATGTAGTGTCCCTACTGCTGTACTGGCTGAGTGCGATAAGCTAACAGTCCAGATCAGGGTTTCAATCAGGGACCTACTTGGACTTATCATCATAGGCGGTCCCTCGAACGAGGATGACTTGCTTCCACATGAATTCACAGATGTTTCAATGAAGGACCCAGTGTTACAGTCCCGAACTCCAATTGAGGGGGTGGAAGATGCCTGTGCGTGGATTTTTTTAACGTGTTGGTGACCGTTGCAAACCAGCCACCACACGGGCTCAACAGAGCTAAGCCTTTATCCAGACGACTGGAGACCTGCTGTGCTGCATGGACCTAGTGCGCAAACATATTGCTGTGTGGGCTGGGCCCTCGGCTCTTCTGGGCCCTGAACCCTTGGACTACATGACCCAGTACTACACTGGGTAGGGGATATAATCCATAAGGCTTTGGAGGGATCTTAAAAGTATGTTGAATGTTAACATCTGTTCAATATTTGTGGCATATCAAAATGCTATATAGTTGCCAACCATAAATTTTTGGAGCAGACACTCAACTTTTCTGGGCCCTGTTTGTGATGTTTGCACGGGAGGGAAGAGCTGCTTTTGGGGCTGGCTAAATTGGCTCATAACTCTGTGTGATTCGTGTCTTCTGTACATGCATCCCAAATTCAGCTAGCCCTCCTGGCAAACAGCATAAGCAAGGGCTAGTTGGCAACCATGATTAATTATTTTCTAACCAGTAAGCATTGGTTGAATGTACAAGCGTTGGAAAGTAATACGCAATTGTAAGTGCACATTTTTCTTGAAATGAATATTGCAGAATGATAGTTTTTTCTTGGAATCCAAACACTGTCTAATTCAGAGCAGACAACTTGTTAATGGACCATAGTTGTGGAACAAAAAAGTAAATAAAATTTGAAGGTGGCAGGAGAAGTTGATAAGGCTGTTTTTAAAAAAAAAGCATACGGGATCTTTGGCTGTATAAATAGAGGCATAAGCCCTGAAATTTAGGGAGAGGTGGGAAGGGTACGGGGGAGCTCAGTAGTGTGGGAAAAACCCGGGGACACAGAGGTCCTGCTGAATTTAAAGACAGGATTGCGCTATAATTTTTTTCTTTCATTTCCCTCCCGTCTGCTGGCCAAATTGACAGGCTACCAGGCGGGGAAACCAGTGGCAGAAGACCACAGCCAGGGAACCTTGGGGACGGTACCCAGAAATCAGGAGGGGCAGGGAGCGAGAGATTGGGGCTTGGGTTGGGGGAAGAGAGGCCATTACAGGAGAGAGAGTGAGAGAACGGGGCAGGGGTGGGGCATGGCAGAGGCCATCATTGGGAATGAGCGAGAGAGAGATCGGGGCTGGGGGTGGTGGCAGAGACCATCACGGAAGGAGGGGGGCGAGAGATTGGGACCTGGGAGGGGTGAAGGGAGGTTGGAGATCATAGATAGGGGAGTTCAAAGGCCTTCTCGAGGGGTCGGGGGATCAGTCCTGATCCTCCAGCCCACAAGGAATGCTGTAAAAGTAACTTGCCTTCTTGAGCATGCAGCGCCTGCCTCCCTTCTACTGCTGGGTTACCCGAGATCTAGGAAAAACACACTGCAACTGTTAAATTGAAATTAGTCTCCCAGTTGCATTGTGTGAGGCTTATTTAAATATGCTAATGAAGTTCCCTGCCTCTTGCATACATGGCATATTGGGGACATGTCCCCCCCTCCCCCTTTTAAATTTTTAACCTCAACTCTTCCTCCCGTCATGGGGGTGCGAAGGGTTGATATTGAGGCCATTGTGTCAAATATTTAAAAAGGAAAAAATCTTCCGTAAATGAAGTGTCCTACCTCTCGAGGGCAGGACATTCACACAACTCTAATCCCGCTGCCATAAATATGGCAATGAGCGTGTACATGGCAGGTTGGGGATGCGTTCTCCATTTAAAAATATTTAAACCCCTCCCTCCCGCCCCAACTGATGCTCTGCTGCCCGTTGTGAGAAAGTTAATAGGACGCAGCTATTTGCACTCCAAAATGCTATGATTTACTCTCCATGATGACATGACCTGATTGCTGATTGGTCCCCTTGGAGGATAAGACACACCTAGAAGTTTCCCCCCTCACCGGTCTCTCTCTTCCTACCCCCCCCCCCCCCCCGGTCTCTCTCCTCCCACGCTCCCCCTCCGGTCTCTTTCCTCCCCCCCACCCCTCCAGTCTCTCTCTCATAGAATACAACAGCAAAGAAGTTATGGTAAATCTTAAAAAATCAGTGGTTTGGCCTCAACGGGAGTATTGTAACAATTCTGGGCACCACAATTTAGAAAGGATGTCAAGGTGTGAGTAATTTATGTAAGGTTTGGTCCCTTGCACAAAGAGACTAGAGGATGTTTTGTTCTGAAGTATAAAAGCTTTGTTAAGCAGTTACAATATAACTAGTAAAGATGTTAAAATATAAGAGTACAATTATAACATAAGACGTTGAGATACAACCTGGTTAAAACTTAACACCAACGAGGTTTTGAGGCGATCAATCTTTAAGGGCCTTGTGATAACACTTGAGCTGTCCTAGCTTACTCTGAGGACATTCTAACATATACGATTTAAGCCTCAACTTATATCCGTTATAATCATCCAATAGTTCTTGCAGGGTCTTGAGCACTTTTGAGCACTCCTGCCAATCATTTTACTGTTTCTCAAGCTAAGCAGCCATCTGCTAACTCCCACACATTCCACAACGAGGGAGAAACAGACAGTGCCTGATAGTAATGCTTCCCATGCCATCGGGGACTAAGCACAACTGCTCTTTCAAAGATCCAGCACAGATACAATGGGCCAACTGGCGGCCTCCTGTGCTGTAGATTTCTATGATTCTGTGATCCTATAAACATGATATAATCGTGGCATTTATCAAGGCCGCTGCAACTAAACAAGGTTTTGGCAATCTTTAATTGAGTATCAGTAGAATAAGTAGAATGATATAGCACAGATGTCTGTTGGTCGTGGAAGACACTATATAATTCCAAGTCTTTTCTTTCTTTCAGAAAGGGGCCATTCAGCCTATCGTGCCTCTGCAGGCTCTTTTGTATAGTTATCCATATAGCCCTACAAATCTTTTCCCTTCAAGTATTTATCCAATTCCTTTTTGAAAGTTACTATTAAATCTCCTTCTATCACCCTTTCAGGCAGTGCATTCCAATTCACAACTCGCTGTGTAAAAAAAAAAAAATGTTTCCTCATGTCAATTCTTTTGCCAATCACAAATCTGTGTCCTCTGGTTACCGACCCTTCTGCCACTGGAAACTGTTACTCCTTATTTACACTATCAAAACCGTTTATGATTTTGAATGCCGCTATCAAATCTCCTCTTAATGTTCTCTGCACTAAGGAGATCAAACCCAGTTTCTCCAGTCTCTCCACATAACTGAAGTCCCTTATCACTGGTACCATTCTAGTAAATTGCTTCCGCACCCTCTCTTAGACCTTGACATCCTTCCTAAAGTTTGGTGCGCAGAAGTGAGCACAATACTCCAGCTGAGGCCTAACCAGTGTTTTATAAAGGTGTAACATATTGCCTCTCCTAATTCTTCCCACTAAAATATATAATTTTGCACTTCTCTGCATTAAATTTTATCTGCCATGTGTCTGCCCCTTTCACTAGTCTGTCTATGTTCTCCTGAAGTCTGCAACTATCCTCCTAATTGTTTACCACACTTCCGAGTTTTGTGCCATCTGCAAACTTTGAAATGGTGCCCTGTACACCCAAGTCCAGGTCATTTATTTATATAAGGATATATACCCTTATCCTAATACTGAACCCTGGAGAACATGACTATACAGTGTACTTCCCTCCAGTCTGAAAAACAACTGTTCACAACTCTCTCTCTTAGCCAATTTTGTATCCATGCTGCTGCTGTCCCTTTAATCCAATGGGCTTTACTTGTGTTAACAAGTTTATTATGTGGTACTTTGTCAAACACCTTTTGAAAGTCCATATACACAGCTACAACCGTACTACACTTATCAACCCTCTCCGTTATTTCATCTCTCAAATTGAGCTCAAGTTAGTCAGACACAATGTGCCTTTAACAAATTTGTGCTTAGCCCAAATGCCAATTAATTTTCTCCCAGATTATTGTCTCCAGCAGTGATATTAAGCTGACTGGCCTATACTTGCTAGGTATATCCCTCTCCTTTTTAAACAGGGGTGTAACATTTGAAGTCCTTCAGTCCCCTGGCACCACCCCCATATCTGAGGAGGATTGGAAGATTGTGGTCAGAGCCATTATTTCAATCCTTACTTCCCTAAGTAATCTAGGATGCATCCCATCCGGACCAGGTGACTTTTCTACTTGGAGGACTGCCAACCTTTTAAGTACCTCTTTATCTATTTTTATCTTATACAATATCCCTACTACTCCTCCTTTACTTGGTACATTAGCAGCAAACTCTTTCCCAGTGAAAACAGATGCAAAGTATTCATTTAGTATCTCAGCCATACCCTCTGCCTCCACAAGAATATCTCCTTTTTGGTCCCTTATTTGCCCTATCCTTAAGGCCTTTGACTACAGTTTTACTATTTATATGCTTATAAAAGACTTATTTTATGTTGGTCACTAATCTATTCTCATAAACTCTCTGTTCCTTTTGTTTAGATCTTTACTTTCTATATTCAGCTTGGTTCTCCACTGTATCATGAACCATACATTTGTCATAAGCCTCCTTTTTCTGTCTAGTTTTAATCTCTATGGAGTAGAATTTCTGCTTGGTTTTTTTCGGCGCAATTCGGCAGCGCAAAGACCGCAACATTTTTTGCGCAAATTACACCCAGCGCAAATTGAGTTTCTGTGATATTTTGCACTAGTTTAAAAAACATTGTGCTAGAAGCTGGCCCTGCCCACAATACTGTCCATTCTCCCAGGATGAATTAATCACCATTGGGAGTTTCTGCTAATTGCCTTTGAGGAGGCTCTAAAAAATTAAGCTGGTTCTTTTGAGTATGTTTTAAAAGCTTTTGAATGTATTTATTTATTCAGAAACTGACTACTGTGTTCCAATATAACTAGCAAATGAGTCTGTATATTTATTTAAAAGTCATTTTCAGTCATTTAAAATCAGGTTACTCAGATGGTGGGTAACCCATTTTCATCTGGATTAATCAAACTGCACCAAGCTATCTCTCTTAAATATATCAATGAATATATGTTAAAAAGCAAAATTATAAAAAATGTTACGTTTTAAAACACTGCCTGATTGCACTGGTTCATGGCAGAGTTTGTATTTGCCGATATGCAAATGACTTTGAGTGGAAACTCGAAAAAAGAAACACTTCTCAGAACGGGTGCAATCACCGATTGCATCCAAAGCGGAAACTCTACTCTTATATATTTCGTCATCCTGGGAGCTCTAGCTTTGAGTGCCCTTCCTTTCCTTTGGGTGCCTTTGTGGGAATGTGTCTCTTCTGTATCTGAACCATTTCCTTTTTGAAGGCCTACAAGTGTTCAATTACTGTTTTGCCTACCACTTTTTGATTCTTACTCTTCTTGGCTAGATCACTTTTGAATTAATTGAAGTTAACCTTCCTCCAATTAAGTATTTTTATGCTTGATTGTCCCTTGTTCTTTTCCATAACTATTCTAAACCCGATGATATTATGATCACTGTTCCCCAAATGCACCCCCACTGAAACATGCGCCACTTGCCACACTTTATTTCCCAGAACTAGATGCAGCACTCGTTCCTTCCTCGTTGGGCTGGAAACACACTGATCAAGAAAGTTCTCAGCAGGAGCTGGAGTAGGGCATTTGGTCCCTCGAGCCTGCTCCGCCATTCCCGCACTATCCCTTGGTTCCCTTAGTATCCAAATATCTATCGCTCTCGGTCTTGAATATACTCAACAACTGAGCATCCACAGCCCTCTAGGGTAGAGAATTCCAAAGATTCACAACCCTTTGAGTGAAGAAATTTCTTGTCATCTCAGTCCTAAATGGCTGATCCCTTATTCTGAGATTGTGACCCCCCCCCCCCTAGTTCTAGATACCCTGGGGAAACATCCTCCCAGCATCTACCCTGTCAAGCCTCTTAAGAATTTTATACATTTCAATGAGATCACCTCTCATTCTTCTAAATACTAGGGAATATATGCCAAGTCTACTCAATCTCTCCTCATAGGACAATCTCCCCATCCCAGAAATCAGTTTAGTGAACCTTTGTTCCACTCCCTCGAAGGCTAGTATATCCTTCCTTGGCTAACAAGACCAAAAATGTTCACAGTACTCCAGGTGTGGTCTCACCAAGGCCCTATATAATTGCAGTAAGACTTCTTTACTCTTATACTCCAATCCTTATGTAATAAATACCATTTGCTTTTCTAATTGCTTGCTGTACCTGCATGTTAACTGTCTGATTCATGAAAAAGGACACCCAGGTGCCTCTGAATACCAACATTTCCCAATCTCTTCATCATTTTAAAAATATTCTGCTTTTCCGACAAAGTGGGTAACTTTACATTTCTCCACGTTATATTCCATCTGCTATGTTCTTACCCACTCACTTAATCTATCTATATAGCTTTGCAGCATCTTTGCGTCCTCGCAATTTACTTTCTTACCTAGCTTTGTATCGTCAGCAAACTTATGATACATTATACTCTGTCCCATAATCTAAGTCATTAATATAGATTGTAAATAGCTGAGGTCCAAGCACTGATTCTTGTGGTACCGCACTAGTTACAGCCTGCCAACCTGAAAATGACCCTATTCTTTGTTTTCTGGCCACTAACCAATCCTCAATCCATGCTAATATATCCCATGAGCCCTAATTTTGCGTAATAACCTCTTGTGTCACGCCGTATTGAATGCTTTCTGTAAATTGAAATACACTACATCCACTTACCTACCCTGCTAGTTAGAAACTCAAAAAACTCAACAGATTTGTTAAACATGATTTCCCTTTTGTAAATCTGTTTTGACTCTGCCCAATCATATTATGATTTTCTAAGTGCCCTGTTGCCACATCCCTGATAGTAGATTCCAGCATTTTCCCTACTACTGATGTCAGGCTAACTGGTCCATAGTTCCCTGTTTTCTCTCTCCGCTTTCTTGATTAGCAGGGTTACATTTGCTAACTTCAAATCTGCGGAGACTATTCTAGAACCTAGGGAATTGTACAACTTTCATAAATTCCTCCCTCTCTTTGCCCTTTTAGACTGTTGCTTCCCAGTCCAAATGAGAATAATTGAAGTCCTCCATTATCACTACTCTGCAGTTCTTGTATCTTTCTATAATTTACCTGTAAATTTGCTCCTGTATCCCCTTCCCACTATTTGGTGGCCTATAGTATACACTGCTCCTTAACTCCAACCAAATTCTGTCTTGGGCCCTTCAGCGACATCATCCCTTTCCAATATTAGTTCCTTTGATTAATACTGCCAACCCCCTCCTTTTTTGCTTTTCCTATCTTTCCTGAATGCCTTGTAGCCAGGAATATTAAGTTCCCAATCGCCACAAGTTTGAGCCAGGACTCTTTTTATTTTTTTTGATTGATTCATGGGATGTGGGTGTCTCTGGCGAGGCCAGCATTTATTGCCCTTCCCTAATTGCCCTGAAGAAGGTGGTGGTGATGAGCCGCCTTCTTGAACTGCTGCAATCCGTGTGGTGAAGGTACTCTCCCAATGCTGTTACGGAGGGAGTTCCAGGACTTTGATCCAGCGACGATGAAAGAATTGCGATATACTTCCAATAATGTGTAACTTGGAGGGGAACTTTCTGGTGATGGTATTGTCATGCGCCTGCTGCCTCTGTCCTTCTAGTTTGTAGAGGTCCTGGATTTGGGAGCTGCTGCTGAAGAAGCCTTGGTGAGTTGCTGCAGTGCATCTTGTAGATGGTACACACTGCAGGCACGGTGGTGGAGGAAGTGAATGTTTAAGATGGTGGATGGAGTGCCAATCAAGCGGGCTGCTTTCTCCTGGATAGTGTCGAGTTTCTTGAATGTTGTTGGAGCTGCACTCAACCAGGCAAGTGGGGAGTATTCCATCACACTCCTGACTTGTGTCTTGTAGGTGGTGGAAAGGCTTTGGGCAGTCAAGAGTTGAGACACTCGCTGCAGAATACTCTCTGACCTGCTCTTGCTGCCACAGTATTTATGTGGCTGGTCCAGTTAAGTTTCTGTTCAATGGTGACACCCCAGGATGTTGATGGTGGGTGATTCAGCAATGGTAATGCTATTGAATGCCAAGGGGCAGTGGTTAGACCTTGCTTGCTGGAGATAGTCATTGGCTGGCACTTGTGTGACACGAATGTTACTTGCCACTTCTCATCCCAAGCCTGAATGTCATCCAGTTCTTGCTGCATGTGGTCATGGACTGCTTCATTACCTGAGGAGTTATGAATGGCACCGAGCACTGTGCAGTCATCAGCGAACATCCCCACTTCTGACCTTATGATGGAGGGAAGATCATTGATGAAGCAGCTGAAGATGGTTGGTCCTTGGACATTGTCCTGAGGAACTCCTGCAGTGATGTCCTGGGATGATTGACCTCCAACCATCACAACCATCTTTCTTTGTGCTAGGTATGACTCCAGCCAGTGGAGAGTTTTCCCCCTATTTCCATTGACTTCAGTTTTACTGGGGCTCCTTGATGCCACACTCGGTCAAATGCTGCTTTGATGTTAAGGGCAGTCACTCTCACCTCACCTCTGGAATTCAGCTCTTTTTTTCCCCATGTTTGGACCATGGCTTTAAAGATGTCTGGAGCAGAATGGTCCTGGTGGAACCCAAACTGGTGAGCAGGTTATTTGTGAGTAACTGCCATTAGGTAGCACTGTCAACGACACCTTCCATCACTTTGCTGATGATTGAGAGTAGACTGATGGGGGGTAATTGGATGGATTGTATTTGTCCTGCTTTTGTGGACAGGACATACGTGGGCAGTTTTCCATATTGTTGGATAGATGCCAGTGTTGTAGCTGTACTGGAACAGCTTGGCTAAAGACGCGGCTAATTCTGGAGCAAAATTATTCAGCACAACAGCCGGGATGTTGTAGGGGCCCATAGCCTTTGCTGTATCTCGTGCACTCAGCCGATTCTTGATTTTTGGGTGGAGTGAATCGAATTGGCTGAAACATAGAAAATAGGTGCAGAAGTAGGCCATTTGGCCCTTCGAGCCTGCACCGCCATTCAATAAGATCATGGCTGATCATTCCTTCAGTACCCCTTTCCTGCTTTCTCTCCATACCCCTTGATCCCCTTAACCATAAGGGCCATATCTAACTCCCTCTTGAATATATCCAATGAACTGGCATCAACAACTCTCTGCGGCAGGGAATTCCACAGGTCAACAACTCTGGGTGAAGAAGTTTCTCCTCATCTTAGTCCTAAATGGCCTACCTCTTATCCTAAGACTATGTCCCCTGGTTCTGGACTTCCCCAACATCGAGAACATTCTTCCTGCATCTAACCTGTCCAGTCCTGTGAGAATCTTATATGTTTCTATGAGATCCCCTCTCATCCTTCTAAACGCCAGTGAATAAAGGCCCAGTTGATCTAGTCTCTCCTCATATGACAGCCCAGCCATTCCTGGAATCAATCTGGTGAACCTTCGCTGCACTCCCTCAATAGCAAGAATGTCCTTTCTCAGATTAGGAGACCAAAACTGAACACAATATTCCAGGTGAGGCCTCACCAAGGCCCTGTACAACTGCAGTAAGACCTCCCTGCTCCTATACTCAAATCCCCTAGCTTTGAAGGCCAACATACCATTTGCCTTCTTTACCGCCTGCTGTACCTGTGTGCCCACCTTCAGTGACTGATGAACCATGACACCCAGGTCTCGTTGCACCTCCCCTTTTTCTAGTCTGCCGCCATTCAGATAATATTCTGCCTTCGTGTTTTTGCCCCCAAAATGGATAACCTCACATTT
This sequence comes from Pristiophorus japonicus, assembly GCF_044704955.1. Taxonomy (NCBI): domain Eukaryota; kingdom Metazoa; phylum Chordata; class Chondrichthyes; family Pristiophoridae; genus Pristiophorus; species Pristiophorus japonicus. The sequence continues at coordinate 65,923,271 of NC_091981.1, forward strand.
ATCCATATTATACTGCATCTGCCATGTATTTGCCCACTCACCTAATCTGTCTAAGTCACCCTGCAGCCTCTTAGCGTCCTCCTCATAGCTCACACCGCCACCCAGTTTAGTGTCATCCGCAAACTTGGAGATATTACACTCTATTCCTTCATCCAAATCGTTAATGTATATTGTAAAGAGCTGGGGTCTCAGCACTGAGCCCTGCGGCACTCCACTAGTAACTGTCTGCCATTCTGAAAAGGACCCGTTTATCCCGACTCTGCTTCCTGTCTGCCAACCAGTTCTCTATCCATGTCAGTACATTACCCCCAATACCATGCGCTTTGATTTTGTACACCAATCTCTTGTGCGGGACCTTGTCAAAAGCCTTTTGAAAGTCCAAATACACCACATGCACTGGTTCTCCCTTGTCCACTCTGCTAGTTACATCCTCAAAAAATTCCAGAAGATTCGTCAAGCATGATTTCCCTTTCATAAATCCATGCTGACTCGGTCCGATTCTGTCACTGCTTTCCAAATGGGCTGCTATTTCATCCTTAATGATTGATTCCAACATTTTCCCCACTACTGATGTCAGGCTAACCGGTCTATAATTACCGGCTTTCTCTCTCCCTCCTTTTTTAAAAAAAAAAAGTGTCGTTACATTAGCTTCCCTCCAGTCCATAGGAACTGATCCAGAGTCGATAGATTGTTGGAAAATGATCACCAATGCATCCACTATTTCTAGGGCCACTTCCTTAAGTACTCTGGGATGCAGACTATCAGGACCCGGAGATTTATCGGCCTTTAATCCCATCAATTTCTCAAACACAATTTCCCGCCTAATAAGGATATCTTTCAGTTCCTCATTCTCACTAGACCCACTGTCCCCTAGTACATTCGGAAGGTTATTTGTATCTTCCTTTGTGACGACAGAACTGAAGTATTGGTTCAATTAGTTTGTCATTTCTTTGTTCCCCATTATAAATTCACCTGAATCCAACTGCAAGGGACCTACGTTTGTCTTTATTAATCTTTTTCTCTTCACATATTTATAGAAGCTTTTGCAGTAGTTTTTATGTTCCCTGCAAGCTTCCTCTCATACTCTATTTTCCCCTTAATTAAACCCTTAGACCTCCTCTGTTGAATTCTAAATTTCTCCCAGTCCTCAGGTTTATTGCTTTTTCTAGCCAATTTATATGCCTCTTCCTTTGTTTTAACACTATCCTTAATTTCCCTTATTAGCCATGGTTGAGCCACCTTCCCAGTTTTATTTTTACTCCAGACAGGGATGTACAATTGCTGAAGTTCATCCATGTGATCTTTAAATGTTTGCCATTGCTTATCCACCGTCAACCCTTTAAGTATCCTCTGCATTTTCTAGCCAGTCTATTCTAGCCAATTTACACCTCATACCGTCAAAGTTACCTTTCCTTAAATTCAGGACCCTAGTTTCCGAATTAACTTTGTCACTCTCTATCTTACTAAGGAATTCTACCATATTATGGTCACTTTTCCCCAAAGGGCCTCGCACAACAAGATTGCTAATAGGTCCCTTCTCATTACACATCACCCAGTCTAGGATGGCCAGCTCCCTGGTTAGGTCCTCGACATATTGGTCGAGAAAACCATCCCTAATACACTCCAGTAAATCCTCCTCCACCGCATTGCTACCAGTTAGGTTAGCCCAATCTATATGTAGATTAAAATCGCCCATGATTACTGCTGCACCTTTATTGCACACATTCCTTATTTATTGTTTGATGCTGTCCCCAACCTCACTACTACTATTTGGTGGTCTATACACAACTCCCACTAGCGTTTTCTGCCCTTTGGAATTCCGCAGCTCCACCCATACCGATTCCACATCATCCAGGCTAATGTCTTTCCTTACAATTGCATTGATTTCCTCTTTAACCAGCATGCCACCGCACCTCCTTTTTCATTCTGTCTATCCTTCCTAAATGCTGAATACCCTTGGATGTTGAGTTCCCAGCCTTGGTCACCCTGGAGCCATTTCTCCGTGATGCCAATCACATCCTATCCGTTAATTGCTATCTGCGCAGTTAATTCATCCACCTTATTCCGAATACTCCTCGCATTGAGGCACAGAGCCTTCAGGCTTGTCTTTTTAACATACTTTGCCCCTTTTGAATCTTGCTGTAATGTGGCCCTTTTTGCTTTTTGCCTTGGGTTTCTCTGCCCTCCACTTTTACTATTCTCCTTTCTACCTTTTGCTTCTGCCCCCCCTTCTATTTCCCTCTGTCTCCCTGCATAGGTTCCCATCCCTCTGCCATATTAGGTTAACTCCCCCCCCCCCAACAGCACTAGCAAACACTCTCCCTAGGACATTGGTTCCGATCCTGCCCAGGTGCAGACTGTCCGGTTTGTACTGGTCCCATCTCCCCCAGAACCGGTTCCAATGTCCCAGGAATTTGAATCCCTCCCTTCTGCACTATTTCTCAAGCCACATATTCATCTGAGCTATCCTGCGATTCCTATTCTGACTAGCACATGGCACTGGTAGCAATCCTGAGATTACTACTTTTGAGGTCCTACTTTTTAATTTAACTCCTAGCTCCCTAAATTCGTCTCGTAAGACCTCATCCCATTTTTTACCTATATCGTTGTTACCTATATGCATCACGACAACTGGCTGTTCACCCTCCCTTTTCAGAATGTCCTGCACCCGCTCTGAGACATCCTTGACCCTTGCACCAGGGAGGCAACATACCATCCTGGAGTCCCGGTTGCGGCCGCAGAAACGCCTATCTATTCCCCTTATAATTGAATCCCCTATCACTATCGCTCTCCCACTCTTTCTCCTGCCCTCCTGTGCAGCAGAGCCAGCCACAGTGCCATGAACTTGGCTGCTGCTGCTCTCCCCCGATGAGTCATCCCCCTCAACAGTACCCAAAGTGGTGTATCTGTTTTGCAGGGGGATGACCGCAGGGGACCCCTGCACTATCTTCCTTGCACTGCTCTTCCTGTTGGTCTTCCATTCCCTATCTGGCTGTGGACTCTTTACCTGTGGTAAGACCAACTCACTAAACGTGCTATTCACGTCATTCTCAGCATTGTGCATGCTCCAGAGTGAATCCACCCGCAGCTCCAGCTCCGAAACGCGGTCCGTCAGGAGCTGGAGGCAGACACACTTCCCGCACACGTAGTCATCAGGAACACCGGAAGTGTTCCTGACTTCCCACATAGTACAGGAGGAGCATAACACGTGGCCGAGCTCTCCCTGCCATGACTTAACCCTTAGATACACTTAAATTGGCAACAACAATGCTAAAAGTTAATTACTGATATATATAAGGACGGGAGAGTGGAGAGCACCAGTTCCAACTGTCACAGGACAGAGAGTGGAGAGCACCAGTTCCAACTGTCACAGGACAGAGAGTGGAGAGCACCAGTTCCAACCGTCACAGGAGAGAGAGTGGAGAGCACCAGTTCCAACTGTCACAGGACAGAGAGTGGAGAGCACCAGTTCCAATTGACACAGGAGAGAGAGTGGAGAGCACCAGTTCCCACTGTCACAGGAGAGAGAGTGGAGAGCACCAGTTCAAACTGTCACAGGAGAGAGAGTGGAGAGCACCAGTTCCCACTGTCACAGGAGAGAGAGTGGAGAGCACCAGTTCCAATTGACACAGGAGAGAGTGGAGAGCACCAGTTCCAACCTTCACAGGAGAGAGAGTGGAGAGCACCAGTTCCCACTGTCACAGGAGAGAGAGTGGAGAGCACCAGTTCCCACTGTCACAGGAGAGAGAGTGGAGAGCACCAGTTCCCACTGTCACAGGACAGAGAGTGGAGAGCACCAGTTCCAATTGACACAGGAGAGAGTGGAGAGCACCAGTTCCCACTGTCACAGGAGAGAGAGTGGAGAGCACCAGTTCCCACTGTCACAGGAGAGAGAGTGGAGAGCACCAGTTCCAACTGTCACAGGAGAGAGAGTGGAGAGCACCAGTTCCAATTGTCACAGGAGAGAGAATGGAGAGCACCAGTTCCAATTGTCACAGGAGAGAGAGTGGAGAGCACCAGTTCCAACTGTCGCAGGACGGGAGAGTGGAGAGCACCAGTTCCAATTGTCACAGGAGAGAGAGTGGAGAGCACCAGTTCCAATTGTCACAAGACGGGAAGACTGACATCTGTTATGGTGGGGACCTCAGTAGGAGCCTGAGATAGATCATCCATTCGGCACTTCTGGCAGAAGATGGTTGCAAACACTTCAGCCTTTTTTGCATTCATGTGCTGGGCTCCACCATCATTGAGGATGGGGATATTCATAGAGCCGCCTCCTCCTGTTAGTTGTTTAATTGTCCACCACCATTCCCAACTGAATATGGCAGGACTGCAGAGCATTGATCTGATCCGTTGATTGTGGGATCGCTTAGTCTTGTCAATAGCATGCTGCTTCTGCTGTTTAGCGGTACACAGAAAATCTATTGTGCAGCAGATCTGAAAGTTTTCTTCTCAAAGAACATCACTGAGGTTTACAGGAAAGCAGAGAGCTGTAAGATTCAGCAAGGCAACTGCAGAATCTTTGCTGAAAGAAGTCAGGCAGAGGAGGGAAGCTCTCTTTGGGATAGAGTAGTGAAGGTTCTCCATCAAACCTTCGAATGAGGATGGAAGGAAGTGGCTAGGGTAGTCAGAACCAGTGAGACCATCAGATGCATAACAATTCATGGCTAAAAAAACAATCATACTTAGGTCAGGTAAGGTAAGAGGAATCAGCCATGCCCTCAAAGAATGCATAGTATTAAACATGTTTGCCATTTACTGTGACCTTCCCTTACGCTGTGTTAAAGTTCTTAAATTGCTTACTATCAATTCTCAGGAGACAGCACAGTATCTTTTACAGCCCTAGCCTTCACCTGGAGGTATTTATTCACTCCTGACCTTATGTGCAATCACCCCAATAAAAGCTTTATATTGAAATTAATTGTTTTGTGCATGCACATACCATCATGCCCATAATGCGCGGACACTTGGCTTTTACTGTATCGCAGGCTAACCAGAGGAAATTCTCATTTTTGTTTATTTTAAAAGGAACAGACAATCCATAACCCCAATTAACAAACCCCCACATATCTATCTTTCACCCCCTATGAGGAGTAAGCTCTCCAAAAACCCAGAGAGGGAGGCCATGGAGGGTGTTTTGATGGGGAATTGGGAGGGCAGGTGCCATTTTCCAGATTATGATATTCTGCTTCTCATCCTTCTGATTATTCTGCATCCCAATTAATTATCAACAAGTAATACTGTGAAATCCTCATGTCATTGCAACTGAAAGTGGCATGTGAACTCTGTCCCATTCTAACACCTCTCTCCCATTTTAACTGGTAGTGTAGAGGTTATGTTATTGGATTAGTAATCCAGAAGCCTAGACTAATAATCCAGAGAATGTGAGCTCAAATCCCACCATGGCAGTTTGAGAATTTAAATTCATGTTAAAACAATCTAGAAATAAAAAGCAGGTATCAGTAAATGTGACGGATTGTTGTAAAAATCCAACTGGTTCACCAAAGTCCTTTAGGGAGAAAGTTGTCCTTGCCTGGTCTGGCCTATACGTGAATCCAGTCCTACAGCAACGTGGTTGACTCTTTGAAGTGGTCTTGCAAGCCGCTCAGTTATATCAAACTGCTACCAGCAGTCTAAGAAGACGACTCACCGCTACCTCCTCGGCCTAACTAGGGAACCGCATGAAAAGGTGGCCTTGCCAGCGATGCCCACATCCCAAGAATGAATTAAAAATACTTGAAGATTTTGCTAACTGGAGTGTCAGGATACATTGCCCAGGGGATCCATATCTTGCTGACCATGATTTACATTACAACAGTGACTACTCTTGCAGTTTACCCTGAAGAGTGTGGCAGCTCTTGCTCTTTCTCTGTTTAAACATGGTATCGTAATTGGTTAGTTTAAAGGGATTGTCTCAATTCCACCAGGCTACCCAAAGTGCATAATGTGTTTGGGTGTGGGTGAAGGGGTTTGATCATCCTCTTTGAACTAAGACTTTGACTGGCAGGTGTTGACACCCCAACCCACGCTGTGTGGGGTGTAGATAGCTCCGCAGTAAGTTCATGATTTCAGCTGGGGAGGGGGTAGGAATTGGAGAACAGGACAGCTTGTGCCATACCAAGTGCTTTCCGACAGCGAACGTGGAGGTTAGGGGTAATTTAAAGATACCCAGAAACGTTCCCCATTAGCGGATTCCTAGGGAGCAGGGTTCAAATATGAAAATGGTTTGCTCTTTCAAAGAGCAGGTACAATGGGCCAAACAGCCTCTGTGCTTACGATTCCGTGATTCTATGAACTCCAGTTGTATACTGAAGGCAGTTGTACATTTTTATGTCTTACCCAGTCTTCAAGACATCATGATGCAATAAAACCTCTTAAGTGTTATCGCACAGTTCTGCTGCAATTGAGTTACAAACACTTATCCTGCAGATGCAGCAAGTGTTATAAATCTTAACTCTGAGTAGTTGGTTCACTGTCTTGAATAATCAATTGTTTTGTGTTGCTTTCTAGGTTGGTATGTGGTATGGCAGCTGTTCCTGTCCAAGTTCAAATTCCTTCGTGAACTGGTAGGCGACACCAGCTCACTGCAGGGAGACACTGAAACATCAGAGACAGAAAGCGTAGGGGACTCGCCACCCACACCTCCTCGGCACAGACCCAAATCAGCACGTGTACGGAGGGCACCAACTGAAGGAACAACGTAGAGAACCAAGTTGGAACTTTGTTCCATTAATTTGGAATCATTCATCGGCTTTTAAGAACCACTACAGTCTGTGATTGACTTGCTGTGCTTTATTTAATTGTATGATTGGCTTGCTAAAAAATACACTCTTTCAGAATTGGAGAAATTTAAGGCTTTTGGGTCACACAAATGCATGGAGCTAATTTAATTTACCAGTATTGCATCTAATTTTCTCCCAGTGTTGAGAAAATCAATTTATATATTAGTTGATAAGTCACTGGGTCCTAGGTTCCTGAGGTGCAGGGGTCCTGGATCAAATTGTGCGATCAACTGTAATCCAAATGTTATTGAATATAATTCTGATTTTTGAATAACTAAACTAAGTACTAAATTTATGTTGTGAAGTAGCACTTTTTAATATGTATATTATTTGAACTTTGCTTTAGGTGCTTCCATTTTTTTTTTACTTTTCACATAATTATGAGGAAACACATTGAACATGTTTACATTATGGGTATTTCATTTTCTACTGCAACTTTCCTGTTTTAACATGTCAATAGAAACAACTTGTCTTGCTTTCATATAAATTCTTAACAACGTAGGACCTGCCAACATTGTCATTTAAAAAAAAAAAGGAAGAGTTCATTATGAATAATTTGGAGCATAATGATGGATTCTAATTCTGACTAGCTAACATACTTTATTATTAGTTTCTCTCTTGGTTTCATCAACTGCACTATAACTTTTTTATGGATTCCAAAATGTTTTTATTCTTCACCCATTTTTGGCAAAACCTGCCTTTGTCATTTACCGCTTCTGAACACAATGAAGTTTTTTGTAAATTGTATTCATAACAATCATGCAGGATACAGATTGAGGCTGATTTATTTGGTTATTGTTTTCTTTGGGCATGGCAGTGGGTTAGGACACTGTCCTTTTCACCTTTGGGGTCAAGGTTCAAATTGCAACCAGATTGGTAGGGTGACAGTCACATCTGTGTACGAGCAGCAAAGGTCCTAAATGAAATAATGTTACCCAGTCTTAAACACAGTTTCTGGGAACATGGGCTGACAGCAGGAAGGACTGTTGTGGAAAACAGAAACATGTTGCACTCTGATGAAAGGATGATGTTTTGAGATTGAGTCACATTGTTGAAGCAGAGTGGCATGGGTTTTACTTGGCATTAGCATATGCAATACTTGACTTAGAAATGTTCGGTGCTAACTCTAGGTGCCTATAATGGAAATGTTCCATTCCACAGCACTGACATTTCTCATGTGATGAATGCAGAAATTCACTTTTTTTCCTCCCCCTTATGTAAAATAAAATAATGTTGGAACTGCCCCCTAAGTATCGAACACTATCATGTTTCTTCCAGGCATTGTACAGTTGTGGTGTTGGACAGGCTGCTCTTTTAGCCTTGTATATGAAAATAACATTTTAGGAGTTAATTTGAAAACAAAGAAATAAAAAGTGAGACGGGGCAGGAGATGGGGAGAGAACAGAGACAACTGATTTTAAATGGGAAAATCAGGCAGGTCTTGCTAACGGTTGATTTTTCCATTGAGTTTGCAGCAATTAGTTCTCGAGTTCAAGCCTGTAAAGGTCCTTTGGGGCCAGGCTGTATTGGATGGCGTTTTTGTTTTTATCCCATATACTATATAGTCAGTCAATACATACACAAATTACCTCTCTGAAAGATCATGGCAGGAAAAATATTTGTTTTATTTCCTGAATGGACTACTGTAAAATATAGTGTTGACTTATGTGACATTTTAATTTTATTTTGCCACCAGAAGAGTATTGGCGTTGTATGGCATCTCAGATGATGTAGCTGAAATGTAATTGTAAAGACGTACGGTAAAAAGACGGCTTTAAAGATGTACATATGTGATCAAATGCTAATGACTTCTCTAGGCATGTTAACTTGGCTGACACCTGTAATACATGATTTGGATGGACCATATTTCACTAACTGTAAAAATGATCAGGCATTTTTCGTTGATGTCCAGTGCAATTGCGATCACAATGTGCTTTCCCTCTTCATTCTCCTCAACCACTCTGTGGCCCTTGACATGATCGATCACTCCATCCTCCTATAGCAGCTCTTTTCTGTGCCCCTTTGTATCATGGTCCCATTCGCTACCTTTCTAACACAGCTAGTACTTCACCTCCTATGGATCCTGCTCCATCAGCTCTCTATGGTTCATCTCTCTTGCACTGCCAAATCAAGGCTCCACTCCTACAATCCCAACACAGCTGTGATTCCCCCCCATTTCTGCATCATAAATGGCTTCTCAAAAGCTGTCCTCTGCCCCCTTCTATATTTCATTTAGATGTTGCTCCTTGGTGATATATCTGCAAGCACTGGATTGGCTCCCATATGTATGAGGACACTCCATTTTGCTTTTCCCCCACCATCCTTAATTCCACAGCTATCACTGTGCTGTCTCATATTCAGTACCCAATGACCCAAAATTTTCTCCAGCTCAACAGTGGCATTACAATTATGAAGGCCTTGATAGAATAAATGGGGAAAAGCTAACTTGTCTCACTGGGGAGTCAATAATAATGGTTATTTATTTGAAATTGTCACTAATGGAGTGAGAAGTGAGGTTAAGAGAAATTTATTTCTGAAGAAGGTTGTTGGAGTTTGAAATGTTTTACCACAGTAGCTGAGACAGAAACCATTGCATCTTTTAAGGTGAAATTGGATAAACATTTGAAGCACATAAATATACATAACAGGGCAGTGGGATTACTTTTGTATTGTTGTCGTATAGAGCTGGCACAGACCCCAAATGACCTCCCTCTTATGCTGTAAACCTTTATTGTTCTTCTTCGGTTCTAAGAATGAGGCCATCGTATTTGGTTTTCACCAGAAACTGCTTTTCTCGGAACGCAACAATTCAACTATCCTGTTTGAATCTGAGCTGACTTTCAGACCAACATCCAGTTCCATCATCAACCCTGTCTACTTTTACTTTGCAGCATCGTTAGTCTACATCCCTAGCTCACGGCACCATCCCTGAAACCCATCTCCAGGTTTTTGTCAGCTTGCAGCATGATTTCTCTAACACACTCTTTACTAGACTCTGGAGCTCTATCCTATGCAAACCCCAACTTTTCCTGTACTCTGCCACTTGTATCATATTCTGACTAAATGCGACACTCTTATCACTTCCATTGCTTGTTGACCTCCAATGGTGATTCGGCCCCTGCTCATTGACTTTAAAATTCTCTCCTTATTAATAGCTCCCATAACATCACTTCTCCCTACCTATGTAATCTTCTTCAACCTTACACCCGAGTAGTTTTCTCTCTTCTGACTCTAATCTATGGTATTCCGTCCCGGCCCGTCCTTCCCACTTCTACTGTACCACGGCCTTCAGCCATTTTTCCCCTGCTCCGTGGAAGTCATTCCATAAACCCCACTGCTTTGCTACCATTCTCCCCACATTTAACCTACTTCTTTGATTCTGCTTTCAGGCACCTCCCCATATTTCCGTATCCTACTGTTGGGTTGCTCTCATTTCCCCCTTAAAGTGCTTTTTGTTACGTGAAAGGTACTATAAAAGTGCAAGTTCTTGATTTTGAAGTACTTTATAAGTTAATTCTTTTACTTTCAAACGACATTTGCCCCAATATTTACATGGAAGCGTGGTAGTCTGGGTAAAATCCAGCAAGGCCGGTGCTGTGGAGAATTTACGAGCAGGACGTCGTTATAATTTTTTTCCCCCATTTCCTGCCCAGCAACTGACCAATTTGACCAGTTGACTGGCTGCCAGGTGGGAAAACCAGGCAGAAGGTCGCAGTTGTGGACCTTGGGGACAGTCCCTGGCAATCTGGAGGGGGGAGGGGGCGAGAGATTGGAGCTTGGGTGGGGGGGTGGTATAGGTTGCCAAACATGGGAGGGAGCGCGAGAGTGGGGCTGGAGGGAGGTAGGTCTGCGATTGCGGCGGGGGGGAGAGAGACCAAAGGCTTCCGTGAGGGGTCAGGTGAAGCACCCCTACTCTTCCTGTCCCTCAAGGTGTGCTGTAAAAGGCCATTACCTTTTTTGAGTCGGCAGCTCCTGTCTCTTGAGCCCTGGGAAACCCACACAGCACCTGTTAAATTTAAATCAGGCTCCCAATTGTATTGTGGGAGCCTGATTTAATATGTTAATGAACTGTCTCTGCTCTCGCATATGCAGCAAGTTGGGGACATGTTCCCCTCTTTAAACTTTTTAACCCCCTTCTCCTGCCCATCATGGGGGAATGGGGCGGATTCCTATTGAGGCTATTGTGTCAAATATTTAAACGGTGAAAATGTTCTCCTAATTTTGCCCAACCTGAAACTGCAGCATCAAATAGGCTACCTCAAACTCTACAGGGTAGGTGCTTGTTCTTTCATGGTAATAACTTTATAACAAATGGATTTTGAATATAAATACAGGGCAATATGCCACTCTCTGGTGTTTTCGGTTAAAAATATAATGGTTACAATGTAAAATTTAATAGGTTATAGATTTGATGTTTCTGATTAACCTTCGTTTGAATCCCTGTTACATTTAAATTATTAGAATGCAAGTTGGACTGTTTATTTGACTGCAGAAATGCTTTCACAGTGTGAGTACATTAGATTGTATGGTCATGTTCACATACAGTATTACAGACAAGAGATAAGTGCTGCTTTCATTTAACAATGCAGTTGAGTGTTAATACCATTAGTATGTTTTCTGGTTCTTAAACTGACTGCTATAATTTAAGCAATGGAATAAAATGAAAAGTGAGAAAAGTTGTGCAAGTTTTTATTAGTGCCTTTCCTTGTATTTTCTTTTTCCTTCCTTTCTTCCTGTGCCCCTCCTACCCTCCTCCCAGGGTCCCTAGGATTGAATCCTCTAAATCTTTGAGGTAGTGCAACATTTCTTTTTGCATATTGCCAATTTTAAACTCTGTTACGCAATCCTGATCAAAAATGATCTTCCTTCTATATAACTACAAGTCTTGTGTCTCGTTTGCATCACGCCAAGAGTGTCTGTAGCATCAAGTAGCCCCAATCCATTACATTAACTACACCGATTTGCTCAAAGGTCTAGAGGTAGAAAAAACAACCACTATTGATTAGGAACCAGCAAACTGGACAACAACCACTAAGCTGTTGGAGCGGATTTTTGGACATATACTGGACTAGTATACGGGACCAAACATTTGTTTTATTTTCCCCTTTAATGAATTTTGTAAGGGACAATTTAATGCATTATATTAAAAAAAAGTTAGACTTTAAGGTATGCTGGCCTTGAGTTAATGATGAAGATTGGAAAGTGAGATAATGAACGCTAGATAGTTAAGTGTTAGGTATGTTTGTTTACCGGTGTCAAAAGCCTGCACTTGTTTATATTGCCCTGTCACAATGCAGGATGGGTTATATATCAAAAGCTTAGCCTTCGATAAGTCAAAGCTTTGTAGTGCTAAAGCATGTGTTGTAAAGTGACGTAATTTGTAAGATAAAAGGACTTCACTGCAGATACCAATTTGAGAAGATGGTTCAAAGACAGGGGTCTTTAACACTTCTCCCAAAGCTTTGTCCCCGATTTAATAAACCTCTCTTTATATATATATTATATATATTATACAGTCTCGGAAATATTTTTCCACAACAAAATGGCATCACGACAGGATACTGTCTATCAGACGTGATCACTTAAGACAGTATCTGGAATCTGGTGTTAGAGACTGAAAAGAGAGGTGTACGGGCACGACGGGATAGTGTATAAGATACGAGTAAAGAGATAGCGGGAAGAGGATGACTAACCAGTTTGAGTTGTCCCTTTAGTAAATAAGGTCGGTGCGGAAGGGAACTGATCGATCCAACCTAGAGCCGAAAACTCCGGTGGTAAGGAAACACGCTAGCTTTGTTGCGAAGACAAAGGGTCTCCACAGAGTAGTCGTGGCCGTGAGTATTACAGAAACAAAGGGAAACGTCCGAGACTGGCGAACATGGAAGGTAAGGAAGGGAATGTAAAACGCGGGCTGCCTGGGTCATTAATTAATTCCTATCATTAATTGTAACTTGCGTAATTACGTAATGCCATAAAAAAAGCTGATAGTGACTATCTTAAGTGAAATATGGATCCAGACATAAGCTTTGTTGAATGAAGAGAGACTTTTGTGAGTGTCTATTTTGAATGAAGAGAGTACTCGAGTAATTTTGACTGTGGAATGAATGAAAGCCTGTTTTAAGAAGGTGTGGAGTTGCCTGCCTGTTTTAGCTCCACCCACTCTTTTCAAACAGTGAAATGTTTTTTTTTAACCCTTCGTAGTGTTGTCCTGTATGTGGGAAGTTTAAGAAACTGTGAGCCTTATGGTATTACATTTTAAGTTAGAAACGAAGGTGTGGATATATTCGGATGATAAGTTACGGAGCTAGGAAATGCACAAAGGATAGGTTTGTTGAGTAAAAGATAAAAATACATGGTCCCGGTAGTAAAAAAAAAGAATTTGACACGCTTACTTACTTGTCGAAAGAAAACATGCAATTGGGTTGAAAGACATAAATTTAGTCCAGGAATGAGATAAAGAATGCCTTTTAAAACGCTCCCATTTTCCTTTGTGTAAAACCTTGACACGAAAGCTTCTAGCTCAGTTTAAAAAAAAAAGTTTTAAATTTAGAAATACCTTCAGGGATTAGGTCAAACTCCTGGGCGAGTGGTGAGCTATCTGTGAAGGTGTAAAAGGGACTTTTGAAAAAGGCTAAAACAGTAACCTTTAGCAGTTTAGAAAAGAAAAAGATAAAGCAGGAAAAGGTCTCTGCCACAGGAACAGGAGGAGGGCAGAAAAGGGGGACTTGCCACAATACCCTATAAGACCTGAAGCTAGAACAGCGGTTGTAGAAATAGTAAAAGGGCTAGTGGAAAAGGGTATCTTAAAAGAAACAGTTAGCACCACTAACTCCCCAAAAAGGCCCAGGTAGGGAAATCCCAAGTCCTGTACCTAGGGTACTGCCTCTCAAGGGGCTGAAAGAAATGCCCTCGGATAGGAAAAAGGCTGTCGAGGACATGCCTAGACCAGTAACGGTAAGGGGGGTGAGGAAGATACTGGGCCTCTTTAATTACAGCCGGAACTTTATCCCTGATAAAAGGAGACCTATAGCCTATTACTCTACCACCGAAAGCTCGGTGGTGACTGGGTTATCCAGATGTATAGCCGCGCTAGATTGCGCAGCTTGGGTGGTAAAAATTAAGCGAGCCTGTGGTGATGACTGGAAACATCATTCTCCACACTAAACACACATTGGTAGAAATGTTAAACACAGGAAAACTGAGAACTGTATCTAATATGAGACGGGCAAAGTGGGAAGCAGTCCTCTTAACACCCAACAAAGCGGTAACCATAATTAGGGATGTAGGAAACAACCCCGCAGAAGGTATGATGGGTGAAGGGGAACCCCACTTTTGCGAAGAGGTATGTGAGGATATGGAAGAGGATAGAATAAAAGACGCCCCCCTTCAAACCGCAGAACAAACCTTGTTTGTGGACGGCTCACGAAAATACGTAGAGGGACTACTTCGTTCCGATGGGCCGTAGTTAACCAGGATCTAGAGACAGTTGAATCAGGGCGAATTAATGGGGGATCGTCAGCTCAAGTGGCAGAACTGGTAGCTCTCACCCGGGCACTAGAATTATCGGAAAATAAGATTGTTAATATCTATACGGACAGTAGATATGCATTCGGGGTAGTACACGATTATATGACAGCATGGGGGAGAAGGGGTGTTTGCGATGGATAAAGACATAACTTACTAAATTGAAAAAAAAAGAATTTGAAGAAAAAAAAACACTCTCCATTGATAATGATTTTAAATTATTAAAATTAAGTCAGTGCCGCTGGGGCCCGAGACGAACTGATAAGTATTGAGAAACTACACCAGGACACTTCTGAGGAGGAAATAGGTATGTGGACAAAGCAGGGCGCAACGCAAGGGAAGGATAACGTTTGGAGACTAAATGACAAGGTAATGGCGCCTGAATGCATACAGAATACCTTATTGGAGTTGCATCATGGCCTGTCCCATTCAGGACGAGAGGCCATGACCGGGAGTCTTGGGAGAGATTGGTGGTGGAAGGGGATGGGGAGAGATATTGCTAAATAATCCAGGCATGCCCATTAAAATTAAAATGGGACACCAGCCCCGTCCATGGGGGCCATGGGAACATGTACAAATGGAAAAAGATATTGCCTAGTGATTATAGATCAATTTACCCAGTGGGTGGAAGCTTTCCCCACACGTGATTGCACTGCCTCAACAGTGGCAAGGATATTCTGACCAAGGCACCCACTTCACGGGAAAAAAAATTGTAAAAACAATATGCCAGTTGATGGGCATAAAACAAAAATTCCACATCTCCTACCACCCGCAGAGTTCTGGGATGGTAGAGCGCATGAACCGTACCCTTAAGAACGCCCTGGCAAAGGCCATGCAAACGTCAGGAAAAACGTGGACAGAAGTATTACCCATTATATTGATGAAGTTAAGAGCCACGACAAACCGGACAACCGGATTAACTCCTTATGAACTAATGACAGGAAGGGCGATGCAATTACCAGAGAACATCATAACAGGGGGGGCCGATGTAGGCCCATTAAAAGACAAAATAAAACGGTATGTTTTGGAACTAAGTACTCAATTAAAAGGGATGCGTAAATTAGTTAGGGACAATCAGGAAGAAAGAGACGCGGAAGCAGAGCTTACAAAGCTCCTGAAGTCCCGTTGGCGGGAAGTCGCGTTATGGTAAGGGTCCTCCCGGGAAAACCGGGGTTTGCCCCAAAAAGGACCGTATGAGGTTATAATCAGCAAGGACACTTGTGACTGCATCGATGTTAAAGGGAACGGACAATGGAAGCATTGGACCCAGCTTAAGGTTTTTGAACCAGCCGTTTAGCACACGTATTAGTTGTTGTTGTTTGTCTATTTACAGATTGACAGCGAGAGATTCTTCAAGCAAGCCATACGGCCATTTTGCCTTTGACTATTTGTTAAATATAGAGTAATAAGATGATGAAACTATATATTGCGATCGGTGCGATTATAATAGTTCGTGTTGGGTCCAGCCTGCTAGCTAGACCAAAACGAGAGTTACATGTGAATACCTTTTTGTACATGTCGTATGTTTATGCGAAAAATTAGAACTTTTCCAGTTGCTGGGTATGTTCGCACATCCCCATACATAGCAAAGGAGGCATCCCTTTGAGGTCAATCTCCCTTAACATTTCGGAAGTAGCAGATTGGGTAATGCGACAAAATGGTACAGGGGAAGTAAATGATACTTGGAACCAGAGTGGGGATAAAGAAACGTGGAGATTGGGGGGGGGTTACCTTTTGGATGCATTAACGGATGGTACCAGCCGGAATACAATAGGTCAGTACGACCCCGTTCCTGGTTTTGACCAACACCTCAGGAGTTGGAAGGCCCACCGCTGACATTTGTTTCACTAGAAACCTGACCGGTGAGGAAACAGATTTTGTAGCAGGATACTTTAACCTCGCCAGGTGGAACATAATAGCCAGTGAAACACAAACCAGGGGTTCTTTGAAATAGAGGGTTTGAAGAATCAGACACGTAGCCAGGACTGGGACCTTGATTAGGTGGCGACGGGGGCTGAGATAGAGATTGGGATCGAATCTAACAGCATACAATGGCACTTATTTTGTGTGCAGGCATAAGGCCTACCCCTGGTTGCCTCAGAACTGGAGCGGATCCTGTTATTTGGGATATGTGGTCGCTTTTTGTCAGACGGGTACGTACTTTAGCAGAAGTACAGACACCAGGTCGACTAAGACGAGATCTTACCCCGGTAGAGAGGCTATTTGGGGTCATGATGCTCCCATTCGGGATAGGACGTACCATGGATGAATTACCTAACCTAGAGAGGGTACTGGAACAGATAGTTAACGACACTGCTGAAGCAATGGAGGGCATAACGGCTGAAATGGTAGCCATACGCACAGTGTGCCTTAATTGGAGCTGAATGTTGCACTTACATTCCCGATAATTCAGAAAACATAACCAACCTCGCTGATCACATAAGAAGGGAGGTAAAGAAGTTATCCACGACAGCAGGAGGATCTGGCTGATTTGACTGGCTGTTAGGGGGATCCTGGGGGTCCTATTTTATGCATGGAGTAATTATTCTGGTTGTAATAATAATTACTTGCTGCCTGATTATCGGGTGTTTTAATATCTGCTGTAAAGTTATGATGGCTTGACTGATGCCAGTAGCCAGTGTAATCGCCGAAGAAGAAGCACACCTGATGGAAATACCTGAAGACACCAAGGATGAAGAAACAGACGACAATGACACCGACCACTATCTTTGAAGGGTAGCCTAGAGCTACAGGCAAGGTGGATATACGGAACATCAGGGAAGTAACATACCCCAAAGGACGAATATCATTGTGGTCATCTGGATTTTGTAAACATCCTCCAGGACCAAAAGGGGGAATATTGTTGGAGCGGAATTTTGGACATATACTGGACTAGTATACGGGACCAAACATTTGTTTTATTTTCCCCTTTAATGAATTTTGTAAGGGACAATTTAATGCATTATATAAAAAAAACAGTTCGACTTTAAGGTATGCTGGCCTTGAGTTAATGATGAAGATTGGAAAGTGAGATAATGAACACTCGATAGTTAAGTGCTAGGTATGTTTATTTATACCGGTGTCAAAAGCCTGCACTTGTTTATACTGCCCTGTCACAATTCAGGATGGGTTATATATCAAAAGCTTAGCCTTCGATAAGTCAAAGCTTTGTAGTGCTAAAGCATGTGTTGTAAAGTGACGTAATTTGTAAGATAAAAGGACTTCACTGCAGATACCAATTTGAGAAGATGGTTCAAAGACAGCGGTCTTTAACACTTCTCCCAAAGCTTTGTCTCCGATTTAATAAACCTCTCTTTATATATATTATACAGTCTCGGAAATATTTTTCCACAACAAAGCAAATCACTGAATTTTTAGTACAGGTGCAACGTCGAGAATCTAGAACCGAGGCCGTTCCGTGTTCCGGGCTTTTCCGGACTTTCAATTGTCTTTCTGACGTCACAAATCCAGAAACACCTGAGCACAGGTTTGGGTATTTCCGGATTTCAGAACGTCAGAAAAGCGGGGTGGAGGTGTTGCTCTCCAAGGAGCTGTTTGGGTCACCGGCCCCGTCGATGACGTCGTCGGGTGGGGCCCCGCCGTGGTGGAGCTGTTCGAGTGGGCCCCGCCATAGTGGAGCTGTTCAGGCGGGCCCCGCCGTCGAGGAAGTGTTCGGGCGGGCCCCGCCATAGTGGAGCTGTTCAGGCGGGCCCCGCCGTCGAGGAAGTGTTCGGGCGGGCCCCGCCGTCGAGGAAGTGTTCGGGCGGGCCCCGCCGTCGAGGAAGTGTTCGGGCGGGCCCCGCCGAAGAGGAGAACTATCTAGACTAATCTCTTTCTAACTTCTGCCATTACCATCTCAAGTCGGCCCATCATCCCCTTTGTCTCTCTACTCTCTCCTCTCTTCCATCCTATTCAGACTTTCCCTTTTGTTCTTTCCTTACCTCCCGCTTTCAGTGCTCCTTAAGAATCTGTTCATTTCAAACATTCACCAGTTCTGATGAAGAATCATCGACCTGAAACATTCACTCTGTTTCTCTCTCCACAGATGCTGCCTGACCCGCTAAGATTTCCAGCATTTTCTGTTTTTATTTCAGATTCCAGCATCCGCAGTATACGTTTTTATATTAGCACTGAATTTTTAGCTATGCTTGTAGTGGCCATGTTTTTCAACGAGCCAATTCTACACACTTAGAAATTATATTTTTAATGAAAACAAGAAAGTCAGAAATTATTTTACTTTCTAAAGGTAGGTGCATGTTCTTTCATGGTAATAACTTTATGTCCAAAAAGTTTTTGTTATAAATACAGGGCAATATGCAAGTTGGACTGTTTATTTAACTGCAGAAATGCTTTCACAGAGTGAATACATTAGATTGTATGGCCACTTTCACAGTGTTACAGATAGTGGTAAGTGCTACTCCAGTGCAACATCCAGGGGTATTCAACATTCAGGAAGGATAGAACAAAAGGAAAAGGAGGTGGGGTAGCATTGCTGGTTAAAGAGGAGATTAATGCAATAGTTAGGAAGGACATCAGCTTGGATAATGTGGAATCTATATGGGTAGAGCTGCAGAACACCAAAGGGCAAAAAACATTAGTGGGAGTTGTGTACAGACCTCCAAACAGTAGTAGTGATGTTGGGGAGGGCATCAAACAGGAAATTAGGGGTGCATGCAATAAAGGTGCAGCAGTTATCATGGGTGACTTTAATATGCACATAGATTGGGCTAACCAAACTGGAAGCAATACGGTGGAGGAGGATTTCCTGGAGTGCATAAGGGATGGTTTTCTAGACCAATATGTCGAGGAACCAACTAGGGGGGAGGCCATCTTAGACTGGGTGTTATGTAATGAAAGAGGATTAATTAGCAATCTCGTTGTGCGAGGCCCCTTGGGGAAGAGTGACCATAATATGATGGAATTCTGCATTAGGATGGAGAATGAAACAGTTAATTCAGAGACCATGGTCCAGAACTTAAAGAAGGGTAACTTTGAAGGTATGAGGCGTGAATTGGCTAGGATAGATTGGTTGACTGTGGATGGGCAATAGCAGACATTTAGAGACCGCATGGATGAACTACAACAATTGTACATTCCTGTCTGGCGTAAAAATAAAAAAGGGAAGGTGGCTCAACCGTGGCTATCAAGGGAAATCGGGGATAGTATTAAAGCCAAGGAAGTGGCATACAAATTGGCTAGAAATAGCAGCGAACCCGGAGACTGGGAGAAATTTAGAACTCAACAGAGGAGGACAAAGGGTTTGATTAGGGCAGGGAAAATGGAGTACGAGAAGAAGCTTGCAGGGAACATTAAGACGGATTGCAAAAGTTTCTATAGATATGTAAAGAGAAAAAGGTTAGTAAAGCCAAACGTAGGTCCCCTGCAGTCAGAATCAGGGGAAGTCATAAAGGGGAACAAAGAAATGGCAGACCAATTGAACAAGTACTTTGGTTCGGTATTCACTAAGGAGGACACAAACAACCTTCCGGATATAAAAGGGGTCAGAGGGTCTAGTAAGGAGGAGGAACTGAGGGAAATCATTATTAGTCGGGAAATTGTGTTGGGGAAATTGATGGGATTGAAGGCCGATAAATCCCCAGGGCCTGATGGACTGCATCCCAGAGTACTTAAGGAGGTGGCCTTGGAAATAGCGGATGCATTGACAATCATTTTCCAACATTCCATTGACTCTGGATCAGTTCCTATCAAGTGGAGGGTAGCCAATGTAACCCCACTTTTTAAAAAAGGAGAGAGGGAGAAAACAGGGAATTATAGACCGGTCAGCCTGACCTCAGTAGTGGGTAAAATGATGGAATCAATTATTAAGGATGTCATAGCAGCGCATTTGGAAAGAGGTGACATGATAGGTCCAAGTCAGCATGGATTTGTGAAAGGGAAATCATGCTTGACAAATCTTCTGGAATTTTTTGAGGATGTTTCCAGTAGAGTGGACAAGGGAGAACCAGTTGATGTGGTATATTTGGACTTTCAGAAGGCTTTCGACAAGGTCCCACACATGTGCAAGGTTAAAGCACATGGGATTGGGGGTAGTGTGCTGACATGGATTGAGAATTGGTTGTCAGACAGGAAGCAAAGAGTAGGAGTAAATGGGTACTTTTCAGAATGGCAGGCAGTGACTAGTGGGGTACCGCAAGGTTCTGTGCTGGGGCCCCAGCTGTTTACACTGTACATTAATGATTTAGACGAGGGGATTAAATGTAGTATCTCCAAATTTGCGGATGACACTAAGTTGGGTGGCAGTGTGAGCTGCGAGGAGGATGCTATGAGGCTGCAGAGTGACTTGGATAGATTAGGTGAGTGGGCAAATGCATGGCAGATGAAGTATAATGTGGATAAATGTGAGGTTATCCACTTTGGTGGTAAAAACAGAAGACAGACTATTATCTGAATGGTGACAGATTAGGAAAAGGGGAGGTGCAACGAGACCTGGGTGTCATGGTACATCAGTCTTTGAAGGTTGGCATGCAGGTACAGCAGGCGGTTCAGAAAGCAAATGGCATGTTGGCCTTCATAGCGAGGGGATTTGAGTACAGGGGCAGGGAGGTGTTGCTACAGTTGTACAGGGCCTTGGTGAGGCCACACCTGGAGTATTGTGTACAGTTTTGGTCTCCTAACTTGAAGGACATTCTTGCTATTGAGGGAGTGCAGCGAAGGTTCACCAGACTGATTCCCGGGATGGCGGGACTGACGTATCAAGAAAGACTGGATCAACTGGGCTTGTATTCACTGGAGTTCAGAAGAATGAGAGGCGACCTCATAGAAACGTTTAAAATTCTGATGGGTTCAGACAGGTTAGATGCAGGAAGAATGTTCCCAATGTTGGGGAAGTCCAGAACCAGGGGTCACAGTCTAAGGATAAGGGGTAAGCCATTTCGGACCGAGATGAGGAGAAACTTCTTCACCCAGAGAGTGGTGAACCTGTGGAATTCTCTACCACAGAAAGTTGTTGAGGCCAATTCACTAAATATATTCAAAAAGCAGTTTGATGCAGTCCTTACTACTAGGGGGATCAAGGGGTATGGCGAGAAAGCAGGAATGGGGTACTGAAGTTGCATGTTCAGCCATGAACTCATTGATTGGCGGTGCAGGCTAGAAGGGCCAAATGGCCTACTCCTGCATCTATTTTCTATGTCTATGTTTCTACTTCCACTTAACAGAATACTAAGTGTGATATTAAAGAGTTAACTTTGAAACTAATCCGTGAAAACATTTCAGTGAGTGAGTGATAAATCTATGGAACAGGCTCCCTTCGGAGAAAATAAAACATAGTTTTGATTCATTCAAGTGCAAATTTGATAGTTTTGCAGAAAATAAGGGCCAGAAATAGCTGGAATAATAATGGCAAAATAACAGCACCATCATTATTAGTTCGCAAAAATCCAGTAATTAGTAGTGAAGAGATACACCCTAAGTTCCAATTCTCCACAAATTGCTGGACGATTTATGACATTCTGCCATTGGCCTCGACAAGGCCGAAAAAATTTCAACCTCACCATGAGGCTCCTCATTGAATTTAAATGCATGTAATGAAGTTGCTGGATTTGTGTCATAAATGCAAATTAATCTCACCGCTGCCATTTAGGGCTGGTAATTCATGTCGTAAAGACCCCGTTAGTGATGCGATTCATTCATGGTCCTGACATGACACTCAACCTTGGAGGCCCAGAAAGGGAACTATGAAGCTGTGAAGTCTCACTCCAGCAGGTAGTGAATAGTTCCTGGAGGTTTAATCTTTTTATCTGTCTTGACAGTATTTTTGTGCCGGTCTTGCCATCCACACTCCTGTTAGTGTTGGAACGTAATCATTTTCAGGGTGTAATGCTGTTTTTACACTCAGAAATGCAAATGAGATAGATTTCTTTCAGAAAATTATTTGGGATATAGTACATGAGTAAGAATGTTTGTGCATTTTGCACACCGATCCTGCCATTCACTTGTAAGATATGAGACTTATGTCCGTGGCCACAACAAACCACGCTGGGTACAGGTATATTGTAAATAAGCATAACAGATTTTATTAAGTGGTTTGCATTCAGTAGAAAGATGTAATACTTAACAAGGCAATAGTCAACACTCTTCTTCGAAACCCGGACGGTGCCCACCGAGTGACTGCGTGCAGTCTCTTGCTGTGTTCTGTTGACTAGTTCTCTTCCAGTCATTTTCTGTGTTCGCACTGCTTCAGGGTTCAATAACTGCTTCTCTTATATCTTTTTTTTCCACACACACACACACGCACACTTTCACAAACAATCTTGCATTATTTAGTTTGATCTGTAGCTTTAGCGATGAGAATGATTGGAAATGTGGGGTGATGAATGAGGACACCCCGTGGATGTCGGGACAGGAGACCTTACTCCCATGTTTATTGAGACTACTTGCTATACGTAAACATGTCTGAGGAACAGTGCGTTAGAAGGCTGCGGTTCTGCAAGCAGGTAGTCACCGAACTATGCCATCTCCTGCAGCCAGACCTACAGGCTGATATTGGGACCAGAAGCTGCCGCTCAGCTTCTATGCCTCTGGGTTGTTCCAGGCTACAGCAGGGGACATCTGCAGCATTTCGCAATTTGCTGCTCATTGCTGCATCTGCCAGGTCACAGACACTCTACTGCAGGCTTATGGACTACATAAAGTAGTAAATTCCTCTCGGAATGAGTGACCACAACATGGTTGAATTTCAAAATCAGTTTGAGGGTGAGAAAGTTGGTTTTCAAACCAGGGTCCTAAGCTTAAATAAAGGAGACTACAAAGGTATGAGGGCAGAGTTGGCTAAAGTGGACTGGAAAATAGACTAAAGTTTGGGTCGGTTGATGAGCAGTGACTGACAGACATTTAAGGAGATATTTCATAACTCTCAACAAAAATATATCCCAATGAGAAGGAAAGTTGAAGAGAAGGGATAACCATCCTTGGCTAACTTAAGGAAATAAGGGAGGGTATCCAATTGAAAACAAGGGCATACAATGTGGCCAAGACTAATGGGAGGCCAGAGGATTGGCAATTTTTTTAAAAGCCAGCAAAGAACAACTAAAAAAATGATAAAAGAAAGGAAAGATAGATTATGGAAGTAAACTAGCACAAAATATAAAAACAGATAGTAAGAGTTTCTGCAAGTACATAAAAAGGAAAAGAGTGGCTAAAGTAAATGTTAGTCCCCTGGAGGATGAGACTGGGGAATTAATGGAAAAGAGGGAAATGGCAGAGACGTTGAACAAATATTTTGCATCGGTCTTTACGGTAGAGGACACTAAAAACATCCCAATAGTGATCAGCCATGATCTTATTGAATGGTGGAGCAGGCTCGAGGGGCCAAATGGCCTACTCCTCCTATTTCTTATGTTTTCATGTTCTTATAAAGTTTCCCATGATGAGTGAGCAACAGGAGCAATGGTCATGTGGGATCACCAGGATAGCTTCCAATGGTTCAGGGTGCCATTGATTGCACCCACATGGCATTGCACACACCACACCAGAATGCAGAGGTGTTTTAGAACTGCAAGGGCTACCACTCTCTCAATGTGCAGTTGGTGACCACATGCAGTGCACCCTTGCCGTCAATGCCTGCTATCCTGGCAATGCACACAATGCTTTCATCCTGTGGAGAGCACTGTGCCACAACTCTTCCGGCCACCACATCAAGGACACGGCTGGCTGCTCAGCGACAAAGGCTATGCTCTAGCCACCTGGCTCATGACACCCCTCCACAACCCCAACACCCGTGCTGAGCAGTGTTTATAAAGGTTCATCATAACTTCTTTGCTTTTGTGCTCTATGCCTCTATTTATGAAGCCCAGGATCCCGTATGCTTTTTTAACCGCTTTTTCAATCTGCCCTGCCACCTTCAACGATTTGTGTAGATATATTCCGAGGTCTCTCTGTTTATGCACCCTCTTTAGAATTATACCCTTTAGTTTATATTGCCTCTCCTCATTCTTCCTACCAAAATGTATCACTTCATACTTTTGAGTTAAATTTAATCTGCCACATGTCTGCCCATTCCACCAGCCTGTCTATGTCCTCTTGAAGTCTATCACTATCCTCCTCACTGTTCACTGTATTTCCAAGTTTTATGTCATCTGCAAATTTTGAAATTGTGCTCTGTATACCCAAGTCCAAGTCATTAATGTATATCAAGAAAAGCATTAGTCCTGGTACCAACCCCCCAGGAACACCACTGTATATCTTCCTCCAGTCCAAAAAGCAACCGTTTTGGAAGTCCATGTACACCACATCAACCGCATTGTTCTCATCAACTCACTGTTAACTCATTAAAAAAAACTCAATCAAGTTAGTTGAAAACAATTTGCCTTTGACAAATCCATGCTGGCTTTCCTTAATTAATCTACAATTGTCCAAGTTACTGTTAATTTTGTCCTGGAATTTCATTTCTAAAAGTTTCCCCACTACCGACGTTAAATTGGCTGGTCTTCTGGTTTCATCCTTACACCCTTTTTTGAACAAAGGTGTAACATTTGCAATTCTCCAGTCCTCTAGAACCACCCCCCTATTGAAGGAGGATTGGAAGATTACGGCCAATACCTCCGCAATTTCCACTCTTACCCTCCCTCAACATCCTAGGATGCATCCCATACAGACCTAGTGACTTATCCAAAACAGATATACCACCTTGGGTACTGTTGGGGGAGATGGCCAATCAGGGAAAGGCAGCAGCAGCCAAGTTCATGGCACCATGGGTGCTTTTGCTGCGCAGGAGGGCAGGAAAAAGAGTGGGAGAGCTATAGTGGTAGGGGATTCTATTGTAAGGAGAATAGATAGGCATTTCTGCGGCCGCAAATGAGACTCCAGGATGGTATGTTGCCTCCCTGGTGCAAGGGTCAAGGATGTTTTGGAGCGGCTGCAGGGCATTCTGGAGGGGGAGGGTGACCAGCTAGTTGTCGTGCTGCATATAGGTACCAACGATATAGGTAAAAAGCGGGATGAGGTCCTACAAACTGAATTTAGGGAGCTAGGAGTTAAATTAAAAAGTAGAACCTCAAAGGTAATAATCTCAGGATTGCTACCAGTGTCACGTGCTAGTCAGAGTAGAAATAGCAGGAGAGTTAAGATGAATACGTGGCTTGAGGAATGGTGCAAGAGGGAGGGATTCAAATTCCTGGGACATTGGAACCGGTTCTGGGGGAGGTGGGACCAGTACAAACCGGACTGTCTGCACCTGGGCAGGACTGGAACCAATGCCGTAGGAGGAGTGTTTGCTAGTGCTGTTGGGGAGGATTTAAACTAATAGGGCAGGAGGATGGGAACCTATGCAAGGAGACAGAGGGAAGTAAAATGAGGTCAGAAGCAAAAGGTATAAAGGAGAAAAGTAAAAGTAGAGGGCAGAAAAATCAAATGCAAAAATCAAATTACAACATAATTCTAAAAAAAAACAAGCATGAAGGCTCTGTGTCTCAATGCGAGGAGCATTCATCATAAGGTGGATGAATTAACTGCACAGATAGCTGTTAACGGATATGATGTAATTAGGATTACGGAGACATGGCTCCAGGGTGACCAAGGCTGGGAACTCAACATCCAAGGGTATTCAATATTCAGGAAAGATACACTGAAAGGAAAAGGAGTTGGGTAACGTTGCTGGTTAAAGAGAAGATTAACGCAATAGTAAGGAAGGACATTGGCGTGGATGAGGTGGAATCTGTATGGGTAGAGTTGCGGAACACCAAAGGGCAGAAAACACTAGTGGGAGTTGTGTACAGACCACCAAACAGTCATAGTGAGGTTGGGGATGGCATCAAACAGGAAATTAGGGATGCGTGCAATAAAGGTACAGCAGTCATCGTGGGTGACTTTAATCTACATATAGATTGGGCTAAACAAACTGGTAGCAATACGGTGGAGGAGGATTTCCTGAAGTGTATAAGGGATGGTTTTCTAGACCAATATGTCGAGGAACCAACTAGAGAGCAGGCCATCCTAGACTGGGTCTTGTGTAATGAGAAAGGATTAATTAGCAATCTTGTTGTGCGAGACCCCTTGGGGAAGAGTGACCATAATATGGTAGCATTCTTCATTAAGATGGAGAGTGACACAGTTAAGTCAGAGATTAGAGTTCTGAACTTAAAGAAAGGTAACTTCGATGGTATGAGACATGATTTGGCTAGGATACTGGCGAATGATACTTAAAGGGTTGACGGTGGATAGGCAATGGCAGACATTTAAAGATCACATGGATGAACTTCAACAATTGTACATCCCAGTCTGGCGTAGAAATAAAACTGGGAAGGTGGCTCAACCGTGGCTAACAAGGGAAATTAGAGATAGTGTTAAATCCAAGGAAGAGGCATATAAATTGGCCAAAAAAAGCAGCAAGCCTGAGGACTGGGAGAAATTTAGAATTCAGCAGAGGAGGACAAAGGATTTAATTAGGAGGGGGGGAAATAGAATATGAGAATAAGCTTGCAGTGAACATAAAAACTCACTGCAAAAGCTTCTACAGATACGTGAAGAGAAAAAGATTAGTGAAGACAAATGTGGGTCCCTTACAGTCAGAAACAGGTGAATTTATAATGGGTAACAAAGAAATGGCAGACTAATTGAACATATACTTTGGATCTGTCTTCACTAAAGAAGACATAAATAACCTTCCATAAATACTAGGGGACCAAGGGACTAGCGAGAAGGAGGAACTAAAGGAAATCCTAAATGGTCAGCAAATTGTGTTAGGAAAATTGATGGGATTGAAGGCCGATAAATCCCCAGGGCCTCATAATCTGCATCCCAGTACTTAAGGGAGTGGCCCTAGAAATAGTAAATGCATTTTTGGTCATTTTCCAACATTCTATAGACTCTGGATCAGTTCCTATGGACTGGAGGATAGCTAATGTAACCCCCAAAAAAGGAGGGAGAGAGAAAACAGGGAATTATAGATCACTTAGCCTAACATCAGTAGTGGGGAAAATGTTGGAATCAATTATTAAAGTTGAAATAGCAGCACATTTGGAAAGCAGTGACAGGTCCAAGTCAGCATGGATTTATGAAAGAGCTTGACAAATCTTCTAGAATTTTTTGAGGATGTAACTAGTAGAGTGGACAAGGAGGAGCCAGTGGATGTGGTGTATTTCAAAAGGCTTTTGACAAGGTCCTACACAAGAGATTGTTGTGCAAAATTAAAGCATATGGTATTAGGGGTAATGTACTGATGTGGATAGAGAACTGGTTGACAGACAGGAAACACAGAGTAGGAATAAACGGGTCCTTTTCAGAATGGCAGGCAGTGACTAGTGGGGTACCGCAAGCTTCAGTGCTGGGACCCCAGCTATTTACAATATACATTAATGATTTAGACAAAGGAATTGAATGTAATATCTCTAAGTTTGAAGATGACACTAAGCTGGGTGGCAGTGTGAGCTGTGAGGAGGTTGCTAAGAGGCTGCAGGGTGACTTGGTCAGGTTAGGTGCATGGGCAAATACATGGCAGATGCGGTATAATGTAGATAAATGTGAGGTTATCCACTTTGGTGGTAAAAACAGGAAGGCAGATTATTATCTGAATGGTGACCGATTAGTAAAAGGTGAGGTGCAATGAGACCTGGGTGTACATCAGTCATTGAAAGTTGGCATACTGGTACAGCAGGTGGTACTACAGTTGTACAGGGCCTTGGTGAGGCCACACCTTGAATATTGTGTACCAGTTTGGTCTCCTAATCTGAGGAAGGGCATTCTTGCTATTGAGAGAGTGCAGCGAAGGTTCACCAGACTGATGTCCGGGATGACAGGACTGACATTTGAAGACAGTCTGGATCAACTAGGCTTATATTCAGTGGAATTTAGAAGAATGAGAGGAGATCTCATAGAAACATATAAAATTCTGATGGGATTGGACAGGTTAGATGCAGGAAGAATGCTCCCAATGTTGGGGAAATCCAGAACCAGGGGTCACAGTCTAAGGATAAGGGGTAAGCCATTTAGAACCGAGATGAGGAGAAATTTCTTCACTCAGAGTTGTGAGCATGTAGAATTCTCTATCACAGAAAGTTGTTGAGGCCAATTCGTTAGATGTATTTAAAAGGGAGTTAGATGTGGCCCATACGGCTAAAGGGATCAAGGGGTATGGAGAGACAGCAGGAATGGGGTAATGAAGTGCATGATCAGCCATGATCATATTAAATGGTGGTGCAGACTCGAAGGGGCGAATGGCCTATTCCTGCACCTATTTTCTATGTTTCTATGTTTTTACCTTAAGTACAGCCTGCCTTTCTAGTACCTCCTCTTTATTAATTTCTATCCCATCCAGTATCTCAATTACCTCTTCTTTCACTGACTTTGGCAGCATCTTCTTCCTTGGTAGACAGATGCAAGGTACTCATTTAATACCTCAGCCATGCCATATGCCTCTATGCACAAGTCTCCTTTTTGGTCCCTAATCAGCCTCATCCAACCTCTTACTACCCGTTTATTATTTATATGCGTACAGAAGACTTTTGGATTCCTTTTTATGTTTGCTGCCAGTCTATTCTCAAACTCTCTCTTTGCCCCTTTTATTTCCTTTTTCACTTCCCCTCTGAACTTTCTATATTCAGCCTGGTTCTCACTTGTATTCTCAACCGACATCTGTCATACGCCCACTTTTTCTGCTTCATCCTACTCCCTATCTCTTTCGTGATCTAGGAAACTCTGACTTTAGTTACCCTACCTTTTCACCTCGTGTGAATGTACCTCGACTGTACCCGAACCATCTCTTTAAAGGCAGCCCATTGTTCAATTACAGTTTTGCCTGCCAATCTTTGATTCCAATTTATTCGAGCCAGATCCATTCTCAACGCATTGAAATTGGCCCTTCTTCAATTATAAGTACTTTTACTCTTGATTGCTCCCTGCCCTTTTCCATAGCTAATCTATACCTTATGTTACTATGATCATTGTTCCCTAAATGTTCCCTTACTGTCATATGTTCCACCTGACCCACCTCATTCCAGAACCAGTTCCAGCAATGCCTCCTTCCTCGTTGGGCGATAAACGTACTGATCAAGAAAGTTCTCCTGAACACACTTCAGAAATTCTTCCCTCTCTCTGCCCTTTACATTATTACTAATCCAGTCTATATTAGGATAACTGAAGTCCCCCATTATCACTACAATTAATTGTATTAGTTGAAGTGACCCTTTAATATTTATGCCGTCCTTTCCTTGCAGCCAGAAACACATCGTTAGGGACTCTTTTTTTTCTCACTTTGTTAAACTTCTCAGAATGGGAGGAAATACTGGAAGAATTAGTGCCTTTGAATACTTGTCTTCTCCAGTTAACTCAAATCTACTTCTCTGTTAAGCAGCCAATTCAGGAAAATCTGGATTAGGACTTACGATTTAAAACTTATGATGTAGCACAGATTCATATTCAGGATCACATGTTGGGAATTCAGGTCACCACGTCTAATTGGCGAACCTCACAATCTGTCATCCAAAATGAAGCTCCATGCCCAAGTTCCTGATATGCTCTCGCATCACATGAAGCACTGTACCAGAGTCCCTTTAAGTTTTCTGTGTTGCCTTTTGATATGGTGACAATTATGGTACAGAGAGTGTAGATGTGCTTGTGACTGTCACATTTTATGATCTATTTAGTTGTGATATGATTTGGGTGTAATTTACATTAAAATGTTGATATTAAGCTAAATTCAACTTGCAAGGGGTTAAATCCATTTCACACTGCTTCTGGAAAATGTGGATTACATCTAGTTAAACCAGCTGGTAAAAAAGGTTTCCTGCATATCACTTCAGCTTGAGAGAATAGCTTGACAGACATTCCAGTGAACATTCATTCCTTCGGCTGGGATTTTCTGGGGTTTAGTGGTGGGTCAGGTGGGAAAGTTTTTTTCACAGCGGGTCGTGACCCCGTTGTGAACCCGCTGCCACGCGCCTTTCCCAATGTTGGGTCTGTCAACGCTAAGCAGGCCCGACTGGCAGCAGTGGGGGACCGAATTAAAATGATTAGCATCTAGTCACCAGATGATTAACAGCCTTTATTTTAGTAACTTTTGTCTTTAACTTCATGTCTACGGGATCCCTGCTGTTTGCAGACCATGGCTATCAAGCTGAGGCATGTGTTCTGTAGCCATTGCTCCAGCTGATTACTTGACAGTTTCCAATGTACAGTAAAAGCTCCCACCTGTCTGATTCTCACTTTCCTCAGGCAGAAGCTATTTATCAGCCTATTTCCAGAACACATTCTGCACACTTTCTATTTTCCATTCTCCAACCACTCTCACCTCATTGGAAGAACTCTCTCACCATTAACAGAATGCTTCTGTCATCTCTACTTCACCTGCCATCTATTCCATCAACATGGGTGCCCTTTATACTTTCTCACCTTGGTTCTCAGAATCCCACCATGATCACCAGCAACACCAGCAGTATAAACAACAACACCAACCTTTGCTGCAAGCAACTGATGCTGCACAGGATACAGGGCATAGCACCCGACCTCACCATGGCCTCACCATGGGGCATAGCTAGATTTACTTCACTTAACGCTGCACATCCTGGCTGCCACATGATGTACCAGGTTGGTACCACCCCACACCAGCACCATAAAGCATCTCTGCAATGCCCAAGCCATTCCTTTCACACTCAGCACCATTGCGGGGCATACTATTTTGTCTCACCATTCACCGCAACTCACTAAGCCACTTCTAAAGGTGCACACAAATCTATCCAAGAATGCAAAGTGTTGGAAATAAAGGTGCCAATGTTTGACATCACATTAACAGAAATGTTACATGAACATTGCATAAAAGACCCAAGTTCCCAACCTTTGTGTGTTGTTGGTTGGTATGATTGCACTCAGATAAGGGTGAGTGTGAGGGGTGGCTAGTGAAATGGGGATGTGATAATATAGATAGAAAGGGATGGGTGAAGGTGCAAGGTAAGTTGATGTGAGTAAGGATGTGCAGGAGTAGGGTAGGGAAGGCAGAGTGATGGGGATGTGATAAGAGGCACAGCAGGATGAGGTTGAGTGTGGCTTTTTACTACTGTTTCATGATCATCTGAGATAATTGAAACGTTTGCGGAACTGCACTCAGGTCTTCTTGACCACATCCCTGCTTGTGTCCTCCTCTGCAATGTGCAATAAGCATATGGAGGGAGTCCTAGGAGAACCTGGGTGCAGCCATGCACCTCTGAGCAGTGCTTGTCAGTGTTTGCAGCACCTCAATGCTATAGAACACTGACAGCACAAATGTCCCTTTATGGAATGTGCCCCTTTATGATGACGTGTCACCAGACCCGCTTTCTCAAATTGGCCCGCGAAATGCACTGTGGGCAAACAAGCGACAACCTTAAGTATGTGTCACAATCAACTGGAAGTCATTTTACACAGTGGGATGGAGCCAGCGGCCCACCGCAGACAGCGTCTGCCATGGACCCGCTGCGGTAAGTAAAATCGTGGCCTATTACTTTAGGATGATGAAAGCACTTGAGGACATCATAACAACAACTTGCATTTATATAGAACTTTTAATGTAGTAAAATATCCCAAGGTACTTCACATGAGAGTTAAACATTAAAATTTGACACCGAGCCATATATAAGGACAGACGACCTAAAGCTTCGTCAAAGAGGTAGCTTTTACATACCATCTTAAAGGAGGAAAGAGAAGTAGAGAGATGGAGAGGTTTAAGGAGGAAATTCCAGAGCTTAGGGCTTAGGCAGCTGAATGCACGGTTACCAATGGTGGAGCAATGAAAAATCAGGGATGCGCAAGAGGTCAGAAATGGAGGACCGTAGAGATCTTGGAGGGTTGTAGGGCTGGAGGAGGTTACAGAGATAGGGAGGCATGAGACCACAGAGGGCTTTGAAAACAAGGATGAGAATTTTAAAATTGAGGAGTTTCCATACCGGAAGCCAATGTAGGTCAGCGGGAACAGGGATGATGGGTGAACAGGACTTGGTGTGACTTAAAATACAAGCAGCAAAGTTTTGGCTGAACTCAGGTTTACAGAAGATCCAAGATTGGAGGCCAGCCAGGAGAAGATTGGAATAGTTAAGTCTAGAGGTAACAAGGGTATGGGTGACGGTTTAAGCAGCAGATACGCTGAGGCAGGGGCGGTGATGGACAATTATGGGAGGTGGAAGTAGGCGGTCTTTGTGATGAGCGGATGTGTGGTCAGAAGCTCAGCTCGGGGTCAAATAAAATACCGTTGTTGCAAACGGTCCAGTTCACCTTCAGACATTGGCTAGGGAGAGTTGCAGCAATCCTTCACCAAGGAGGGTGATAATTGATTTTATTGGCAGCTCAGCTGGCCAATCCCTGGACACAGAAAACTAGGTCAGAGGTCAAGCAGTTGGCTTCCTGTGCAGCCAGGAAACAAAAAATGAAAAAGAACCAGATGGCCTGAACAGTGGTGGAGCAATGAAAAATCAATGGTGGAGCAATGAAAAATCAATGAAAAACCAGCAGGTGGTAAGGAAGTCAAATCTAATAAAAAAAAGTTCACTCATTTAAGTTAGGACCAACCAGATTTAGAGAATTTTCTGGTCACAGGAGTGCATTTAGCCTGATGAGATGACCGTGACATATGTTTTTATTTTCTCTGTCATGAAAAGTGTTGCAATATATTTGGCCTCAACTCAGTCTACCTTTTGGAAGTTCAGAAATGTGCATGCACGATCACTGTATCCAGTATTAAAGGAGGGGTGACATGGGAACCGAGGGCATTGGTGCACACTGATGTGGGATTTCAGTACAGGATTTTAATTTATCACCTGAACATGCAACGAAGCCATTCACCTGACCCCATCTATCTTCACTGTGTCCAGGGAGAGAATTAGCTCAAAGGTGCTGGTGCTGTTTCAGTGATTCATCATATTGAATAAGTGTCTGGTTTTGTCTCCTGAATGAGCATATTAAAACTTAATTTCGTTCAATCTTATAAAACCAGTGGAGACGGCACCCGCTAGTACTTTATGGTCAGCTTTGTGCAAGCATAGAATGGCTAATAGAATGAGCAGAGGGTGGACTTGTTATATATTGGTATGGTTGTGATTGTCTTGAAAATTTCTGAAATGTCTTCGATGTGACCAGAGAAGTTTCAGCAGAGCCGTTGCGAATTCAGGAAAGCGAGGCCTTGTAGAACTTGGCTGGGTAGCTGTCAGGATCAGGGCTCTCTCAGATTAGTGGCTTTGTATTGTTGCTTCAATCTCATTGGCCTAGTCACTGCATCATTCGTCTCCTCCCCCCTGCCCCATTCCCCCCTCCACCCCCTCCACTTCCCTAGATGAAATTGGGATAAGGAGAGGATGACACAGTAGTGAAATGCTTCCAATGGGTGATCTCAGACTATGAAGTGTATGGTGAAGTCTCTGTATAGTGATTCTATGTTGATCTCGGTGGGATCAGAGGTTAGCTTGCCTCAACTTTCCAAATTGAGGTGACTGTTCTATTCTGTACTAGCCACAGGTTTCTGGAGGACCATTTTCATGTAGTGCATAAACCGGGCAGGTGGTGGGCAAAGCACATGCAGCGGCCATCCAGAGGAGTAAGCAGGAAACCTAATCTGTTTTGATTCGGCGTCCTCATTCTAATGGAGCCAGTGAACTGCCAGCCCCTCAATAAACTGCTTGCCGATCGGGAGACTGCAAATTGGGCAGGTGGCCGAATGTGAAGTATCTGCAGCAGAACCTTAAAGGGGGATGGGTAGATGCAGCTCTTCAGTGCAGCAGGCAACATTTTTGCATGACCTACAGCAGCAATTACATTTAACTCAGGAAAACTTAAATTTCCCAATCCATACAAGCGACTCCCTTAAGTATGTGTTCCAATCCTTTATCCAGATTTCCCTGACTGCAGTTGAGGATCTTTTTAAATTTATATTGGCAATGGCCATCTCCCAAATTGTACTATCCATGTTTGGTGGACGAAAGCAAGAATTGCTTGAGCAATGTGGGCAGAGATGAAAATGGCTTTAGGCGTCCTAACTGTGCCATCTAACCTTGATTAATGTTAATGTATGCATCTTGCCTATTTCAGCCAGGAGTGCTGACTGTTTGGATTAAGGTTGCCAATCCTTGCGGATTGTCCTGGAGTCTCCAGGAATTAAAGATTAACATAAGAACATAAGAAATAGGAGCAGGAGTAGGCCATACGGCCCCCCCGAGCCTGCTCTGCCATTCAATAAGATCATGGCTGATCCGATCATGGACTCAGGTCCACTTCCTTGCCCGCTCTCCATAACACCTTATTCCCTTATCGTTTAAGAAACTGTCTATTTCTGTCTTAAATTTATTCAATGGCCCAGCTTCCACAGCTCTGAGGCAGCAAATTCCACAGATCCACAACCCTCAGAAGAAATTTCTCCTCATCTCAGTTTTAAATGGCCCACCCCTTATTCTAAGATTATGCCCTCTAGTTCTAGTCTCCCCCATTAGTGGAAACATCCTCTCTGCATCCACCTTGTCAAGCCCCCTCATAATCTTATATGTTTTGATATCATCTCTCATTCTTCTGAATTCCAATGAGTAGAGGCCCAACCTACTCAACCTTTCCTCGAAGTCAACCCCCTCATCTCCAGAATGAACCTTGTGAACCTTCTTTGAATTGCCTCTGTTGTGTATCTGTAAAGCATGCACTCCCATGTTCCGCCACCAGGGAGTTCATCCCCTGAAGTCCCAAGGGATCCCAGCATCCCTTAGGAGCACTGTATATAAGCCAGCCCTTAAGGCCTGTTCCTCACTCTGGAGTGTTTTAATAAAGACTGAGGTCACTGTTACTTTAACCTCCCTGTGTGCAGTCTCATCTGTGTTAGGAACACAATAACTGGCAACGAGAATACGAATCCAATGCAAAGATGCAGCAAATTGTGAGCATCCTGGAGAAGTTCTTGGAGGGTGAGGACTGGGAAGCCTATGTCGAACGACTAGACCAGTACTCTGTAGCCAACGAGCTGGACGGAGAAGGAAGCGCTGCAAAAAGGAGAGCGGTCCTCCTCACGGTCTGCGGGGCACTGACAGCCTCATGAAGAATCTTCTGGCTCCGGTGAAATCCACAGATAAGTCGTATGAGGAGCTGTGTACACTGGTTTGGGAGCATCTTAACCCGAGGGAGAGCGTGCTGATGGTGAGGTATCGGTTCTACCCGTGCCAGCGATCTGAAGGTCAGGAAGTGGCGAGCTATGTCGCCGAGCTAAGGCGACTTGCAGGACAATGTGAGTTTGATGGCTACCTGGAACAGATGCTCAGAGACTTTTTTGTACTGGGCAATGGCCACGAGACCATCCTACGAAAACTTTTGACTGTAGAGACACCGACCCTCAGTAAGGCCATTGAGATAGCACAGTCATTTATGTCCACTAGTGATAACACCAAACAAATCTCTCAGCACACAAGTGCTAGCAATGTTCATAAATTAACTGGAACTGTGTTTGCGAGCAGAAATGTACAGGGCAGAACCCACGAGTCTGCAACTGCCAGCAGCCTCAGATGACCCAGTTGACTCAGAGTCCTCAACAAAGGATGAATGCAAGACAATTCACACCTTGTTGGTGTTGTGGAGGCTTCCAGTTAGCCTATTCATGCCACTTCAAAGGGTATGTTTGCAAGAGCTGTGGAACAATGGGGCACCTCCAATGAGCTTGCAGATGAGCTGCAAGCTCTGCAAAACCTGCTAACCACCACGTGGCAGAGGAAGATCGGTCCATGGTGGATCAAAGCAATTTCGAGCCTCAGAGAGAGGAGGCAGATGCTGAAGTACACGGGGTGCACACATTTTCAACGAAATAGCCACCTATAATGCTAAATGTAAAATTGAATGGCTTACCCATAGCCATGGAACTGGACATTGGCGCTAGCCAATCCATCATGAGTAAACAGATGTTTGAGAGACTGTGGTGCAACAAGGCACTCAGACCAGCCCTGAGCCCCAGCCACATGAAACTGAGAACGTACACCAAACAGCTCATCACTGTCCTGGGCAGCTCCATGGTCAAGGTCACCTACGAGGGCACGGTGCATGAACTGCCACTCTGGATTGTCCCGGGCGATGGCCCCACACTGTTTGGAAGGAGCTGGCTGGGCAAAATCCGTTGGGACTGGGATGACATCCGAGCACTATCACATGTCGATGAGGCCTCATGAACCCAATTTCCTTCCCTTTTTGAGCCAGGCATTGGAAACTTTTCCGAGGTGAAGGTGCGGATCCACTTGGTCCCAGAGGCACGACCCATTCACCACAAGGCGCGAGCGGTACCCCACAAGATGAGAGAGAGAGTGGAAATCAAGCTGGACAGGCTGCAACACGAGGGCATCATCTCCCCAGTGGAATTCAGCGAGTGGGCCAGCCCGATTTGTCCAGTTCTCAAAAGTGATGGGACGGTCAGGATTTGCGGCGATTATAAAGTAACCATTAATCGTTTCTCGCTACAGGACCAATACCCACTACCTAAGGCAGACATTGTATTTGTGATGCTGGCAGGAGGCAAGACATTCACCAAGCTCGACCTGACTTCGGCCTACATGATGCAGGAGCTGGAGGAGTCTTCGAAGGGCCTCACCTGCATCAACACGCACAAGGGACTGTTCATCTACAGATGCCCGTTTGGAATTCGGTCGGCTGCAGCGATCTTCCAGAGAAACATGGAGAGCCTACTCAAGTCAGTACCATGCACGGTGGTTTTTCAGGACGACGTATTGGTCACGGGTCGGGACACCTCCGAGCACCTACAAAACCTGGAGGAGGTCCTCCAGCGACTGGATCACATAGGGCTGCGGCTGAAGAGGTCGAAATGCGTCTTCATGGCAACAGAAGGGGAGTTTTTGGGGAGAAAGATTGCGGCAGACGGCATTCGGCCCACAGACGCAAAGACAGAGGCTATCAGGAACACGCCCAGGCCACAGTACGTCACGGAGCTGCAGTCGTTCCTGGGACTCCTCAACTATTTTGGTAACTTCCTAGGGGGTTAAGCACCCTCTTAGAGCCCCTACATGTGTTATTGCGTAAAGGTGAGAACTGGGTATGGGGAAAAAGCAAGTAATTGCTTTTGAGAAAGCCAGATACATTTATGCTCCAACAAGCTGCTTGTATTGTATAATCCGTGTAAAAGATTTGTGCTAGCATGTGATGCATCGTTGTACGGAGTCGGGTGTGTATTACAACAAGCTAACATTGCGGGGAAGTTGCAACCTGTCGCCTATGCTTCCAGGAGCTTGTCTAAGGCCGAGAGGGCCGACAGCATGATTGAGAAAGAGACATTAGTGTGTGTGTGTTCGGGGTAAAGAAAATGCATCAGTACCTGTTTGGCCTCAAATTTGAGCTGGAAACTGATCACAAGCCCCTCATATCCCTGTTCGCTGAAAACAAGGGGATAAATACTAATGCCTCAGCCGGCATACAAAGGTGGGCACTCGCGCTATCAGCATATAAATATACCATCCGCCACAGGCCAGGCACCGAGAACTGTGCGGATGCTCTCAGTCGGCTACCATTGCCCACCACGGGGGTGGAAATGGCGCAGCCTGCAAACTTGTTGATGGTTGCGCAGCTCGCAGACTTGTTGATGGTCATGGAAGCGTTTGAAAATGATAAATCAACTGTCACGGCCCACCAGATTAGGACTTGGACCAGCCAAGATCCTCTGCTGTCCCTAGTAAAAAAACTGTGTACTGCATGGGAGCTGGGCCAGCATCCCCGTTGAAATGCAAGAGCTAATCAAGCCGTTCCAGTGGCGAAAGGATGAGCTGTCCATTCAAGCAGACTGCCTGTTGTGGGGTAACTGCGTAGTGCTACCTAAAAAGGGCAGGGAGACGTTCATCTCGGATCTCCACAGCACACACCCAGGTATAATAATGATGAAAGCGATAGCCAGATCCCACGTGTGGTGGCCCGGTATCAACTCTGACTTAGAGTCCTGTGTAGGGCAATGCAGCGTATGTGCTCAGTTGAGCAATGGGCCCAGAGAGGCACCACTAAGTTTGTGGTCCTGGCCCTCCAGACCATGGTCAAGGATCCATGTCGACTATGCGGGCCCGTTTCTCGGTAAAATGTTCCTGGTGGTGGTGGATGCTTTTTCAAAATGGATTGAATGTGAAATAATGTCGGGAAGCACCGCCACCGCCACCATTGAAAGCCTGAGGGCCATGTTTGCCACCCACGGCCTGCCTGACATACTGGTCAGTGACAACGGGCCATGTTTCACCAGTGCCGAATTTAAAGAATTCATGACCCGCAATGGGATCAAACATGTCACCTCGGCCCCGTTTAAAGCAGCCTCAAAAGGGCAGGCAGAGCGGGCAGTACAAACCATCAAACTGAGCCTTAAACGAGTCTCAGAAGGCTCACTCCAAACCCACCTGTCCCGAGTACTGCTCTGCTACCGCACGAGACCCCACTTGCTCACAGGGGTGCCCCCTGGCTGAGCTACTCATGAAAAGGACATTAAAATCAAACTCTCGCGGATTCACCCCAACCTGCATGATCAGGTAGAGAGCAGGCGGCAGCAACAAAATGTAAACGATGGTCGCGCCACTGTGTCACGGGAAATTGATCTGAATGACCCTGTGTATGTGCTAAACTATGGACATAGTCCCAAATGGATCGCGGGCACGATGATAGCTAAAGAAGGGAGTAGTGTGTTTGTAGTCAAACTAGACAATGGACAAATTTGCAGAAAGCACGTGGACCAAATGAGGCTGCTGTTCACAGAGTGCCCTGAACAACCAACAGCAGACACTACCTTTTTCGAGCCCACAACACACACCCAAAGGATCAACGACACCACGCCGGACCAGGAAATCAAACCCATCACGGCCAACAGCCCAGCAAGGCCAGGCTCACCCAGCAGCCCTGCAGGGCCAACAACACGCCAGCACAGCGAGGGCACAACCAACACACCAGAACAGACATTTGTACCGAGGCGATCCACCAGGATAAGAAAGGCTCCCGACCACCTCACCTTGTAAATAGTTTTCACTTTGACTTTGGTGGGGGAGTAATGTTGTGTATCTGTAAAGCATGCACTCCCATGTTCGGCCACCAGGGAGCGCATCCCCTGAAGTCCCAAGGGATCCCAGTCTCATCTGTGTTAGGAACACAATAGCCTCCAAAGCAAGTATATCCTTTCAGAAATATGGAAACCAAAACTGCACGCAGTATTCCAGGTGTGGCCTCACCAATACCCTGTACAACTGTAGTAAGGCTTCCTTGCTTTTATAATCCACCCTCTTTGCAATAAAGAGGAAGATACCATTGGCCTTCCTGATCACTTGCTGTACCTGCATACTAATCTTTTGTGTTTCATGCATAAGTACCCCCAGGTCCCGCTGTACTGCAGCAGTTTACAATCTTTCTCCATTTAAATAATAACTTGCTCTTTGATTTTTTTCTGTCAAAGTGCATGACCTCACACTTTCCAACATTATACGCCATCTGCCAAATTTTTGCCCAGTCACTTAGCCTGTCTATGTCCTTTTGCAGATTTTTTGTGTTCTCCTCACACATTGCTTTTCCTCCCATCTTTGTATCGTCAGCAAACTTAGCTACATTACACTCGATCCCTTTCTCCAAGTCGTGAATATAGATTGTAAATAGTTGGGGTCCCAGCACTGATCCCTGCGGCATCCCACTGGTTACTAATTGGCAACCTGAGAATGAACCATTTATCCCAACTCTCTGTTCTCTATTCGTTAGCTAATCCTCTATCCATGCTAATATATTACCCCCAACCCAGTGAACTTTTATCT
Source organism: Pristiophorus japonicus (assembly GCF_044704955.1). Lineage (NCBI taxonomy): Eukaryota > Metazoa > Chordata > Chondrichthyes > Pristiophoridae > Pristiophorus > Pristiophorus japonicus. The sequence continues at coordinate 65,963,280 of NC_091981.1, forward strand.
TGTGCAGTAACCTTTTATGTGGCACCTTGTCAAACGCCTTCTGGAAGTCCAATACACCACATGCACTGGTTCCCCTTTATCCACCCTGTTCGTTACATCCTCAAAGAACTCCAGCAAATTTGTCAAACATGTCTTCCCCTTCATAAATCCATGTTGAATCTGCCTGACCGAATTGTACTTTTCCAAATGTCCTGCTACTGCTTCTTTAATAATGGACTCCAACATTTTCCCAAACACAGATGTTAGGCTAACCGGTCTGTAGTTTCCTGCTTTTTGTCTGCCATTCTTTTTTAAATAGGGTCGTTACATTTGCAGTTCTGCTGGGACCTCCCCAGAATCCAGGGAATTTTGGTAAATTACAACCAATGCATCCACAATCGCTGCCGCTACTTCTCTTAAGACCCTAGGATGCAAGCCATCAGGTCCAAGGGATTTATTTGCCTTTAGTCCCATCATCTTACTGAATACCACCTCCTTAGTGATTGTGATTGTGTTAAGTTCCTTCCCCCCTATAGCCCCTTGACTATCCATTGTTGGAATATTGTTTGTGTCCTCTACCATAAAGACTGATACAAAATACAACCTCCTGGGCACGGCTGCAAGTAACCCAAGAGGAAAATCACAGGGGCATTGAAAAAATTGTGGGTTTTTTCATTCTCTTTACCACTTTATTTGTTATAAAAATATTGCACATTGAGAAAAAGGGCTGTTTGACTGGATGGTGTCAAATGATGACACCTCCAGGAATACATTCAACCAGAGTTGGCAACCCTAGCCTGGTTTGAAGTCTGCCTGAAAATCAGGACAGCCAGGAACTTGGTGGTAATTCAGTGCTGCCATTCTGTCTGCTATTTTGGTCCCAACAGTGCCACATGTTAAGTGTGAAAGGGGTGATGAGAGACATGAAAATCATCCTCCTGCAGTTTACTGTGAATTATTGAAATGTGGATTATTGTTAAATAATGTTATTGAAGTTTATATTTAAATTATTTTAGAACAGTTTAGTATGAGAATATCAACAACAACTTGCATTTATATAGTGCCTTTAACATAGTAAAATCAAACTGTAATTTAATGTGGAATTATTGATCCACTATTGTTTAATTATTGAACTGAGTTAATTGTAGAATTGTTGAACTGGTTTATTGCTACATTATTTTTGATCTGTAGTGTATTGAATTGTTGATCTGCAATGTATAATTAATTATTATTGAACTGTAGTTTACTTAATTATTGAAATATTGTGCAATTTACTGTTGAACTATCGATCTTCAGCACGCTGTTGGATTATTGGGCTGAAGTTTATTGCTGAACTATGGGACAACAGTTTATTGTGGATCGTTTTATTGAAATGTAGTTAATCGATCTGCAGTATTACTGAACAATTAATAGAATTATTATTGGCTCATACTTTATTGAATATTATTAAAGTTAAATTGATTGCTGAATTATGGATTTGAAGGTTTTACAATTATTCACCTGCAATTTATGGTTGAATTATTATTGAACTGTAGTTTATTAAATTATTTCTCTGCAGTGTATTAAATCAATGTTGAACTGCTTTTTATCATTTATATTATTGATCTGCATTTTATTGTCGTTTCATTGAACTGTACAGTAGTTGATGAACTTTTATTGATAAGAGTTTATTATCGCGTTTATTGGACTGCAGTTTGTTTTTTCAATTATTGGACTGAATTTCTTGATCTGTTAATTTAATTATTACTGATCTGCAGTTTATTGTAAAACTATTATTGATATGGAACTCGCTACCACAGGGAGTGGTTGAGACGAATAGTATAGATGCATTTAAGGGTAGGCTAGACAGGCATATGAGGGGAAGGGGATAGAGGGTTATTCTGATAGATTTAGTTAAGGAAAGACGGGAGGAGGCTCAACTGGAGCATAAACGCCGGTATTGTCTGGTTGGGCCGAATGGCTTGTTTCTGTGCCGTATATCTTATGTAATTATAATTACCATTTGAATTATTATTGATTTAATTATTGTTAATTCAATAAACAGCAGCTCAATAATAATTTAATACTGGATGCTGTATATTGTCAGATTATTATTAAACAGCAATTTATTGTTGAATTATCGATCTAATTATTGAATTACTATTGATCTGTTCAGTGAATTTTTATTGAAAAGCACTTTAAATGTAGAATTACTATTGATCGAATTGTTGAATTATTAATGATATGAATGAACTGTAGTTTATTAGCATATTATTACTGGATTAATGGATTATTATTGAGCAGCAGTTTATTGGATTATTATTTGATCTATTGAATTATTATTGTTGTGCAATTTATTGTAGACTGATTGTTAATCTAATTAGTATTGACCTGCCATTTATTCAGACATTATTACTGGACACTTAGATTATTAAATAACAGTTTATTGTTGAATTATCTGATCTGTTGAATTATTATTGAACTGCAGTTTATTGAATCTTATTGATCTGTTAATTGAATTATTACTGGTGAAGTTAAATGTACAATTATTGCTCTAATTATTGAACTGATATTTATTTTATGTTAATTTAATTATTACTAATCTATAGTTCATTTAATTATGATCTGTTAATTGAGTTATTACTGATCTACAGTTTATTGTAAAATGATTATTGATCTTATTGATCTAATTATTGAAATATTAAACTGCAGTTTAATGCTGAATTATTACTGAAAAGTTTATTCAATTTTTATTGATCTGTTTATTGAATCATTACCGATCTTTAGTTTATTGTTGGTTCAAATTATTGTTGAACTGCATTTCATTGAATTATTATTGATCTATTGAATTATTATTAAACTGCAGTTTCTTAGTGAATTATTACTGGGCCCTGTATACTGTTGGATTATTATTGATCTGTATATTGAATTTTAATTGAACTGCAGTATATTGAAATATTATTGAGCTATGTATTGAATTATTATTGAATGGTTGTTTATTGTTGAATCATTACTTAACTGCCACTTATTGAATTACTTCTTTAAACTTTTTGATTGAAATATTAATGAACTGTAACTTATGGTTAAATTCTAGATCTGCAGATCATTCTAAAGCTTCTTATTGCATTAGCCAATTAATTGAATTGCAGTTTATTGTATTTTATCAGAATTCCTGATTGCTTTTTAATTATTGGACTGAATTATGGGTCTGCAGTTAATTGTGGATCTTTTTGTTTAACTGTCGTTAGTTGTTGAATTTTTATTGATATCCATCTTATTGTTGAATGTTTGAATAACATTATTTGTTGAATTATTGATTGGCAATATTTTGTTCAATTATTACTGAAATGCAATTTATTGTTGGATTTTTGAACAATATATTGAATTATTGAACAACATTTATTGGATTATTGAACTAAAGTTATGGAATTATTGATCTGAGTTATTGATTTGTACTTCACAGTTAAGTTAATGAATGGCAGCTTTTTGTCGAATTATTGATGTGCGTATTTGTGGAAGGACTGATCACAGTTGTCCACCAGGTGGTGCTATCTGTTCAGTATGATGAGAAAGGCTTGCAATGTATTACAAAGTTCTCAGATAACACAGGGAAAAGGCACCTGAAAATGAGTTCTGCTCAGGGGCAAAACTCACCACTGACTATTTGGAGCTGCTGCTCTTTCGGGGATCATGAGCACTCCAAGTCAGTGACATTGGCAACTTGTGGTCATTTTCCATATAAAGTAACTTAACTCACTATGAAACAGGAAGCAATTGGTTGCCATTTAGCAAAGTATCACAATTGCAAGGCTTCCATTTAAAACAATACAGGAACACAAAGGGAAGTTTTGGCGAAGGACTGAGCAGGAGCCTAAAGCCAGGGTTTGTATTGGGTGGGGTGAAGTTAAGAAATATCTTCAGCAATTTGAAGAGAAGATAAACAAGCTTGTTATCATTTAATGGCTCTCATTGTGCAATAGAGGCTAAAACACATTTCGGAGCACACCCATATGTTGTAAGTCGAACAATGCAGGATTGATAGTTATGTTACGCAAATCGTACTTGTGCAAAAGATCTTCGGTACTTGTAACTCATGCACTTTACACACTCATAAGTATTCCAGTAACATGGAATCAGCAATAAGATTTCAAAAAATTCAATTGCTAATTGCATTGTAAACAATTAGTTGTAGAATGTGATTTTTTTTAAATAAGTATAGAGACAGATATACAATTTTCATCAAACTACAGTTTTGGTCCCCTCTGTATTTTAGGATTATGCAGTATATAGAAAACGACAAAAAATGTTCCACACCATTATAGTTTGACAAAAATGAGGCACCACCAGACAGATGAGGGTATATTTTCATCGCTGTTTGACTCTGAATCAGTGAGCCTATACACGAATGTATGCTTGGATCTATTGTGCTTTAATGTATTTTGAAGTGTTTTGGACAAAAGTCAAGTGTGACGATTTCAAAGCCAACATTTGGGGTTACTCAAGAGTTATCCCTATGGTCGGTTATCTCTGCATTCCCATTTTATAATCGCACCACCATTGGCGGCCGTGCCAAGGCCCTAAGCTCTGGCATTCCCTCTGTAAATCACTCCGCCTTTCTACCTCTCTCCTCATTACTACATTAACTTAAGTTGTTTGTTATTCTGTTCAATAACATCAGCAATAAATTATTTGGAATATTTTAAAAAAGTACAGAAAAATGAAATTTAGCTAATAAAATGTAATAATACTCGGTGTTTCAGAGATTACCTGCATGTTAAGTGAATAGAATCCTTTTAAATTCATGTGCATTGATGAATTTTTAGAGGGAGCCTATTATGTTTTCGGTGTGACCTCACAAACACACAGGATGTAAGCTGGCTGATAACTTCAGGAAGCTGTCGGTGACCTGAACTGTTTATTCTTGTAAACAGCACTGGCTGCAATGCCACAGTAGTCCACTGGGTGGAGCTATATATATTACACTTCTCCCTCCTTAATGAAGAAGTAATTACAACAAACAATTATCGTACATAACTTGCATGGTTATACATACCAAAAGATATGGACTTATTTTGCCATATTTACAAATCAAGCTTAACCACTTGTTTTCTGTTTCAAAGAGGATACCTTCGCTCTTGAACAGAACCTTCCAACCATGGTGTCGAACTTAGACTCATTCTAGGCTGATCCTGAAGAAAGTTTTCCTCCAAGGGATACCCTTGATTTATATTTCAACTCTCTACAACTTCAGACTGTTTGTCTGCCTGACTTGGACTCGGACTTAAATTCTGACTTTCTCTTGGACTTGTTTCCAGTCCATTTGATGTAGGATATGCTACTGGTACTTTACTTGTATCAAAACTATCTGATGAGTCAGAAATAATCAAATCATTCCAACCTTCAACTCCTTCCACATCTGTAGGTAAAATATGATCAATGTGAACAAACCCAACCTGTCCATGATCAAACATCTTGACCAAATATGTGCGAGGCCCACATATCTTCACCACTCTTCCTGGTAACCACTTTAACCATTTATGGTGATGGTTCTTCACTCTCACCTTCTGATCTAATTTCACACTTCTCTCTTTTACTCTACCTCTATCATGATTCTCTTTCTGTCTTAATTGTTTCTCTTCTACGGACTGTGCCAAGTTTGGTTTTAACAACGAGAATCTGGTTCATGACTGTCGTTTGAGAAACAACTCTGCTGGTGTTCTACCAGTAGTTGTATGAGGAATATTACGATATGTAATTAGAAAATTAGCCAATTTGTAGTCCAATGACAACTTTGGATTTGGATCCAACATCTGTTTGATAAGGGCACGTTTTACAATTTGTACTGTGCGCTCTGCTGCACCATTTGAAACAGGGTGGTATGGTGGAACCTTGGTATATTTAACACCATTTTTGCTTGTGGACTGTGCAAATTCTTCTGAACAAAATTGTGGTCCATTAGCAGAAACAATTTCTTCTGGGAGGCCAAATGAAGAAAATAATCTTCGCAAAATGTCTAATGTTTTACTTGTTATTTTCCACATTGGAAACACCTCAACCCACTTCGAATGGCTATCAATCACAATGAACAATTGTTGTCCTTCAAGCTCAACAAAATCAATATGTAACCTTTGCCACACCCTGGGAGGTCATTTTTCCATGGCTGTAATGGTACTGATGGTGATTTCTTGCTTACCGATTGACATGTTGTACACTGACTGACGATGTAATCTATATCTTTATCTAGGCCTGGCCACCATAAGTAACTGCATGCAAAATTCTTGGTCAAGCACATTCCCAGGTGCCGGTCATGAAGACCTCCTAATAATTTGGACCTGAATTTATTTGGTATAACCACTCTTGCACCCCAAATGATACAATCTTTATCGACTGATAATTCATTCCTACGAATGAAGAATGGATGAACATCTTTGTCTGTTACATAGTTTAACCAGCCATTTGCAATGTAATCATACACTTTTGACATAACTGGGTCACATTTGGTTGCTCAACAATCTCTTCAACTGTGACTGCCAGTTCATCAATGTATAAAAAATAGAACACTTCTTCACTATCAGGTGTAACTTGTGATGGGGAAGGCAATCTAGACATAGCATTACTGTGATCAGCTGATCATCTGTGTTCAATATCCTATGTATATGCTGACAAAATCAAAGCCCATCTCTGCATTCGGGCTGCAGCTAATGTTGGAACTGGGGACTTTGGATGAAGGATTGCTGTCAGGGCCTTATGGTCCATAACTATGGTAAACTTGCGACCATACAAGTGTTTGTGGAACAACTTGACCCCAAAAATTAATGCCAAAGCTTCCCTTTCGATTTGCGCATAATTACGCTCACTGGCACTGAGAGTGCATGAAGCAAAAGCAATTGGTCTCTCCTCCCCAAGTAGTACATGAGAGATTATTGCCCCAACTACATTCGGAGAGGCATCATATGCTCGCTTGATCTCCTTAGATACGTCATAGTGAACTCATTATCATCATAGGTGGTCCCTTGAATGAAGTTGACTTGCTTCCAAATGAGTTCACAGATGTTTCAATGAAGGACCGATGTTCTAGTCCTGAACTCCAATTGAGGGGGTGGAAGGTGCCTGTGCATGGATTTTTTAAACATCAGCTACCATACGGGCTTGACAGAGCTAAGCCTTTATCCAGTGGCAGGGTTAACCAGGACGAATGGAGACCCTGTGCTGCATGGACCTAGTGCGCACACATATCGCAGTGTGGGCTGACCCATGATGCCCCTGGGCCTTCGGCTCTTCTTGGCCCCATACCCTCATTCGCCGCACCTCTGCCACAATTTCTCGCCACTCCTCTGCCACAAAAACACTCTCCGCACCTCCACCACGATCTCCTGCCGCACCTTGAATGCAATACTCCGATGTAGATCTTGAGGCTTTGTTTTCCCGCTGCTGATCTGCTTTCTTTGCGGGGTCCTGGCCGAGATCGTTCAGCCCGGCACTCTGCTTCAGTGTCGGCCTAATCGTGTGCCAGTCCCTGCCGTGAACTAACAGGGTGCTCTCTACCAATTTGCTTTTTCGACCACTTTCAATGGACCTGTTTTTTCAATAGTTCATTCAGTGGATGTAACACTGTAGCCAAATTTGGTAGGAACTTCCCATAATAGTTCAAAAGACCCAAAAATGATCGAAGTTCAGTGACATTCTTAGGAGTGGGTGCATTTCTTATTGCATCCAGCTTTCCCTTGGTTGGATGTAAACCACCTTTGTCTACTCTGAATCCTAAGTACTCCACTGAGTTTTATAATAATTCTCACTTGCAAGCAGTCACTCGTACCCTGTGCTTCTCTAGCCGTTTGAGGACTTCATTCAATATGTTATTATGAATTTGCCTGATTGGTGTTGAAAGTAGTATGTCATCTAAATAACATACTACCCCTTCAATACCTTGCAAAATCTGGTTCATCACCCCTTGGAATATGGCGGGAGCAGAAGACACTCCAAATGGTAGCCTATTAAATTGATATAGGCCAAGATGAGTATCTATAGTCAAGCATGACTTGGACTCCTCATCTAGTTCAAGTTGTAAGTAAGCTTTTGTAAGATCCAACTTTGAAAAGATCTGACCACCTGTCAGTGTTGTGAACAAATCTTCTATATTTGGCAATGTATTGGGGAGATTACCCTCTAGAACCTGGTTTGCGATTACTTTATAATCACCACACAACTTTACCTTACCATCGGACTTAGGTACAACAACAATGGGTGTAGCCCAAATGCATAGATCTATCTTAGAGATAATGTTCTGAGTCTTTAGTCTTTTGAGTTCTTGCTCAACTTTCTCCTTGAGTGCATATGGTACGGGATGTGGCCTGCAGTAAACTGGTCTAGCGTCCTTCTACCCTGACACTCGCCTTGAAGCCATGGATCGGACTGCCTGATTCACAGAACACCTTCAGATAATTCTTGATGACATCATCCTTTGATGCAAATCTCATTTCAACATGAAAAATCTCACTCCAATCCAGCTTCAGTGATCCCAACTAATTTCTTCCTAGTAAGGCAGGCTTGTTTCCTGCCACTACTAGGGGAGGCAAGCTCTGAAATTGATCCCTATATTTCACCAGTATGGTGATATGACCTACCACAGGAATGTTCTCTCCCAAGTAGTCTCGCAGCTCTATGTTGGATTTCTTCAATGGGAAATCATGCAATTTGTCGAGGTGTAGCGATTCCCGTACTACACTCACGGATGTACCAGTGTCGATTTCCATGGGTATCTTGGTTCCTGCAACATCTACGTGGATGATAATACTTTTCGAATCGCTGTTAGATACCCTTGTGCTCCTGATGATGTGTAACTCTAAAACTTCCTCGTCCTGTTGTTTTTCTTCCATGCTGTGTAGTCTCTGGGGATTTCTACTTATAGCTTTGAAAGTTGGTTTACTCTTCAGGCAGGATGCCTTCGCAAGGTGCCCAGTTTTCCTGCAGAATAAACACTCTGCCTTCACATATAGACAACTTTGAGCAATGTGTTGTCCCAGGCACCGATAGCATAACTTCAATGCTCTGTTACCCTTGCCAGTTGCTGAAACCTTGGGGCCCAACTGCCTATTACTTTTAACCTGCAGGCGATTCACCTCGGTTGTCTTGACGACTGGAAATGGTATGAAATTTTCGGGAATATTGGTCGGCCATGTCCATTGACATAGTTGTCTGACAAACTAAATCAAAAGTGAAGTTAGGAGTTGTCAGTAACTTTCTTCTGATCGCATTATTTTTCATCCACAAACAAAGCGGTCACGCAATGCTCGGTCCTGAAAGTTTCCGAAATTAGTGAATAGATAGCTTTTTTAATGCTACACTGTACTCACTGATACTTTCATCGATTAACTGATCTCGTTTTCCGAAACGATAACTTTCAGCAATTTCCAGGGGCTCAGGACAGTAGTGCTATTCTAACTTAGTTAGAATCTGCTTAAGTGATGAGTCCTTTGGCTTGACAGGCATAAAGACATCTTTCAGGGTTTCATACACCTCGGGCCCTGCTTCAGTTAAGAAAATAGCCCGTTTTCTTTCTAACACCACCCGGTTATGGTTTTCATCATCGCGACTTTGAATGATACTATTTGCGGTGAAAAACATTTCTAGCCGCTCCACATATGCTCCGAAACTTTCATGGTCACATTGAAACTCCCCCAAGCACCCTATTATTCCCCTAGGCATGGCCATCTGGCCTCTGGCAGTTCAGCCAAGTGTGCTCGTAATTTACCTTGGATTTTTAACTGTTAATCAAACAGAGAAGCTCTCAAAGTCTCTCTGTCAGATGGCTGAATCATCCACCAACAAACATTTCAGCTAGGTTATCCGATTATCCTATCTTCGTCACCAATGTTATGTTTTCAGTACGATGGCTGCTGAAGAATCCTAAGCGGCGCAGGCCTCATATCTGTTCCGCTGACCACCAACCGATTTCGGGGAGGGGCTCTAGAACAGGTGTTCGGCCCCACTCATAGGTAAAAGTGGGGTCTTACGCCTGTTTTATGCGGCCACCTAAACATCGACTTCAGTATCTTCAGGTTTCTAGTTATATTGTCATTCTCAAACCTATTTTGATTTTACACCAGAACCCAATTTAAATTTTATACCTGGATGCCATTTTAATTTCATATCTGACCCTCATATTTTTCACTGCTCCAGTTTCCTCACATTTCTCCAGGCCTCCCACTTCCCTAGCATTTGCACACCTTTTCTTCCTTTAACATCTTAGTGCTTCTGTCCATTATTTGACTGAGATGATCTGTTACATCATTTCCTCTCATCACTTCTCTTTGGGTTTGTGTGTTTTTTATTATATCCTTTTTCCCACTCCCTCTTTTTCTGTTTGTATTAATCTGCCTCCAACATTTCAGTTTTGAAAGGCCATTCCTAAATGCTGAACTTGTCTGTTCTCTCCACAGCTGCTGACTGACCTGTTGTGCATTTCACCATTTTCTGATTGTGTTTTGGGTAACTCGATATATTTCCGGCCAGGTTGATTCCCACATCGCTATAATTATTTCCAACTAGCTCTATCCCTTCATATTTCCAATCTAAACTATTCTTACTCATTTATTTATTTGTTTATATCTATCCAGGTTGGCTGGTTTCTCCATGTTGGTTTATTTCCAGCGAGGCCTGTTCCTTCCTATTATACCTATCTTGAGCACTACTATATCTATTGGGATGTCATAAAGTGTTCATTCTGATCCTAAAACACAAGTGTTAATTCTCATACCAACAGAGAGGAAAAATATAGGAGGGTGTGCCTGGCAATAAATAAGGACAAGCAAAAGAGACATTCCCCATAAAACGAGCCATAAAAACAATATTGCCTGCATTGCTAGGTGGTGTTTTAAAGTAACTCAATAGAAACCAGTGAAAGGTCAGATGAAATTCTGCTGTTCTTGGCATCTGCTAACGAACGACTTGACCTTTGTTAAAGAGTAGAAAATAGTTTCAGATCTCAAAGGTAGAAGAATAAAACCTACTTTTCGTTGAGAATGCCAACAGATTATAAAATGAAACTAGGGCAATCTTTATGGTTCCCATTCCGTTAATGCCTGCAACATATGGCTATTAAACTGGTTGGGTAAAGGCAATCACTCAAAATAAAGTGGCAGGACTGCTGAAGAAGGGGAAAAATAGATTAGGATTGGCCCATATTAAGAAAGCCAAGGTTGGAGAACTGTCAAGATTTTTATTAATGCAAATCAGGTTTAAAGCCTGATGCAGTATTATCTAAAACATCGGCCTCAGATAGGGTTGCCAATCCTCCATGGAGTCTCAAGGAATTAAAGGTTAATCTCCTGTAAACAGGTGTGAGCAATCCAGGAGAAAATTCTGAGGAGTGTATTTTAATTGGGAAGGCAGGTTGGGAGCTGGGTGGGGGTGGGGATGCTCTGAAGCAGTCAGGAAATCCAGGAGAATGGGTTTCCTGCAGACCCACCGTTAAATTCGGCAGGGCCTGATTTGCATGAGAAACCTCTGTTTTTCCCCTGCAGCCAACCAAATTGAGAGGCTGGTTGGCTCGGGCGGGTAGGCCTGCGGCATTAGGCCACAGAAAAGAGGAAGGAAGGGATTGCGTGGGGGATGGGGACGGCCAGAGGAGCACGGGAAAGGCCGGAGGAGTGGGGTGGTGGTGTCGGCTGAAGATCGAGGGCCAGAACTACCATGGGGGGTGGATTGGATGACGATCAGGGGCTGGGACCTGCACAGGTTGGGGCGGGTTAGGGGACAGGGAGGGATTGGATGAAGATTGGGGCCTAGGACCAGCACGAGGAGATGTAGGGTGGAGGGTGATGGTCGAAGAACGGTCAGGGGCTGGGTGCAGAACAAGAGGGGGATATTGAGTGAAGATCGGGGCGGAACCAGCATGGGGTGGGAAGTTTGTCGGGTAAGGATCACATGCCGGAGAAGCACAGGTGGGGAGAGGCCTCATGGGTGAGGAAGTCGGAGAGGGATGGGAGCCCTGCTTGGGATGGGGGGGGGGGGGGTGATGGAAGGAGAGATTACAGGCTTCTTGGGGGTGAGGATGTCGGAGGGGGATGGGAGGCCTGGCGGGTAGATCACAGGTCTCTTGGGGGTGGGTAAAGCAGGGATGCTGGATCCAGGAAATAAGCGTAAAGGCACTTACATCCTGGATCCAGCAATCTTCGCCTTGCATTAGCTGGCGGGTTTCACGAGGCCTGCAAAATCCAACCAGCTAACGTTAAATTCAAAATGGACTTTAAAGCAGAGGCTTCTAGCCTCATTATAATATTTAAATAAATGACTCCCCTTGTCCTGCCTATGTTAAAATCGGAAGTGGGTGAGTTGGAGACGGTTTCTGATCAGGATACAGATTTTTAACATTTTAAAGTCCCACATGACCCCAACTCACCCATTTTTTAAAGTTAAAATTCCCTCCATAGAGTCATAAAAAAGAAAATTGTGTGTTTTTCTCATTTTAGAAAAATAGAAACATAGAAATTAGGTGCAGGAGTAGGCCATTCGGCCCCTAGAGCCTGCACTGCCATTCAATAAGATCATGGCTGATCATTCAACCTCAGTACCCCTTTCCTGCTTTCTCTCCATACCCCTTGATCCCTTTGGCCGTAAGGGCCACATCTAACTCCCTCTTGAATATATCTAACGAACTGGCCTCCACAACTCTCTGCGGTAGGGAATTCCACAGGTTAACAACTCTCTGAGTGATGAAGTTTCTCCTCATCTCGGTCCTAAATGGCTTACCCCTTCTTCTTAGACTGTGACCCCTGGTTCTGGAAATCCCCAGCAAAGGGAACATTCTTCCTGCCTCTAACTTGTCCAATCTCGTCAGAATTTTATATGTTTCTATGAGATCCCCTCTCATTCTTCTAAACTCCAGTGGATACAAGCCCAGTTGATCCAGTCTCTCCTCATATGTCAGTCCTGCCATCCCGGGAATCAGTCTGGTGAACCTTCGCTGTACTCCCTCAATAGCAAAAACGTCCTTCCTCAGATTAGATCATCAAAACTGAACACAATATTCCAGGTGTGGCCTCACAAAGTTTCTGTACAACTGCAGTAAGACCTCCCTGCTCCTATACTCAAATCCTCTAGCTATGAAGGCCAACATGCAATTTGCCTTCTTCACCGCCTGCTGTACCTGCATGCCATCCTTCAATGTCTGATGTACCATGACACCCAGGTCTCGTTGCACCTCCCCTTTTCCTAATCTGTCACCATTCAGATAATATTCTGTCTTCCTGTTCTTGTCACCAAAGTGGATAACCTCACACATTTATTCACATTATACTGCATCATTTTCTTTATATTATATTTTTGAAAATATTTGTTAGTTATAAAAATATTGGAGATTTTAAAGAAGGCTGCTTTACTGGGTTGGACAGTTGGAGATGGGAGGTCATGTGATGAAACCTACAAGAATACATCCAACCAGAGTGGACAACCCTAGCCTCAGATGATATACAGTATAGCCATAAGGGTGAATTTTAACCCAACCCACCTGGCAGGAATGGGGCAAGGGGGGTCGTTACAATCCAAAAACAAAATACTGCGGATGCTGGAATCTGGAATAAAAACAGAAAATGCTGGAACTCTCAGCAGGTCACGCAGCATCTGTGGAGAGAGAAACAGAGTTAACGTTTCGGGTCGATGACCCTTCGTCAGAACTGGAGAGTGTTTGAAAAGAACAGATTAAAAGAGACAAATGGAAATCCCGTCTGAGGGAAGAGCAGAACTTCAAGATTGGCATTCCTAGAAGAGAAGTGGCAGTGAATTAAACACTAATACAAAAGCAAAATTCCGCGGATGCTGGAATCTGGAACAAAAACAGAAAATGCTGGAAATCTTAGCAGGTCAGGCAGCATCTGTGGAGAGAAAGCAGAGTTAATGTTTCAAGTCGATGACCCTTCGTCAGAACTGGAGAGTGTTCGAAAAACAGATTAAAAGGGATGTCATGTATTCAACCAGCATTGTAACCCATGTATAAACTGACAAGTTGTACTCTGTGAGAACAATGACGACCAGGTGGTGAACTTTTGGGAGACACTCCTAACCTGGACCTTCAGGTATAAAAAGGGAAGCTCCACCCACCTTCATCACTTGAGTGCTATGGAATAAAGGACAGGTCACAGACTGACCTTCTCTCAAAAGCATGGGCCTCATGTGCATTTATACTGTGTAGTAAGGACGTATCAATGGTGACGAAAAACTGGGATTTAAACCACGCGAGCATGGCCACAAGCAGAACAGACGAGAGGTACTGTGTTAAGGAATGGTTGGGACAGAGAATCAACATTGTTAAAGCAGCACTCAGTTCTCCAGGCAGACAAGGGCAATTGGGCATGCCCCAACATGTAGTCGAGTCCAGAGGGGGGAGTTCGACAGAGACAGTGGCTAGCTTAACGGCGATTCACGCCATTGCAAGGGACAATGCGGCCAGTAATGGGGCTATCAACACCTGTTAATGGCACACTTAAGGACATCACAGAGGCAGTCAGAGACGATCGACTGGCAAGGGACCTTTTGTTTCCAACAACAGCTCATGTTGGAGGTGTGGAGGCACACACTCAGCCAGAGTTTGCAGAGATGAGCAAAATACCTGCAGAAATTGCAGAAATGAACGCTGGGGGAAATCGCTGGAAGCTGAAGTTCAGCGAGTTCATGTGGAGCACGTATACAGTTCATACACCAGGACGCCACCGATAATGATGAAAGTGCTCCTCAATAGCATCCCAATATCAATGGAGCTAGACAAGGGGGCCAGCCAGTCCCTGATGAGTATCAAACAGTTCGAAAAGTTGTGGGCGTCCAAGGCCAGGAGGCCAAAATTAAGGCCGATTGACGCACATCTACGGACTTACACAAAGCAGATCATTCCGGTGCTAGGCAAGCCACGGTAGTCGTGACCACAAAGATTCGGAGAACAGGTTACCACTCTGGATTGTCCCAAATGACGGTCCCGCACTATTGGGGAGGAGTTGGCTTGCTGTCATGAACTGGAAATGGGACGATGTCAATGCAATTTCCTCTGTGGAGCGAGTATCATGCTCACAGATCCTGGACAAATTTGACTCACTATTTCAACCCGGCATTGGCACTTTCATGGGGGCCAAGGTAGTGATTCACATAAATCCAGACGCCAGGCCAGTACACCACAAGGCCAGAGCGGTGCCGTATGTGATGCGGGAAAAGATAGAAGGTGAATTGGACCGCCTGCTGAGGGAAGGCATCATCTCGGCAGTTGAATTCAGTGACTGGGCGAGCCCGATTGTGCCGATGCTCAAGGCGGATGGGTTGGTCATGATATGTGGTGATTACAAGGCCACCATCAATCGGGTGTCACTCCAAGACCAGTACCTGCTACCGAGAGCGGAGGACCTCTTTGCGACGATATCCGGTGGCAAACTTTTTTCAAAATTGGACCTGACCTCAACTTTCATGACCCAGGAGCTGGCGAGTGAGTCGAAGAAGCTGACCACCATCACAACACACAAGGGGTTGTTTGAGTACAACAGATGTCCGTTCAGGATTCGCTTGGCCGCCGCAATCTTCCAACGAAATATGGAAAGCCTCCTCAAGTCGATTCCAGGGACGGTGGTTTTTCAAGGCGACATCCTCATCACGGGTTGCGATACTGAAGAACTCCTCCACAACCTGGAGGAGGTGCTACGCAGACTGGACCGGGTAGGGTTGTGACTGAAAAAGGTGAAGTGCATCTCCCTAGCTCCAGAGGTAGAATTCCTGGGGATGAAGGTAGCAGCAGACTGGATCAGCCCTACTGCGTCCAAGACGGAAGCGATCCAGAGAGCACCCAGACCCTGTAACACGATGGAGCTGCGTTCGTTCCTGGGGCTCCTGAACTATTTTGGTAACTTTCTTCCCAAATTGAGCACGCTGCTAGAGCCGCTACATGTGCTCCTACGCAAAGGTCGCCAATGGGTCTGGGGGGAACAGCCAGGAAAGGGCTTTTAATAGAGCACGCAATTTGTTATGTTCCAACAATCTGTTAACGCTATATGACCCATGTAAGAAACTTGTGTTAACGTGCGATGCGTCGTCCTATGGTGTCGGGTGTGTGTTGCAACATGTCAATGCCAAGGGTCAGTTACAGCCGGTAGCTTATGCCTCCAGAAGTCTGTCCCAGGCAGAAAGGGGCTATGGGATGGTAGAAAAGGAGGCGCTTGCATGTGTATATGCGGTAAAGAAAATGCACCAAGTACCTGTTTGGCAGAAAATTTGAGCTGGAGACAGATTACAAACCCCTAACGTCCCTTTTGGCCGACAACAAGGCCATAAACGCAAACGCATCGGCCCGCATACAGAGGTGGGCACTCACTTTAGCCGCCTATGACTATACAATTCGGCACAGACAGGGCACCGAAAACTGCGCCGATGCACTCAGCAGGCTCCCACTAGCCACCATTGAGGGGGCTACCGA
Source organism: Pristiophorus japonicus (assembly GCF_044704955.1). Classification (NCBI taxonomy): domain Eukaryota; kingdom Metazoa; phylum Chordata; class Chondrichthyes; family Pristiophoridae; genus Pristiophorus; species Pristiophorus japonicus. The sequence continues at coordinate 65,979,682 of NC_091981.1, forward strand.
GCATGCTGCTGAGATGGTCATGGCTGTTGAAGCTTTCGGAAGCGAAGGCTCACCCGTGACAGCCCGACAGATTAAAGTCTGGACAAATGGAGACCCGCTGTTGTCTTTAGTCAAGAAATGTGTCCTGAATGGGGACTGGGCAGCCACGTACGGGGCATGCCCTGAGCAATTTAAACCATTTCACAGGCGCAGGGATGAACTCTCGATTCAGGCCGATTGCCTACTGTGGGGAAACTGTGTAGTCATGCCCCAGATGGGCAGAGAGGTGTTCATCAGAGAACTCCACAATGAGCACCCGGGCATTGTCATGATGAAGGCAATTGCCAAGTCACACGTTTGGTGGCCAGGGATAGACGCAGACCTGGAACTTTGTGTTCGCAGGTGCAACACGTGTGCCCAGCTGGGTAATGCACCTAGGGAAGCCTCCTTAGCCCCTGGCCCGCCAAGCCTTGGTCACGCATCCATGTGGACTACGCAGGTCCTTTCATGGGAAATATGTTTTTGGTTGTCGAAGACGTCTACTCGAAATGGACCGAGTGTGTCATTTTAAATTCAAGCACATCCTCTGCCACGGTAGAAAGTCTACGGTCTACCGGATATCTTGGTCAGCGACAATGGCCCGTGCTTCACAAGCACTAAATTCCAGGACTTCATGGCAGGCAATGGAATTAACCATGTCAGAATGGCACCGTTCAAGCCGGCCTCAAACGGCCAGGCAGAACGAGCAGTGCAGATAATCAAACAGGATGTTCAGAATCCAAGGGGGTTCCCTACAAAGCCGCTTATCACGCCTCCTGTTGGCCTACAGATCCTGAACTCGCTCGCTCACAGGGGTTCCACCCGCAGAGCTGCTAATGAAAAGGATGCTCAAAACCAGGTTATCCCTTATACACCCCACCATGAAAGAAATTGTCGAGAGCAGGCGCCAGTCACAATGTGACTACCATGACAGGAATGCGAGGGCGCAATGTATTGATGTAAATGACCCTGTCTTTGTCCTCAACTACGCTGCAGTGCCCAAATGGCTCACAGGCACCGTGATTGCAAAAGAGGGGAATATGATTCTGGTAGTTAAACTTACCAGTGGACAAATCTGCCGCAAACACGTGTATCAAACAAAAAGGAGGTCCATAGAAGAACACGATATAGAGTTCACTCCACCACAGGTGACCGAACACCAGAACCAAAGGGAGGCGAGCCCAGTCACTGTGGGCAGTCCGGACAGGCCTGAGGCACCGCAAAGAGCAGACACTCAGGCCAGCGCCCAACAACCGGAGCCCCAACTCAGGCGCTCTACAAGAGAGCGTAAACCACCAGAGAGACTCAACCTGTGATCCCAATAAGACTTTGGCGGGGGAGGTGATGTCATGTATTCAACCAGTATTGTAACCCATGTATAAACTGACAAGCTGTACACTGTAAGGACAATGACCACTCGGTGAACTTTTGGGAGACACTCCTAACCTGGCCCTTCAGGTATAAAAGGGGAAGCTCCACCCACCTTCATCACTTGAGTGCTATGGAATAAAGGACAGGTCACAGACTGACCTCTCAAGCATGGGCCTCGTGTGCATTTATACTGTATAGTAAGGACGTATCAAGGGACGAACGGAAATCCCGTCGTTACAATCTATTGGTTTACTTGCCGCCCTCTTGCTGCTGTAATCGCACTGCCTGCCATTTTAACTGCTCACTTAATTCAGGTGGCTAAGGTGCCTAAAATGCATGAAAATTGGGCTCCTATATTATAATTAGGACAGAATCCTTGCCGAGTGGCCAACCTGCTGAGTAAGACCTCCAGGGATTGGCTTCAGGCACTGACTGACGTGACTGGAAGCACAATTTAAAGGGACACTCAGCTAATGGCACTACATTGCTTAGTGGATTGTCAGTTGATTTTTTTAGCTTATTTCTATACTTTTTGCCATCTTCACCCTGATTTAAGCTCTCACAGCTTATCATTGCTGCATTCTTTTTGGATGGAAGAACAGTTGGAGGAAGAGGTGCAACAGCAGCAAAAATCATTAAATCAAAGTCAAGTGCCCCCGATTAAAGGGCGGGCGGGGCGACCACACCAAACACTTTCAAACAAGTGCCCCCTTGTTTTTTGTTTTTTTGGGAAGAGGGGTTTTTGAGGGTATTAAAAACACAAATTATACAAGTACCACCTGGCTAAAAGGGGGGGGGAGGCACTAAAACCGGCACAATAAACACACAAAACTTTAGACAAAAAACATCAAAATAAAATTTGGTTGCCAGGGGTGATGATGCACTCCAGTCCCTCCGGCGCCCACCTCTCGCGGAAAGCCACGAGCGTACCGATGGACACTGTGTGCTCCATCTCCAGGGACACCCTGGCTCAGATGTAACCGCGGAAGACCGCCCGCTGCCTGGACCGGCTGATAGCCCCCTTGGCCATGCCCAGGAGCAGTCCTATGAGGAGGTCTTCCGACCTGCCCGCTCCCCTCTGCACTGGGTGCTCAAAGATCAGGAGTGTGGGACTGAAGTGCAACCAGAATTTGAGGAGCCGCCCCTTCAAATAATGGAACAGGGGCTGCAACCTCGCACAGTCAATAAAAACATGGAACACAGACTCTTCCAGACCGCAGAAATTGCAGGTGGCCTGGGAGCCCATGAACCGACTTAAAAACTTATTGCACGGGACTGCTCCGTGCAACACCCTCCAGGCCAAGACCCCAATAAATAGAGAGGGGACTCCCACGTAGAGTGACTCCATTGGGGACCCCCGCCTCCTCTGGACGGCAAGGTGATGTGCCATGGCGTGCCTGGATGGCAGACGAGGATGGCAAGGTAGAGAGTGAGCGGCAGTCTCACAACCAGAATGAGCAGCAGGTGGACCTGTTGGACAACTGCAGCAGAGGGGAGCTGCTCTTGGAAGACTTTACCCACCCCACAGGGTCTATAAGCCAAGTTATCTTCCTGGGTATGACTGTAGCACTGTAGCAGGCGACTCTCCTTTACCAGGCAGGCTGTTGCTGATCTATGCAGCTTCCTGCAACAGTTCCTGCTAAATATTTTTACGGAGTAATTTTAGGGTTGCCAACCCTGCCGGGTTGCCCAGGAGTCTCCCAGAATCAGCAGTTGATGTCCTGGGTACTGCTGACATCTTAGGAGAAAAGTTCCTTCTATGCACAGTTCATGCATGCACACCATCCTGGATGTTTTCCTTTTCAGCTAATCCCTGGCCCCTGCTGGTCATCCCGCCGCTGGGATGGACAATTGGTCTCCCACGTGCTTCTGCTGATACCCAGGAGAAAAGCACTTTATATGTGCGGTTTGCCCATGTCTCTGTGGCCCAGACACTCAATTCTCGCCCCACACCATCCTATCTTCCAGGCACTCCAGGCATTGCCCACCTTTGGGTTCAGTCAATTGGTCATTCATTCCGTGTTGGTATTTCCTTGTGGCTGCTTATTCCACTACCGATGTTCCCAACTTAATAGAAAGAAACTGAACAAAGGCACTCGGCTCCAGGGGACTCAGCCTTTGAGGTAAGTACAATAACGTTTGTAAATTTCAATGATCAAGTATCATGTGACTGAGTGATCAACAACAAACTTCCAGTAATCCACTCAACCAGAGTTGGGAATCTAGGGTAACTATGAATTTGTGCTCCCGTCAGGGAGCAACACCCACTCCCAGGATTTCATAATGGGAATTTAGGTCTGAGTGTTGTGGACTTCTGCTGGTGAAACTCTACTGGAGTGAAAAATTAGAAATTTGTTTTCTCCCCTTTTCACATTCCAATTTTGGTGACTTTGTGTGACTATTATGTTCCACTCTATGACTCCTTCATCTCAGTATTGTAAAGAGACTTTGTTTTTTCTGAATTGCTGCCAGGTAGAATAAGCAGACAGGAAAAGCAGAGCATCAAAGGGAATTTCCATTGCTAATAATGTGATACCAAACTAATCAGCTACAGTAGCTCAAAGAAACCACCTTGAAAGAAGGAAAATTCCAATATTATTTTGCTGTGGATTGTCATTCACCTGTCTACTGCATATGTTTTCAAATGCTCTTTAACTTTATTGACCAGTATACAAATTGTGTTCGAATTGTTTCTGGTTCTCATTGGCTGACAAAGCCACAAATACTTATGAAAGCAAATTGTTCCTGTAGAGTAAGAAGTCATTGTGTGCAATTTTCCTGTATATTTTATATATAGACTTAATGCATCAAGGAAAGCACAGAAACTATCAAACTCTTCAGATATTTTGATCCAAGATCGGTGTAAATCAAAGTAATGCAGGAAAATGCTTGGTGTTGAGGTAAGGTAACCTTGGGTTAATTATTGCAAGATTGTGGTCCTGGTATGGTACCTCAGTAGATAAGAGGGCAGGTTAGAGATAGGACTGTATAATGTGTAATATAGAACAATAGGGATGATTCTCTGACTCAAGCTTTAGTTCACCATGGCTCCACACCAGCAGCAATGCCTTGCAAAATGATCCTACGTATTAGTTACAACTTGCCTTGTATTTGTCTCACTTTTTATATTTCTGTTGTCTTTAACCTTTTCCATACTATGGAGGAGTTCTCAGGGCCTATTTTTCTGACTGTCACTTGTTCTGTATTTCTCTCTGTTATTTTTAAATAGGTATTGGCTCAAAAGAAAGACTTGCATTTATGTAGCGCCTTTCACAACCTCAGGACGTCCCAAAGTGTTTTACAGTCAATTAAGTATTTTTGATGTGTCATCATTGTTGCAATTAACAAGTTAATACCTATCTAAAAATGCGAATGGAGGAATATTGTAGGCAATATTCCCCATTCTGCAGCCCACCTGGTTTGATGTGTTCAAGAAAAATTGTGAAAAATTTAAAGAACGTTCTAGCAGATAATTGCCTGAAAAACAAGCCAATAGGCTGTTTTTGGCCAATTGGATCACACTTCCAAATGGGCAATGAGACATGGAAGGCACAGAAAATACATCAAATCAAGTATTTTTAACCAAAACAAAAAATGTAGAATAATTACAACAAGGCAAAGTAAAGATAACATAATAAAAATAGAAAAGGGTGAAAATGGGAAGAAAGAAGAAAGAATGAGGGAAAAAGGTGCATAGTAATAAAATGTTCACATTTAAAAAAAAAAGAAAGTTATTTACAATGGTCCTTTAAGAGATTAGCTTAGTTGTACTAAGCTTCTGGATCTGATGGATTCCAGTAAATAATCTTGCCCAGATCTTGACAACATCCATATGAATCGTCCTAAATTATCTGAATTAAATGGTACTGCACAGCCTCAAGGATACTCTCCTAATGACATTGTAGAAGAATAAAGGAGATCAATCAGATTCTCAAACTATGGAGGAATCTCACTTCTATCTACCCTTGGGTTCTTACTGGAGCATTACTAAATATTCAATATGATGCCCATCCTATCCAAAGCACGGTTTAGATTTTGCTCCCGCTTCAACACCATTGACTATGGGCTAGACTTTCCACATTGCTGGCTATTGCCCCAAAAATGGGCGATGTTCCAGCCTTCATGATCGCGAGAACATCGCCCATTTTTTGGATCACAACTTTTGGCTCAGCGATAGCCCAGCGATGTGAAATGGGCGAAGCAATAGCCCAGTGATGTGGAAGGCAAAGCTTCCCTAGCAACGGCCTTGCGTTTTTTGGGGGTTTCGTTTTGGTAAACAGGTTTTCCTGCATTTTGGGAGGTCAGGGGTCATCCACACATGCGCAGAAGGCAAAGAGAGGGGAAGAGAGAGAGAGGATACAGAGAGAGCAGAAAAGCATAGTAGAGACAAAGATAAGAAAGAAGAGAGATAAAAAGACATAAAAATATAAAATGTCTTCATCTGACAGTGATGTGGAGGGGGAGAGGTGGTGGGCAAAGCCATTTTTGGATGAGGCCAACGAGTTCCTCGTCCAGGAGGTTCGCTCTTGGTGGGCCCAATTAACCCGGGGTGGGTGCGGAAAACCTCCACCCTGGGTCTACTGGGCCGAGATCGTGGACATCTTCTCTTCGGCGGCTCATGACCAGTGCCGGAAGCGCTGGAACAGCCTTGTTATTTCAGCAAGAGTAAGTATAGATTTTATATTGTAATGGGTGATAGCCTGCTTTTTTGGGCGATATTTGGGCACTAGCCCAGCAATTTGAAATGGAAAGTCTAGATGTTTGCTGCTCAATAGATTAAAGAAAAGTGCAATGAACAAAGTATCATCAGATCCCGAGCAAAACTTTTGATTTTGTCAATTTTGGATGGTACTTACCAAGTTTAAATATCTTCCAAAGTTCCACGGTGAAGCGATGGGGAAAAATCATTATTAACAGTGATATCTCAGACTTTTTTGCCATAACCAACAAAGAGAAACAAGGATGCATCCTGTCATCAAGCCCTGTTCAGTTTCCCCTTTGCAGCAATACCATACGATGCCAGTTCTTTATGACAAAAATCTTTATTTAATGGGAACTGCAAAAAAGCTATTTAACTCGCGGTGAAGACAAAATAGCAGGAATAGGTAGTTCAAGAACTATGCTTCAATGATGACTGTTCCCTTGCTGTTCACACCCTTGAGGGACTATGGTTAAATGCTGTAGCTTAAGCATCCACCTAAAAAAAAACAAGGGGTGCTGTATCAACCTGCACCACAAACAGTTCTCACCTCTCATAATTAGTATCAGTGGTAGCCCGCTGAATGCAGCTCAACAGGTCAACTACCCATGAAGAAATCTTATTAAATGTAGACATCATCAACTAATAAAATCTTGAACCACACCAAATTTTGAGGCAGCTTGGTACTAGATTGGACAAAGTGGAAGCTGCACCACGCTGTTAAAGAAAGAGTAAACTTGCATTTATTTAGTGCTTTTCACAACATCCCAAAGCGCCAATGAATTACATTTGAAGTGTAGTTTCTGTTGCAGATAAACATGCAGCCAAATTGCAAACAGTAAGTTCTCACAAATAGCAATGGTTAAATGACTGATTAAACTATTTTAGTGGTGTTGGTTGAAGGATAAACATTAGCCAGCACACCAGGAGAACTTCCCTGCTCCTATTTGAATAGTGCCATGGGATCCTTTACATCCACTTGAGAAGGCATATGGGAACTTCAGAGACAGCAACTCCTTGGTAAGATACTGTGCTTAACTCCTGCAGTGGGGCTTGAACACACAGCCTTCTGACTTAGAAGTGAGAGTGCTACCGCTGAGCCAAAGCTGATGCCTATTGTAGTACATCCCTTCTCTATGACTTCAAAGTTTAGGTCACCTAAGGTAGACTTTTTAAAGAGCTAGAGAAGTTTCACCTGCTGAGCTTGTGCAACAGCATGTGTACCACATGGCCAAAAGAAAACAAACACTGGACTCTTGCAGAGGAGAGTCATCAAGCTGAGAAGTCAAGCTCAAGAATGCACAAGTAGTTAGGATGGCTGATTATTGTCTTCTGAAGAAAGTGCCATATTGCTAGCCATAGAAAAGCAAGTGCAATTGTGGAGGACAGCGTACCTGGTACTTTCTTAAACAAGTGTGCAATATTCTCATTGACTCCTGGGAAGACACTACCCAAAACAGAAGTCAGTGATGGAACAAAATATCCCAAGGCACTCAAACTCAAAGCAACATATACCCAGCTAGCTGAGAAAAAGGGAAATCTCAGTCAGATAACATTACAGCAAGTGTTAGTGTTGTCAGAACAGAGTGATTCATGGACATGGATTGTCACCATAACTCATTCACGGATTGGCCTCAAACCGTTCCCATGCCTATGAGAGACAGACATCATAAGTGTGGATCTGGAGCAGGCCGATACCCCTTCCTGCCATGGATGTGTCCCTCACCAGATCCCAAATTTAGGGAGCAGGAGCATTTGCACACCACTGGAGGCTGCCAATGCCAATTTATTGTGCTGCTGGGGTGCCTGTCTCAGGAAATTGGCAGCACAGCCTGGGCACAATCTGGTTGAGCGCCTGAAAATTGTTTAAAAAAAGCACACACAATGGCTTGTTCTTTTAATAGGCCGGTTTCCATGCCAACTGCTCTACAATGAATTGTTGTAGGGAAACACTGACCCTTTAACTTTTAAATGAACCAAATATCCTCAGCAATGTTGGAACAAGGATGCACGGGGTGAAAATTTGAGTGTTACATTGTATGATTGAATTCCTGCATTCACATGTGCCCATCCATTACGGGTGGATATATGATGTGTCTGCTCCCAAAATCAACTGGAAATTTTGAGGCAGAGAAAGAGGTGGAGACCTGACACAATCCAGTTCTCCCCTGGCCCACTGTCCCCCCAAAATTGAGGACATTTAGGGCCTATTTATATACTGTTACAGTTATTAGGCTGCTCTTAACATCTGACGAGTTTTATTTCTGTAATATTAGGATTCGTTTCTGCATCAGTATGTGAACTCAACCAAATGGCTGATTGTAATTTTATGGCCTTGTCTGATCTGATGATTTTTCTTTCTTCCTTTTAACTTTTGTTCTTTCTTTGCTTTTCTCTCTCTCTTCCCAAGTCTTGATTTCCCCTCTCCAAACATATAATCTATGATTACCTGAATAAATTAGACAAAAAACTGCTTGTGTTTCACTGGTTCTTCTCAACAAAACTTGGTATGACTGACTTTATGAAACCCTGGTCGATTTCCTGTGGTGTTGGACCAAGGGTAGTCTTCAGGTAAAAGAGAACGAGAATGTGGGGATTATTGGACCAGGACTTGCTTGTAGAGATAATTCAACCCCATTTTAAAGTCATACAATCTGCCCTTATTTTTATATATTTGAGAAAACTTATGTCAATTTGGGAAGCACGAAAGCAGGGTTCTTTGCAACATAGGAGTTTCTCTGCAACAGAGGCTAAGGATCTCGAGTTGCAAAACTGAGCTGCTGCAGCACTGGCGGGAGGGTATAATTACAGCAAACCGTGTTTAAATCGGCAGTTTCCCTTCTACATGTGGACTTGGGGAATTATAATAGGAAAAGTCAACACAGCAAGTGCATGTGAATGTGAGATTTTTTAATATAGATCATCCAGCAGAAATATTCATTCATTAGAGATCAACAGGGCCCATTCCTCCCCCCTTTCAACATGGCAGGAATAGAGAACACTGACTGTAAGAGCTGTGGAAAAACAAGGCATTGAGTTTGAGTGAAGTCCTTGAGGAATTGTAATTAATTTATAACAAGATGATAGCGATGGAAGTGATTTTAACCCAGGGGACATTTTGAATTGCTGACCCCTTTCCCTGCTTCCCCCAAAAGCAGTCCTCTCTTGGGTATTTATTGGGGACAGGGGGATTGGATAGATGTGAATGTTCTTTGAAATGAATAGTAAACATATGTATTTATGACCTCTGTGCATGTAAAGTTAAGAAAACTGCAAATATGTATCTTCTCTATATAAATTAACTAAACTTATTCCACAATTATTCCAATAATTAACCTGTTTCCTACTTGTGTCAAAAGCATTTATAATTTAATTCAGTAATTTACATTGTAGCGGTCTGCAAGTGAAAGTGACTCATTGAAATGGTGCAGCCCACATGCTATTTGATCTGTCGGTATCTTTAGGCAATTTTTATCAAGTAAATCAGCTGCCAGGACAGTTAGTCATAGGCTGAGTGCACATGGTATTTTTATATCTGACGAGTTGATTATATTGGGTTTGATGTCTGCACCCACAGGAATTCAGTGACAGCCCTCACAATAGTTCTGTTTTTCAAAGAATGACATTACGGAAGCTCAGTTTTGATTCTTTGCTGCCTTCCAGATGAGTTTTTTTTTAAATTGTAGAGCCAGCATTTTAAATGAATGGATCATGTTGTCAATTGTGTATGAGGACAACAACACCATTCTCACGACCACCAGGAATAGTGGAAATACAACGTGCAACAAAGCACACTAACTGTAAACCCACCCCACCCACACATACACAGGAAAAAACACTCCCAGCTGGGAAGCCATGCTTGTAATAACATTAGGATGGAGATAGAGCTGCAGCACTGTAGCCCTGTTTTGCTGATCCCCCTCCACTCCAACATTACAACATCTCTCATGAGTACTCTTTTTTAAAAAAAAAAGTCTTGCGTCCAATTCTGCATTTCACATGCCTGTCAGTTTAATTAGGAGCCTTTCATATGGGATCTTCACAAAAGCTTTCAGACAAGTGCTCCTCCAACTTACCACTTGATATGGTTTCCATTATTTTACCTTTTATTGAAGCAAAGCTAATGGGTCTGTCATTGGCCTGGGATTTGTCACCCATTTTTTGATTGGGTAAGATTTCCCTAGGGTACAAGCAATGAAGGCTCCGAGTATCAATGCGAGGACCATTCGTAATAAGGTGGATGAATTGACTGCGCAGATAGCTGTTAACGGATATGATGTAATTGGGATTACGGAGACCTGGCTCCAAGGTAACCAAGGCTGGGAACTTAACATCCAGGGGTATTCAATATTCAGGAAGGACAGACAGGAAGCAAAAGGAGGTGGGGTAGTGTTACTGGTTAAAGAGGAGATTAACGCAATAGTAAGGAAGGATATTAGCGTGGATGATGTAGAATCTATATGGGTAGAGCTGCGAAACACCAAAGGGCAGAAAACATTAGTGCGAGTTGTGTACAGACCACCAAATAGTACTTGTGAGGTTGGGGATGGCATCAAACAGGAAATTAGGGATGCGTGCAATAAGGGTACAGCAGTTATCAGGGGTGACTTTAATCTGCATATTGATTGGGCTAACCAAACTGGTAGCACTACTGTGGAGGAGAATTTCCTGGAGTGTATAAGGGATGGTTTTCTAGAGGATTAGTTAGCAATCTGGTCGTGCGGGGCCCCTTGGGGAAGAGTGACCACAATATGGTAGAACTCTTCATTAAGATGGAGAGTGACACAGTTAATTCAGGGACTAGGGTCCTGAACTTAAAGAAGGGAAACTTCGACGGTATGAGACGTGAATTGGCTCGGATAGACTGGAGAATGATACTTAAAGGGGTGATGGTGGATAGGCAATGGCAGACATTTTAATATCACATGGATGAACGACAACAATTGTACATCCCTGTGTGGCGTAAGAAGGTGCCTCAACCGTGGCTAACAAGGGAAATTAGGGAAAGTGTTAAATCCAAGGAAGAGGCATATAAATTGGCCAGAAAAAGCAGCAAACCAGTAGACTGGGAGAAATTAGAATTCAGCAGAGGAGGATTAAGGGTTTAAATAGGAGGGGGAAAATAGAGTTATGGGAGGAAGCTTGCCGGGAACATAAAAACTGACTGCAAAAGCTTCTATAGATATGTGATGAGAAAAAGATTAGTGAAGATTAGTAGGTCCCTTGCAGTCAGAACCAGGAGAATTCATAATGGGGAACAACAAAATGGCAGACCAACTGAACAAATACTTTGGTTCTGTCTTCACTAAGGAAGACGCAAATAACCTCCCGAAAATACTAGGACACCAAGGGTCTAGTGAGAAGGGGAAACTGAGGGAAATCCTTATTAGTCAGGAAATGGTGTTAGGGAGATTGAAGGGACTGAAGGCCAATAAATCCCCAGAGCCTGATAGTCTGTATCCCAGAGTACTTAAGGAAGTGGCCCTAGAACTAGTAGATGCATTGGTGGTCATTTTCCAACATTCCATGGACTCTGGATCAGTTCCTATGGATTGGAGGGTAGCTAATGCAACCCCACTTTTTAAAACAGGAGGGAGAGAAAAAACAGGGAATTATAGACCGGTTAGCCTGACACCTGACATCGGTGGTGGGGAAAATGCTGGAATCAATTATTAAAGATGTAATTGTAATAGCAGCGCATTTGGAAAGCAGTGACAGGATCGGTCCAAGTCAGCATGGATTTATGAAAGAGAAATCATGCTTGACAAATCTTCTAGAGTTTTCTGAGGATGTAACTAGTAGAATGGATAAGGGAGAACCAGTGGATATGGTGTATTTGGACTTTTAAAAGGCTTTTGACAAGGTCCCACACAAGAGATTAATGTGCAAAATTAAGGCACATGGTATTGGGGGTAATGTATTGACATGGATAGAAAACTGGTTCGCAGACAGGAAGCAAAGAGTGGGAATGAACGAGTCCTTTTCAGAATAGCAGGCAATGACTATTGGGGTGCTGCAGGGTTCAGTGCTGGGACCCCAGCTATTTACAATACACATTAATGATTTAGACGAAGGAATTAATGTAATATCTCCAAGTTTGCAGATGACACTAAGCTGGGTGGCAGTGCGAGCTGCGAGGAAGATGCTAGGAGGCTGCAGGGGGACTTGGACAGATTAGGTGAATGGGCAAATGCATGGCAGATGCAGTATAATGTGGATAGGTGTGAGTTTAACCACTTTGGTGGCAAAAACAGGAAGGCAGATTATTATCTGAATGGTGAGAGATTAGTAAAAGGGGAGGTGCAACGAGACCTGGGTGTCATGGTACATCAGTCATTGAAGGTAGGCATGCAGGTACAGCAGGCAGTAAAGAAAGCAAATGGCATGCTGGCCTTCATAGCGAGGGGATTTGAGTATAGGAGCAGGGAGGTCTTGCTGAAGTTGTACAGGGCCTTGGTGAGACCACACCTTGAATATTGTGTGCAGTTTTGGTCTCCTAATCTGAGGAAGGACATGCTTGCTATTGAGGGAGTGCAGCAAAGGTTCACCAGACTGATTCCCGGGATGGCAGAACTGACATATGAAAAAAGGCTGGATCGACTAGGCTTACATTCACTGGAATATAGAAGAATGAGAGGGGATCTCATAGAACCATATAAAATTCTGACGGGATTGGACAAGTTAGATGTAGGAAGAATGTTCCCGATGTTGTGGAAGTCCAGAACCAGGGGTCACAGTTTAAGGATAAGGGGTAAACCATTTAGGACCGAGATGAGGAGAAACTTCATCACTCAGAGAATTGTGAACCTGTGGAATTCGCTACCACAGAAAGTTGTTGAGGCCAGTTCGTTAGATGTATTCAAAAGAGAGTTAGATGTAGCCCTTACAGCTAAAGGGATCAAGGGGTATGAAGAGAAAGCAGGAATGGGGTACTGAAGTTGCATGATCAGCCATGATCATATTGAATGGTGGTGCCGGCTCGAAGGGCTGAATGGCCTACTCCTGCACCTACTTTCTATGTTTCTATGATACTTGCATAACCAATACCGCACACATTTCCTTCTCTTCATCTTCCTAGGATATATGCAATCTGGCCCAGGGGATTTATTATTCTTTAGTCCCTCTTAACTGATCAAGTACATCTGCTACATTGATCTCAAAATCCTTCAATGATGTTCATTGTTCCATAACAAATTGGATGGTAAGTTAATGCTTTCTTGTATATGGGAAGCAAATCTTTAAATATTTCTACTATTCTCCCTACTTCTTAAATGACTCCACCATTTCTATCCATTAGTATTCCTTGGAACTTTCTTCCTCGTCACTCTTTTATTGTTATATTGGAAAAATATGTTTCATTATTGTGTTTAACGACCTTCATTATATTCATTTACTAAGCCCAATTTGCACCATAACTCTCTTTTGGCTCGTTTTACCATTTTTCCACAATTCATCTGAGGTTCGCCCCTCCATTTTCCCTGTTAGTTTTGTATTGAACATTTGTATTTGATACTTTTATTTTAAATTGGCTTCATTAATGCAATACTGGGGAGTTCTGCATCATTGAAGATGGCATCTTTCTTGAGATGTTAAAACAAGAGCCTATCTGCCAGTTTGGGTGGATGTAAAAGAACCCAAGAAGAGTCGATAGTTCTCTTGGTGGCCTGGCTGATATTGTCCCTCAAACATCACCACCAAAAACAGATGAACTTGTTAACTCATTTGTTGTTTCTGGGAGTTTGCTGTTAAGAAATTAGTAGCCATTTTTTTGATTGTCATAGGAGGTGGACTTGCAAGGTTCCCATAGAGTCCCCACCACATGAAACGTTTACGTTTAAAATGGGCAGTCACTTATATCATCAAATAAGGGATAATACTTAACCATTTGCAGTAACATCAATTTCAAAGTTGCCGGTTATAGCGTCTTAAGTGCTCCATTTATTTTGGGCAGAAACAACTCTGTTTAATCCCAAAAAGGATTTTAAAAAAAATTATGATATACAGGTGCAGCATTGAGATTCCGGAGTTCTGGAATTCGGACTCCGGGACGATCGGTGGCAGAGTTGTCCGGAATCCGTAAAATGTTCCAGAATCCAGACCCGATGACCCTGCCGACCTTGGGGCCCCGCCGCTGCCCGACCTCGGGCCTCGCTTCGCCACCGCTCGCCTTGCCCCACGCACCTCACCGCTGCTGCCCTTATTCCCGGGGCCTCCTTGGCGGGGCCCGCCCAATGACAACATCCTCAGCGGGGCCCCGCCTGACAACATCCTAGGCGGGGCCCACCCGCCCAATGACCTCCTTGGTGGGACCCGCCCGACGACGACATCCTCCTCGGCGGGGCCGGATGGCCCGAACAGCTTCTCGGCGGGAATCCCCTACCCCCTTTCGGACGTTCCAAAATCCAGAAATACTCGAACCTTGACTCGGGTATTTCTGGATTTGTGACGTCAGAAAGCAAAACGAAAGCCCGGAGTCCGGAACGGCCTCGGTCCTGAATTTTAGGCACTACACCATATGTAATACTCAACCAGGCAATATTCAGTCCATTAGACTGGCACTGACCACTTTTACCACGTTAGATCAAACTAGAACAGACTTTGCAATGAGAGAGGAGCAATGTGAAATATTAGATAAGATAAACAAAGTGAGAGAGGAAGTATTGAGGGGCTTACCAGCTTTTAATGTGGATAAATCCACAGGCCCAGACAAAATGTATCCTAGCTGTTAAGAGAAGCAAAAGAGGAAATAGCAGAGACTCTGACCATCATTTTTCCAGTCCTCTCTGGCTATAGTGTGGTGCCAGAGGACTGGAGGACTGCTAATGTTGTACCTTTGTTTAAAAAGGAAGAAAAGGATGGACCTAGTAATTCCAGGCCAGTCAGCCTAACCTCAGCAGTGGGAAAATTATTGGAAAAATTCCTGAGAGACAGGATAAATCTTCATTTGGAAAGACATGGATTAATCAAGGACAGTCAGCATGGATTTGTTAAGGGAACATCGTGTCTGAGTAACCTGATTGAATTTTTCGAGGAGGTAACCAGGAGGGTTGGTGAGGGCAGTGCGTATGATGCAGAGTATATGGATTTTAGCAAAGCCACATGGCAGACTGGTCATGAAAGTAAAAGCCCATGGCATCCAGGGCAAAGTGGCAAGTTGGATCCAAAATTGGCTCAGAGGCAGGAAGCAAAGGGTAATGATTGATGTGTTTTTGTGACTGGAAGGCTGTATCCAGTGGGGTTCCGCAGGGTTCAGTGCTGGCTCCCTTGCTTTTTGTGGTATATATTAATGACTTGGACTTGAATATTGGGGGTATGATTAAGAAGTTTGCAGATGACACTAAAATTGGCTGTGTGGTTGATAATGAAGAAGAAAGCTGCGGACTGCAGGAAGATATCAATGTACTGGTCAGGTGGGCAAAATAGTGGAAAATGGAATTCAATCTGGATAAGTGTGAGGTAATGCATTTGGGGAGGTCCAACAAGGCAAGGGAATACAGGTTCAATGGTATGACACTGAAAAGTGTGGAGGAATAAAGGGACCTTGGGGTGCAGGTCCACAGATCCCTGAAGGTAGCAGGCCAGGTAGATAAGGTGGTTAAGAAGACACACAGAATACTTACCTTTACTTGTCAAGGCATGGAATACAAGAGCAAGGACGTTATGCTTGAACTGTATAAAACAGTGGTTAGGCTGCAGCTGGAGTACTGTGTGCAGTTCTGGTCACCACATTGCAGAAAAGATGTGATTGCATTGGAAAGGGTGCAGAGGAGATTTACTAGAATGTTGCCTGGACTGGAAAATTTTGGCGATGAGGAAAGATTGGAGATGTTGGGTCCGTTTTCTTTGAACATAAGAACATAAGAACATAAGAATTAGGAACAGGAGTAGGCCATCTAGCCCCTCGAGCCTGCTCCGCCATTCAATAAGATCATGGCTGATCTGGTCGTGGACTCAGCTCCACTTACCCGCCCTCTCCCCGTAACCCTTAATTCCCTTATTGCTTAAAAATCTATCTATCTTTGACTTGAAAACATTCAATGAGCCAGCCTCAACTGCTTCCTTGGGCAGAGAATTCCACAGATTCACAACCCTCGGAGAAGAAATTCTTTCTCAACTCGGTTTTAAATTGGCTCCTCCGTATTTTGAGGCTGTGCCCCCTAGTTCTAGTCTTCCCCACCAATGGAAACAACCTCTCTGCCTCTATCTTGTCTATCCCTTTCATGATTTTAAATGTTTCTATAAGATCACCCCTCATTCTTCTGAACTCCAAGGAGTAAAGACCCAGTCTACTCAATCTATCATCATAAGGTAACCCCCTCATTTCTCGAATCAGCCTAGTGAATCGTCTCTGTACCCCTTCTAAAACTAGTATATCCTTCCTTAAGTAAGGTGACCAAAACTGCACGCAGTACTCCAGGTGCGGCCTTACCAATACCTTATACAGTTGCAGCAACACCTCCCTGCTTTTGTACTCCATCCCTTTCGCAATGAAGGCCAACATTCCATTTGCCTTCCTGATTACCTGCTGCACCTGCAAACTAACCTTTTGGGATTCATGCACAAGGACCCCCAGGTCCCTCTGCATCACAGCATGTTGTAATTTCTCCCCATTCAAATAATATTCCCTTTTACTGTTTTTTTTTTCCCCAAGGTGGATGACCTCACTTTCCGACATTGTATTCCATCTGCCAAACCTTAGCCCATTCGCTTAACCTATCCAAATCTCCTTGTAGCCTCTCTGAGTCCTCCACACAACCCGCTTTCCCACTAATCTTAGTGTCATCTGCAAATTTTGTTGCACTACACTCTGTCCCCTCCTCTAGGTCATCTATGTATATTGTAAACAGTTGTGGTCCCAGCACTGATCCCTGTGGCACACCACCAACCACTGATTTCCAACCGGAAAAGGACCCATTTATCCCGACTCTCTGCCTTCTGTTCGCCAGCCAATTCTCTATCCATGCTAATACATTTCCTCTGACTCCGCGTACCTTTATCTTCTGCAGTAACCTTTTGTGTGGCACCTTATCGAATGCCTTTTGGAAATCTAAATACACCACATCCATCAGTACACCTCTATCCACCATGCTCGTTATATCTTCAAAGAATTCCAGTAAGTTAGTTAAACATGATTTCCCTTTCATGAATCCATGCTGCGTCTGCTTGATTGCGCTATTCCTATCCAGATGTCCCACTATTTCTTCCTTAATGATAGTTTCAAGCATTTTCCCCACTACAGATGTTAAACTAACCGGCCTATAGTTACCTGCCTTTTGTCTGCCCCCTTTTTTAAACAGAGGTGTTACATTAGCTGCTCTCCAATCCGCTGGTACCTCCCCAGAGTCCAGAGAATTTTGGTAGATTATAACAAATGCATCTGCTATAACTTCCGCCATCTCTTTTAATACCCTGGGATGCATTTCATCAGGAGCAGGGACTTGTCTACTTTCAATCCCATTAGTCTGTCCAGAACTACCTCCCTAGTAATAGTGATCATCTCAAGGTCCTCCCTTCCCACATTCCTATGACCAACAATTTTTGGCATAGTTTTTGTGTCTTCCACTGTGAAGACGGAAGCAAAATAATTGTTTAAGGTCTCAGCCATTTCTACATTTCCCATTATTAAATCCCCCTTTTCATCTTCTAAGGGACCAACATTTACTTTAGTCACTCTTTTCCGTTTTATATATCTGTAAAAGCTTTTACTATCTGTTTTTATGTTTTGCGCAAGTTTACCTTTGTAATCTATCTTCCCTTTCTTTATTGCTTTTTTAGTCATTCTTTGCTGTTGCTTAAAATCTTCCCAATCCTCTAGTTTCCCACTAACCTTGGCCACCTTATACGCATTGGTCTTTGATTTGATACTTTCCTTTATTTCCTTGGTTATCCACGGCTGGTTATCTCTTCTCTTGCCGCCCTTCTTTTTCACTGGAATATATTTTTGTTGTGCATTATGAAAGAGCTCCTTAAAAGTCCTCCACTGTTCCTCAATTGTGCCACCGTTTAGTCCTTGTTTCCAGTCTACTTTAGCCAACTCTGCCCTCATCCCACTGTAGTCCCCTTTGTTTAAGCATAGTACTCTCGTTTCTGACACAACTTCCTCATCCTCAATCTGTATTACAAATTCAACCATATTGTGATCACTCATTCCGAGAGGATCTTTTACGAGGAGATCGTTTATTTTTCCTGTCTCATTACACAGGACCAGATCCAAAATGGCTTGCTCCCTTGTAGGCTCTGTTACATACTGTTCTAAGAAACAATCCCGTATGCATTCTATGAATTCCTCCTCCAGGCTATCCCCTGCGATTTGATTTGACCAATCGATATGTAGGTTAAAATCCCCCATAACTACTGCCGTTCCTTTTTCACATGCCTCCATTATTCCTCGCCCCACCATGAAGTTATTATTTGGGGGCCTATAAACTACGCCGACCAGTGACTTTTTCCCCTTACTATCTCTAATCTCCACCCACAATGATTCAACATTTTGTTCATTGTAGCCAATATCATCCCTCACAACTGCCCTGATATCATCCCTTATTAACAGAGCTACCCCACCTCCCTTCCCTTCCTGCCTATCTTTCCGAATCGTCAGATACCCCTGTACGTTTAATTCCCAGTCCTGGCCATCTTGCAGCCATGTCTCTGTAATGGCCACCAAATCATACCCATTTATAATGATTTGTGCCGTCAACTCATTTACTTTATTTCTAATGCTGTGTGCATTTAGGTAGAGTGTTTTCATCCTAGTTTTTAAACCATGATTTTTAGTTTTTACCCCTCCTGCAGCCCTTTTATATTCAGTGGTCCTTTTTGTTTCTTGCCTTTCGTTTCTCTGCCCTCCACTTTTACTCATCTCTTTTCTGTCTTTTGTTTTTGTCTCCTTTTTGTTTCCCTCTGTCTCCCTGTATTGGTTCCCATCCCCCTGCAATATTAGTTTAACTCCTCACCAACAGCACGAGCAAACACTCCCCCTAGGACATTGGTTCCGTTCCTGCCCAAGTGCAGACCATCCGGTTTGTACTGGTCCCACCTCCCCCAGAACCTGTTCCAATGCCCCACGAATTTGAATCCCTCCCTGCTGCACCACTGCTCAAGCCACGTATTCATCTGTACTATCCTGCGATTCCTACTCTGACTAGCATGTGGCACTGGTAGCAATCCCGAGATTACCACTTTTGAGGTCCTACTTTTTAATTTAACTCCTAGCTCCTTAAATTCGTCTCGTAGGACCATATCCCTTTTTTTACCTATGTCGTTGGTACCAATGTGCACCACTACAACTGGCTGTTCTCCCTCCCTTTTCAGAATGTCCTGCACTCGCTCGGAGACATCCTTGACCCTTGCACCAGGGAGGCACCATACCATCCTGGAACAGAAGAGGCTGAGGGGGACATTGAGGTGTATACAATTATGAAGGGCCTAGATAGAGTGGATAGGAAGGACCTATTTCCCTTGGCAGAGGGGTCAACAACCAGGGGGGCATAGATTTAAAGTAATTTGGGGGAGGTTTAGAGGAGATATGAGGGGCAATGTCTTTACCCAGAGGGTGGTTGGAGTCTGGAACTCACTGCCTAAAAGGGTGATAGAAGCATGAAGCCTCACCACATTTAAAAAATACTTTGATCTGCACTTAAAGTGCTGTAACCTACAGGGCTATGGACCAAGAGCTGGAAAGTGGGATTAGGCTGGATAGCTCTTGGTCAGCCGGCATGGACACGATGGGCCGAAATGGCTGTAAATTTCTATGATTCTATGAAAAAAAAGCTAGTGTCAGTAATGGTGGTTATGAACCTACCGGGTTGTTGTAAAACCCCATCTGGTTCACTAGCGATCTTTAGGGAATGAAATCTGCCGTCTTTGCGTGGTCTGGCCTATATGTGACTCCAGACCAACAGCAATGTGGTTGACTCTTAACTGCTCTCTGAAATGGCTGAGCAAGCCACTCAGTTGTAACAAACTGCTACAAAAAATAAGAAGAATAATAAAACTGGATGGACTATCTGACATCGAGCTCAGCACCGGCTTTGTACATGACAACGGCACACCCAACACAATCCTCCTCACTAACATCTAGGGACTTGTGCCAAAATTGGGAGAGCTACCCCACAGACTAGTCAAGCAACAGCCTGAAATAGTCATACTTACAGAATCATACTTTTCTGCCAATGTCTTTCATCACCATCCCTGTGTATGTTCTATCCCACCGGCAGGACAGATCCACTTGAGGTGGTGGCTCAGTACTATACTTTCGAGGGATTGACCCTGCGAGTCTTCAACATTGGTGTTTCATGGCTTTAGGTCATGCATGGGCAAGAAAACCTCCTGCTGATTACCACCTACTGCCCTCCCTCAGCTGATGAATCAGTACTCCTCCATGTTGAACACCACTTGGAAGAAGCACTGAGGGTAACAAGGGCACAGAATGTACTCTAAGTGGGGGACTTCAATGTCCATTACCAAGAGTGGCTCGGTAGCACCGCTATTGACCGAGCTGGCTGAGTCCTGATAGCTGCCAGACTGGGCCTACGACAGGTGGTGAGAGAATGTGAGGGCACGGACTGTTTCATTATCCGAGGAGTTGCGAATGGAACTGAACACTGTGCAGTCATCAGTGAACATCCCCACTTCTGCCCTTGTGATGGAGGGAAGGTCACTGATGAAGCAGCTGAAGACGGTTGGACCTAGGACACTGCCCTGAGGAACTTCTGCAGCGATGTCCTGGGACTGGGATGATTTTGGTCAGACAATGACTCCTATAGGAATGTTTCATATATTTCTTACAATGAGAAAATGCAAAATAATATCAGTGTTTTAATGTGATGGCTCTTCAGTATATGATGATGATGATCACCATAAAGTCTGTCAAATGTTATACCAGTTATCGCATGTAGCTGGCAAACCATATTTGCATGAATATGCCCGCTATAAGCAATGGGGACTGTATCCACTGAAGTATGACTATTCCTAATGCGTCTGGCTCATTGCTCAACAGGGACTTGACCTCAGACCAGTCTTAGCTCTTGGCACCAGACCTGCAGCCACAAAGCAACAAGTGGTTGCCATTCTCAGTGAAAGAGAAAGACACCATCACACTAAAGCTGCCACCAGTAACAGTAATTCGGGCCAACCAGAATGCAGGTCACTGTTGTTTTCTGCCATGCATCAGCATTATTCAATTCATGCAGTACCAACAGGTGAGATCCAATTTTTGCCAGTCAATCTCCGGTATAAGGTACCACTTACATCATCTTTTTTGGATCTGCAGCAGTGGTTTTCCTTTTATAAACAGAAAGGTTTACTGCTCTCTTGACATTCAAGTTAATGCTAATTTCTGAGGAGTGCCCACAATGAGGGTTCCATAATTTATTCGTTGGGAGGAAAACAAGGTAGGGCTGGCTCCTGGGAGAAATGGTTTACCTGCTCTAAATATGCCTAATAATAGCTCTGTAAAATCCCCAGATCCTGTGAGAAATAGTATGCCATGACAATGTTTGTCAGGCAGAAACCTAATAGAACAGACCTTTAAGTCTCCTAAAACAATCTCTGTACAGTGTTTCTAGTGTACATAGACATAACACTGATATTTTGACTCCTGCTAACATATTTACATTTGTCTCACATAGGAATTAAAAGTGACTCACTTCCTGTCCACATCAAGTTATATTATACCATTGAGTCCCTTGGAAATTCAAATGATTCATATATAAAATGTGAGTTCAATTATCTCAGCTACACTGACCTGTGAATTATCTATGATTCACTGAGGTAACTAAGAGGAAATTTTCCAAATATTGAGAATTTGCACACCCCCTGTCGGGATTTTTCATCCATTAATTTTAAACTTGGGAGCACAGAAAAGGAAAATCTCCCCTTGTGTCCACAAAGGATAACCATAGCAACATAAAGTAAAATCTCTTCTTAACTCTTACCTGTTATTTTTTTGAGCAAATTTTTTAAAAATTTGCTGAAAGGTGAACCATAAAATGAAAAGTCTTTGATAAGGCAGCTTTTCCCTATTTTTCTTTTCCCTCAGCTATTTGGAATTACTCACAAACCACACATCTACCTGTTGGCCTGCAGACTCTGATGGTGAATAATGCCACTGTTATACTACTGTTGAAACAAAGCTGTTCATGTTCATATCAATACTGTATAAGCTGGGAGACAAGTTAACAACCTAATTTTTGAATGTACTGCAGCCAAGAATTGTGAGGTCACCCCTAGAATTGGGAGTCTCGCACCACTTGGGAGGTGGAGATGGCACCAGCTGTGGTGCACATTGCTGCCTGTGAGGACTGGGATGGCCTCATAATCATAATGGCCCGATTTACTTAACTGGCACCAATGCACCTATCTGGCTCTCAAATACTGTATTAACTCCCCCCCGCCTCCATCCCTACCAACAACACCACAAAGCAGTCCTAAATGACCAAATCATTCCTGTCACCCAAACCCCCATTGCTCGAATTTAAATAATGTCTCACCATTCAGTTGAAGTGACAAAGCCACTTCCCAGATAGCAAGCAAAAATGGACAAGATGGGAAAGTAATGCAAAGAAATAAATTTATGTGGGTCATAAATATAACTGAAACTCAACACTAACTTTCTGGCAGACATCCATGTGCATACCCTTGTGCATCGATGATTGTGCCTTTTTTCTTTTCCAAGTGCTTCTATGAGGTGCAGCCCCTGTGTCTTCAGCAGAGGTAGAGACAAGCAGCTCACTTCCCTGCTGCGACGGCTTCAAGACTTTTGGTGGATGCCCTCTGGGTTTTGGAGTCTATTAGGACCCCGCCAAAGTCTGCTCCTCTTGCAACTGTGCAGGGACAGGCTCGATCATTGGGATCCGAGGCAGCATGTGGGGCTCTGACTGAGAGGGAGGCAACGTGACAATGAGAAGAGTCCACACTTCCATGACCCCTCTCACCATCATCTCTCTCATGAGCTGGAGAGCACCTTGCTGCACATCAGTGGGGCGATGAATGCCCAAGTTTATGTTGGTATCCCTCTTCGAGATAAGGTCAGTGAGATTCTGCAATCTGTTGTTCACAGAAAGCATGTTCTCATTTGACTGGCTCATTAGCTGTTCCATGCAGATGGCCATCCTTTCCGTCGAAGAGCACATCATGGCCATTGCCTGCAATATGGAGTTGCTAAAGAACATAAGAATTAGGAACAGGAGTAGGCCATCTAGCCCTTCGAGCCTGCTCCGTCATTCAACAAGATCATGGCTGATCTGGCCGTGGACTCAGCTCCACTTACCCGCCCGCTCCGCATAACCCTTAATTCCCTTATTAGTTAAAAATCTATCTATCTGTGACTTGAATACATTCAATGAGCTAGCCTCAACTGCTTCCTTGGGCAGAGAATTCCACAGATTCATAACCCTCTGGGAGAAGAAATTCCTTCTCAACTCGGTTTTAAATTGGCTCCCCCATATTTTGAGGCTGTGCCCCCTAGTTCTAGTCTCCCCGACCAGTGGAAACAACCTCTCTGCCTCTATCTTGTCTATCCCTTTCATTATTTTAAATGTTTCCATAAGATCACCCTTCATCCTTCCGAACTCCAACGAGTAAAAACCCAGTCTACTCAATCTATCATCATAAGGTAACCCCCTCATCTCCGGAATCAACCTAGTGAATCGTCTCTGTACCCCCTCCAAAGCCAGTATATCCTTCCTTAAGTAAAGCGACCAAAACTGCATGCAGTACTCCAGGTGCGGCCTCATCAATACCCTATACAATTGCAGAAGGACCTCCCTGCTTTTGTACTCCATCCCTCTTGCAATGAAGGCCAACATTCCATTCGCCTTCCTGATTACCTGCTGCACCTGCAAACTAACTTTTTGGGATTCATGCACAAGGACCCCCAGGTCCCTCTGCACCGCAGCATGTTGTAATTTCTCCCCATTCAAATAGTCTTCCCTTTTTTTGTTTTTTTTCCCCAAGGTGGATGACCTCACACTTTCCGACATTGTATTCCATCTGCCAAACCTTAGCCCATTCGCTTAACCTATCTAAATCTCTTTGCAGCCTCTGTGTCCTCTACACAACCCGCTTTCCCACTAATCTTTGTGTCATCTGCAAATTTTGTTAAACTACACTCTGTCCCCTCTTCCAGGTCATCTATGTATATTGTAAACAGTTGTGGTCCCAGCACCAATCCCTGTGGCACACCACTAACCACCGATTTCCAACCCGAAAAGGACCCATTTATCCCGACTCTCTGCTTTCTGTTCGCCAGCCAATTCTAATACATTTCCACTGACCCCGCGTACCTTTATCTTCTGCAGTAACCTTTTGTGTGGCACCTTATCAAATGCCTTTTGAAAATCTAAATACACCACATCCATCGGTACACCTCTATCCACCATGCTCGTTATATCCTCAAAGAATTCCAGTAAATTAGTTAAACATGATTTCCTCTTCATGAATTCATGCTGCGTCTGCTTGATTGCACTATTCCTATCCAGATGTCCCGCTATTTCTTCCTTAATGATAGCTTCAAGCATTTTCCCCACTACAGATGTTAAACTAACCGGCCTATAGTTACCTGCCTTTTGTCTGCCCCCTTTTTTAAACAGAGGCATTACATTAGCTGCTTTCCAATCCGCTGGTACCTCCCCAGAATCCAGAGAATTTTGGTAGATTATAACGAATGCATCTGCTATAACTTCCGCCATCTCTTTTAATACCCTGGGATGCATTTCATCAGGACCAGGGGACTTGTCTACCATGAGTCCCATTAGCCTGTCCAGCACTACCCCGCTAGTGATAGCGATTGTCTCCAGGTCCTCCCTTCCCACATTCCTGTGACCAGCAATTTCTGGCATGGTTTCTGTGTCTTCCACTGTGAAGACCGAAGCAAAATAATTGTTTAAGGTCTCAGCCATTTCTACATTTCCCATTATTAAATCCCCCTTCTCATCCTCTAAGGGACCAACATTTACTTCAGTCACTCTTTTCCATTTTATATATCTGTAAAAGCTTTTACTATCTGTTTTTATGTTTTGCGCAAGTTTACCTTCGTACTCTATCTTTCCTTTCTTTATTGCTTTCTTAGTCATTCTTTGCTGTCATTTAAAATTTTCCCAATCTTCTATTTTCCCACTAACCTTGGCCACCTTATACGCATTGGTTTTTAAATTTGATACTCTCCTTAATTTCCCTGGTTATCCACGGCTGGTTATCCCTTCTCTTACCGCCCTTCTTTTTCATTGGAATATATTTTGTTGAGCTCCTTAAAAGTTCTCCACTGTTCCTCAATTGTGCCAATGTTTAGTCTGTGTTTCCAGTCTACTTTAGCCAACTCTGCCCTCATCCCACTGTAGTCCCCTTTGTTTAAGCATAGTATGCTCGTTTGAGACACTACTTCCTCACCCTCAATCTGTATTACAAATTCAACCATACTGTGATCACTCATTCCAAGAGGATCTTTTACTAGGAGATCGTTTATTATTCCTGTCTCATTACACAGGACCAGATCTAAGATAACTTGCTCCCTTGTAGGTTCTGTAACATACTGTTCTAAGAAACAATCCCGTATGCATTCTATGAATTCCTCCTCCAGGCTACCCCGTGCGATTTGAGTTCACCAATCGATGTGTAGGTTAAAATCCCCCATGATTACTGCCGTTCCTTTTTCACATGCCTCCATTATTTCCTTGATTATTGCCCACCCCACCGTGAAGTTATTATTTGGAGGCCTATAAACTACCCCCACCAGTGACTTTTTCCCCTTACTATCTCTAATCTCCACCCATAATGATTCAACATTTTGTTCATTAGAGCCAATATCGTCTCTCACAACTGCCCTGATATCATCCTTTATTAACAGAGCTACCCCACCTCCTTTCCCTTCTTGTCTATCTTTCCGAATCGTCAGATACCCCTGTATGTTTAATTCCCAGTCTTGGCCACCCTGCAACCACATTTCTGTAATGGCCACCAAATCATACCCATTTGTAATGATTTGTGCCGTCAACTCATTTATTTCATTTTGAATGCTGCGTGCGTTTAGGTAGAGTGTTTTAATACTAGTTTTTAATCCATGATTTTTAGTTTTGACCCCTCCTGCAGCCCCTTTACATTCAGTGGCCCTTTTTGTTTTTTGCCTTGGGTTTCTCTGCCCTCCACTTTTACTCATCTCCTTTCTGTCTTTTGCTTTTGTTTCCTTTTTGTTTCCCTCTGTCTCCCTGCATTGGTTCCCATCCCCCTGCCACATTAGTTTAACTCCTCCCCAACAGCACTAGCAAACAATCCCCCTAGGACATTGGTTCCGGTCCTGCCTAGCTGCAGACCATCCGGTTTGTACTGGTCCCACCTCCCCCAGAACCGGTTCCAGTGCCCCAGGAATTTGAATCCCTCCCTGCTGCACCACTGCTCAAGCCACATATTCATCTGAGCTATCCTGTGATTCCTACTCTGACTAGCATGTGGCACTGGTAGCAATCCTGAGATTACTACTTTTGAGGTCCTATATTTTAATTTAGCTCCTAGCTCCTTATATTCATCTCGTAGGACCTCATCCCTTTTTTTACCTATATCGTTGGTACCAATGTGCACCACGACAACTGGCTGTTCACCCTCCCTTTTCAGAATGTCCTGCACCCGCTCCGAGACATCCCTTGACCCTTGCACCAGGGAGACAGCATACCATCCTGGAGTCTCGGTTGCAGCCACAGAAATGCCTATCTATTCCCCTTACAATCGAATCCCCTATCACTATCACTCTCCCACTCTTTTTCCTGCCCTCCTGTGCAGTAGAGCCAGCCACGGTGCCTTGAACTTGGCTGCTGCTGCCCTCCCCTGATGAGTCATACCCCTCAACAGTACTCAAAACGGTGTATCTGTTTTGCAGGGGAATGACCGCAGGGGACCCCTGCACGACCTTCGTTGCACTGCTCTTCCTGCTGGTCTTCCATTCCCTAGCTGGCTGTGGACCCTTCACCTGCGATATGACCAACTCACTAAACGTCATTCTCAGCATCGTGGATGCTCCAGAGTGAATCCACCCTCAGCTCCAACTCCACAACGCGGTCTGTCAGGAGCTGGAGGCAGATACACTTCCCGCACACGTAGTCGTCAGGGATACTGGAGGCGTCCCTGAGTTCCCACATGGTACAGGAGGAGCATATCACATGTCTGAGCTCTCCTGCCATGACTTAACCCTTAGATAGGCAACAACAATGCTAAAGTTTACTCACTGTTTTAGAAGAGAAAAAAGAAAAACTATTCACCAATCACCAGCCAATCACTTACCCCCTTGGCTATGACGTCACCTTTCTGTTTCGCCTTCTCCCTGTAGCTGCACAGGCACGCCTCTCTGACGCACCTCCGACGCTGCTCCCGACTCAGCGACGCACCTCCACACGCTGCTCCCGACTGCTGCCGCGTTGGGCCTTTTGTAGGCCTCTCGCCTACCCCGGAACTCACGCCTCTCCATGCACCTCCTCGACGCTGCTCCCGACTCAGCGACGCACCTCCACACGGGAGGGGCGGGGTCATGAAGGGATTTGAAAACAAGATGAGAATTTTTAAATTGAGGCGTTGCTTAACCGGGAGTTAATGTAGGTCAGTGAGCACAGGGGTGAAGGGTGAACGGGACTTGATGAAGTTAGGGCACAGGCAGCCGAATTTTGGATCACCTCAAATTTACATAGGGTAGAACGTGGGAATGGTCAAGTCTAGAGGAGCAAAGGCATGGATGAGGATTTCTGTAGTGGATGAGCTGAGCAGGGGCAGAGACAGGCGATGTTGTGGAGGTGAAAATAGGCAGTCTTAGTTATGCCGCGTATATGTAGTCGATAGCTCATTTCAGGATCAAATATGACACCAAGGATGCGAACAGTGTGGCTCAGCCTCAGGCAGATGTTAGGGAAAGGGATGGAGTCAGTGACAAGGGAACAGAGTTTGGGGCAGGGACCGAAAACAATGGCTTCGATCTTCCCAATATTTAATTGAAGAAAATTTCTGTTCATCCAGTACTGGATGACAGACAAGCAGTCTGACAATGTAGAAACCATGGAGGAGTTGAGAGAAATGGTGGTGAGGTAGAGCTGGGTGTCTTCCACGTACATGTGGAAACTGACGCTGTTTTTCTGGATGATGTTGCTGAGAGCATATAGATGAGCAATGGGAGGGGGCTTCAAGGGGGCTTCTTGGGGGACACCAGACATAACAATGTGGGAGCGGGAAGAGAAGCCATTGCAGGTGATTTTCTGGCCAAGATTAGATAGATAAGACTGGAACCAGGTGAGAGCAGTCCCACCCAGCTGGACGACGGTGGAGAGGCGTTGGAGTGGGATGGAGTGGTCAATCGTATCAAAGGCTGCAGACAAGTCGAGATGAATGAAGAGGGATAGTTTACCTTTGTCACAGTCACAAAGGCAGTCAGTTGTAACTTTGATGATAGCCATTTCAATACTGTGGCAGAGGCGGAAGTCTGATTGGAGGGATCCAAACAAGTAGTTACGGGAAAGCTGGGCATGGATTTGGGAGGCAATGACACATTCAAGGACTTTGAAGAGGAAAGGGAGGTTGGAGATGGGGGCGGTAGTTTGCAAGGATGGAGGGGTCAAGGGTTTTTTTTTTGAGGGGAGGGGTGATGACGGCAGATTTGAGAGAGAGGGGGACAATACCGGAGAGAAAACCGTTAACAATGTCAGCTAACATGGGAGCCAGAAAAGGAAGTTGGGTGGTCAGCAGTTTGATGGGAATAGGGTCAAGGGTGCAGGAAGTGGGTCTCATGGATAAGATGAGCATGGAGAGGTCATGAGGGAAGATCGGAGAGAAACTAGAGAAAACTGCGAGTTCAGGGCTAGGGCAGGGGGAAACCTTTGAGGAAGTTTGGCCGGGTGGGCTAGGGGAAGGAAGAGAAGTGGCAGAGGCAGCTGAATGGATTGTCTCCATCTTAGAGACAAAGAAGTAAGGGATGTATGGGCTACAAATGTAAAGGGATTGGCATGATATTACCAAATGGCCTCCTGCTGTGGCATTCCTTTGTAGGATTGCATTCGGATGAGGGTAAGTGTCAGTGGTGGATAGTCAGATGGGGATGTGAGTAGATGCATAAACAGTGATGGATGGGTGGACCTGCAAGATAGATTAGTGTAAGGAGTGATGTGCAGGAGTAGCCGTGGGAAGGCAGAGTGATGGGGTGGGGTGACATGCACAACAGGATATAATGTGGCATTGCACTCAGCTTTCCTGATCTCATTGGATCATTAAATCTCTTGTGGCATTGAATCTTGGAGTGGCTGACAACACCCCTGCTGCTCACTTCTTGGACGATCTCCAGCCATGCCCTCTTGGCTGCTCTTTTGCTGCCACTGCCAGAGAACAGGACCTCCCTGCCTGCTCTGACTCCCTGGACCAGGACTTCCACGGAGGTATCTGAGAACCTGGGCACTGCCTTCTGTCACTGTGACAACACAAAATCCTTTGATATAGATCAATAGCCACTTCTTCCAACCAAATATATGCCTCCTCCAACAATCTTCAACTGTGATGTGTCCAAAGCTCCTTTAAATATCTGAACTGAAAGCAAATCATTAGTGATGTAATTTAATTGGGTGGGAAACATGCATGATTGTTTTAATTGATGCAATTCAATTAAATGCACAGTGCAGAACACACTATTGAAAACTTTGGGATGGTGTAAATGGTTTTGTCCTTGGTGGTTTAGAATCACTCCCCTTATAACAGTTCTAGACCCAGGAATTATAGTGGTGAACAGAATACACAGGTATAGACAGATCTTTCAGTCTCAACTGTCACAATGCTTTTATTCAAGTTAAAGCACACACCTGCTTCCAGTGGTGTGAAACAAAAAAAATACACAGTACAACACACAACACTGGCCCGCCTGACCAGGCCCCTATCGCAAAGTACCCACAACTAAAACACCCCTGCTGGCTCAATAGGGCACCACCGAATCTGTCCAACAGACTATGCGTACGCCTATGATCCACGCAGAAAGCTCCCCACTAAACCCCTAAGACTTGGTTAGGACGCACGACACCCCTTTACATTATGCAGTGGTCTTAAGGATACGTGGGCTGGGATAATGCTCACCAGTTACCCCTCTGGCTTACTCGCTGCTTCACCCGATGAGCTCATAGATGGTGATTTCTTCTCTCCGTCCCAGACAGAGTGCTCAGTCCTTGAGTGCATTGAACGAAGCAAGCAAGCGTAGAAGAGGAGAAAAAGAGAGAGATGGCTGCAACTGCCGTTCTCTTATACCTGAAAAATGCTTCAATTCTTCGCGCCAAAAACCAGTCCTTTGCCTGAGGCAATCCAACTAAAGGGCAATGAATCACATCTTTGGCCTGTGCCTTTGTTACTGGGCTGTTCCTGGGTTCCAACGAGTCTGGGTGGCCAAATAGTTTCCTTTGTCTTGAGGTTCCCGCGCTCCGGGGCTCTCAGTCATTTTGATGGCTTGAGCACTGACCAATTTACCTGATCTCTTTCTGATGGGTTCCCATTACATGACAAAGGGCCCTTCATCAACCATCTTCCTGCGATTTCAGCCATTGACCCATCGCCGCCCACCACATGTGCATTCCTGTGGAACATGTCTGGACCTGTCCCAAGTCATGCTGTCTGCTCTTCTGCGGTAACAAAAAATATGGGAAAGCAATAGTCCAAAACTTAAAACCCCCCACCCCCTCCCGGCACCATGGAGGCAACATACCTTTCGCGAATCATGTTTGTGGTTACAGAAACACCTGTCTATGCCCTAGCTATTGATTCCCCTATGACTACTGCATTTCTACTCTTTCTTTTTATCCTATGTGCAGTCAAATCTCCCGTGGTGCTGGGGGGTTTGATTCTTACTGCATTCCTCCAAGGAGTCGGCGCCCTCCCCAGTGTACAAAACTGAAAACCGGTTAGCGGGTGCCACTGGCTTGGGGGATTCCTGCACTACTTGTGTCTTCCTCCTACCCTATCTGGTGGTCACCCATTCCCTCACACCTGCACCTTCTGTAGCTGTGGGGTGACCACATCCTGGAATGAATGTTTGATGAAACTCTGAGATTGCCGGATGCAGTGCAGTGACTCCAGCTGCTCCTCAAGCTTCAGCTCAAACAACTGGCAGCACTTCCTGCTCACATGGTTATCCAGGATGCATGAAGTGTTCTGGAGTTCCCACATAGAACTAGATTCACAAACAGGACCTCGCTGACCTGCTATGGTAGTCAATCCATTGACCTCTAAATCACTGAGACCCTGGCCACAAAACTTTGACACTGAACTCGAAAAATGTAAGACACTGACATCAAAGACCCTGATCTCTGAAAGACTGAGATATTAAAAATTAACTAAAGCACTGGAAATTAACACAATGGAAACTACCATCAAGCGAATTTCAACAAACAAAAACAAACAAACTTACAAAAGAAAAATACTGCAGAGGCTGGAAATCTGAAATAAAAACGGAAAATGCTGGAAACACTCAGCAGGTCTGGCATCATCTGTGGAGAGAGAAACAGAGTTAGCATTTCAGGTGGATGACATTTTGTCACAATCTTATCTATTATCCAACAATCTGCTCCCTCCGTGGCAGTGACGTCACTTTTGAATTTCTTTCTCAGCTTTCTATGTTCCGTCACGTTCTGATTCTGACTTTGTCCTCTTGTACTGTTTCCCCTCCGGCTTGCTCTCGCCACTCTCATGCCTTTAATATTTAACCAGCCAGTAAGTGAAGCTCGATTATCTCTGAGGAGTTTGCGATGTGCAGCTGGTAGTGTCTCAAACATCTCAAACTTTTCACTTCATAGAATTAAAAATATTATGGTTGATTTGCACCAAATTTGTTTACATTACTTGGCCCAAAAATGGAGTCTGGCAGATCCATATTGGGCTTCTCTCTCCAAAATGATTTTATAAATGTTACATTTTACTGACATCAAACGAAAATCGCTGCGACTAACATAATTTAGAAATTGTACCACTGAAGTCATGTGATGAAGGATTTGTAACATGTGAGCTCTATTTTCATCTCAACTTGCGTGGTGCATGAAGGTTGACACATCTGGATGGAGAGGCTGGGTTGATAGATGGCGATGGAGAGGGTAGATTGAGGAATGGGGAGTAGGGGAGTGGGGGATGGCGAGGAAAGGTTGGCACATGGGAAGGAGAGGGGGATGGCAATGGAAGATTGGCATATGGGTATGGAGAGGAGGATGGCAATGGAAGATTGGCACATGGGATGGAGAGAGGGGAATGGCACTGAAAGGTTGACACATGAAATGGAGAGGGAGATGGCGAGGAAAGGTTGGCACATGAGGATGTGAATGTCTGTGCCTCCTGGCTTTTTCTCATCCTGGATACATAACCCTAAAAAAGTAAAGTATTAGGCTAATTTTATGAGGCTATGTTGCTGATATGGAACCTCACTAGATGTTAGTGTGGCTCAGTGATAGGGTGATAACACTAATGCCGTGATTTTCCAACCCAGCCTAGCTGCTACCATCAGTGGAGTCTCATGAAATTATCCCTTATTATCTTTAATCTACCTGCATTTTCGTGTGCTGATAAATAAATATTCCACCAAACTACTCTAATACTGTGACAGCTACAGAGCAGGCGGGGGACATAGTGCTTCAAGATGTTCAATTTTGGGTAGAAATTTGTGTAATTAAAGGAGAACCATTATCTTCAGAAATGTTTTTGGTAAACTTATTGTCAGATGGATGATTGTTACATTTTGTAAAAAAAAACAAATGGAATTCAACTTTGACAGAGATCCCATATGAGACTTCAATGGAAAGAACAATTGGGCGAGGTGTGTAATGAACAGCCAATCCGCTTCCACTCATTTTGCACTCCTACTGAAGTTGAATTTCACCCTCATTGTATCTCAAATCCTAACAGTTAGTCAATATTAGTCAACATGTATCAGGCAGAACTTTTCCTCCTTTTATATTACATGCACATATGAAAATTGGATAAGAAACCTACCAGTCACATCTAAGGTTTATAGGACACCTAAGTTAGCTTTCCTTTGGACTGATCCAAAATATCCAGGCAAATTGTTATACAAGCCAGTGCTATCACAATTGGAATATTGAACGAATTGGAATTAACTCCTCCTTACCAGAGTCATCACAGATGCTAATTAAGAATTGTATTCCAGTTAGGTGCTACTTTTTTTTTTTTTTTACTCGTGCCCATGTCATGAAGGGGACACTGTGGCCTTATCCCAAAATTGCTTTCAAGGCTCTCCCTTGTTAGTCTTTTTGCAAGATCTATAACACATTACTCAGTCCACTAATGCATAACCTTGAGACACCTTATCCTGACCCAATCAAGCAGGCATCAATCTCAATTGAAACCTTTAGTAACATTTGGATGTGTAACTCCTTTTCTAAATACTGTATCAGCTTTCCATAATTCAAGGATTAGCCTCATGATTTAAAGGATATCTGTAGTGTAGTTTGTAATGGCCAACTTTCCTACGCTAAACCTGTGGGCTAATGGGAAACTGAAGGGAAAGTGAAGCGGACGAGAAATAGCGAAGAGATAATGGCTCGGATTTTGCGGTGGGTAATGACAGCGAATGGTCAGAGGCTGCTGTCAATAGCTGGCAATCAATGAAATTGATGAAAACTTAAACTTTTTCACATAATATCACTGTTAAACACCCCATTACATGTTAAGCCTTGTTGGAATAGATGTAACTGGGGTATTGACTGCTAAACAACTGTTCTGGCCATGAAAAACTAATTTTATACTTGTGGAAAAATTCCAAAAATTAAAGTTTGTTCATGATATTTCAGCTTCTACCTTAACCCCATGTATATGTCGCAATCTTTATTTCACTCTCTCTCTAACTTTTTTTTAAAAAAAAGTGCAAATAATCAGTGCTTTTATTTCCTGGTTTGCTGTCTGTAAGAATACTTCAATGTGATTGGCTCCTTAGATAGCTTGATGATATCACTGCTGCTGTTCGCTGGACTTCCCCTATTGACAGCGCTACACTCCATTTCACATCAAAGAAGCTAAAGTTCTCGCCATAGAGATCGCAAGATCACTGTGGGCAGCTTTCTTTGAGGTCAATGGCGATTGCTGTTGCTTCACTGCTGACCACAAATTACGGGCCAATAGTCTTAATGGTAGACAGACAAGAAATAATGTAGCTAATGAGAGAAAGATGAGATCGTAGGGCTAACAGGAAAAAGAGAAGGGGTAATGAGACTAACATGAGAAAGAAGAGATAATTGGGCTAACAAGTGACAAAGAAGAAATTTTGGGGCTAATGGAAGATTCTGCTTAGATAATGAGACTAATGGTAGATAATGGAAGTAATAGGAGACAGAGAAGAGATAATGGGGGCTAAGGGAAGAAAAGAACAGGGAATAGAGCAAATAGGAGATAATCAGGCATCATTTCATCAGTTCCAGAGACATGATTATTAAGGGCCACAATTATTAGGGATCTCATTATTAGGGGATGTGATTATTGGGAATGTTATGATCTGAGGGCATGATTGGCCCTGATTTTAAATCCAGGTGGATTTCCCAAATCATGCCCGAGTTAAAATTACAGTGGGTCTCATTGATGTATTCGGGCCACAATATGCATATGAAAAGAAGGACTCTGTTGGCTCCGGGTGTGTGTCCTTGCTGCCTGCTCAGGAGAGCAGGTTAAAATTACAGATGTTGCAATCATGACGGCTTTTGGACAGCTAAGAGCCAGGGTGATTTGAACTGCCCACCCACCAGGTTTCTGCTGATGAATAGGGTTAAAATCACCCCTAATTAGGGTAGATCATAATAGGATATTACATTAAGATAAATGGAAGTAGATAACTACCCTTGCAGCATGGGTTTGTATTTTAGGGCTAAAAAATGCACCCACTATTAGGGCCAGGGGAAACCTAAGTAGTGGAGGCTGGAGATTGGGGGAAAAAGGGTGTAGGATGGCATAGGATGCCAGGGATATAGTTGTTCAGCAGAGGTGCTCCCTAGGGAGCAGCCTCTCCGGGGCCATCTCACTCTCAACAAGCTCCCCGCTGGAGTGGAGCTAAACTATAGAACCAATGGGAACCTGTTCAACCTTCGCCGCCTCCAGGCTAGATCCAAGGTTGTCCCATCCTCCGTCATCGAACTACAGTACACGGACGACGCTTGCATCTGCGCATACCGAGGCCGAACTTCAAGCCATCGTCAACACATTCACCGAGGCATACGAAAGCATAGGCCTTACACTAAACATCCGTAAGACAAAGGTTCTCCACTAACCTGACCCCGCCACACAGCACTAGCCCCCAGTCATCAAAATCGACAATGTGGCCTTGGACAACGTGGACCATTTTCCATACCTCGGGAGCCTACTATCAGCAAGGGCAGACATCGATGACGAGGTCCAACACTGCCTCTAGTGTGCCAGCGCAGCCTTCAGTCACCTGAGGAAGAGAGTGTTTGAAGACCAGAACCTCAAATCTGGCACCAAGCATATGGTCTACAGGGCAGTAGTGATATCCACCCTCCGAGATGGCTCAGAGATGTGGACTATATACAGTAGACATCTCAAAGCGCTGGAGAAGTACCACCAGCGCTGCCTCCGTAAGATCCTGCAAATCCACTGGGAGGATAGACGCACCAACGTCCATGTTCTCGCTCAGGCCAACATCCCCAGCATTGAAGCACTGACCAAGCTTGACCAGCTCCGTTGGGCGGACCACATCGTCTGCATGCCCAACACTCCCTAAGCAAGCGCTGTAATTCGGAGCTTCGACACGGCAAGTGAGCCGCTGGTGGGCAGAGGAAACGTTTCAAAGACACTCTCAAAGCCTCCTTGATAAAGTGCAACATCCCCACCGGCACCTGGGAATCCCTAGCCCAAGAACACCCAAAGTGGAGGAAGAGCATCTGGGAGGGCGCTGAGCACCTCGACTCTCGTCACCAAGAGCATGCAGAAATCAAGCGCAGAGAGCGGAAGGAGCATGCAGCAAACCAGGCTTCCCACGCATCATTTTCTTCAACCACTGTCTGCCCTACAAGTGACAGAGACTGTAATTCCTGTAGAACTCACTTTTAGAGTGGAAGCAAGATTTTGAGGGACTGCCTATGATGATGATGATGATGGAGATGCAAGTATTAAGTGACTTTGAATATAATTTAAAGGGTAACTTCTTTACAGTTAAGTTTTTAATTGATGAAATAAGATCGCCATCCATTGCTGTTAGTACAGACTCAGATAAAGCATTTATAAAAAGGAAAGTGACATATTCAACAGGGAAGTGGAACATGTACCTTGCCAATAGCACAGGCCTGAATCTACTCACATAGCAAAATATTCATTTTAATGTAAGCATTTGCAGAATGTTTGTTCATTGGATTTGTAGCACTGTCCAATCACGATATTGTAGCATTTCTGCCTGACTTTCACACTTAATTATCTTCCCCCAAATGTTTTCGTGCTTCTGCACCTCTCCCACGACTCAACTGCTGAGTCACTGCTGGCTTCTGTTGAATAAGTCAAAGTGAGAGCAAACGGCAAAGCATCTCAGAGTTCCCTGGGTTTGATAAAACAAAGTAGGATTAATTTTGTGAAACTATTGAGTTATGTAGCTTTAAGATCAATGCAAACAAAGATTAAAAGATAGTGTGCTGACCTAACATAACAGGATATTACATGGAAAATTTATCCTGTAGTATTTTGACCTAAATGCAACAGAAAACCAATTCTATTCTTGCTCTTATATAAAATTTGTGGTGAGTCTAGGCCTTTAGATTTTCTTGTATCAACATCCATAATGTGCCTCAGATTGTATTTGAGCATTAGAACTGAACATGATGATGCAGTGTCAGCCATGGCTCAATGGTTGCAATCTCACCTCTGAGTCAGAAGGTTGTGGGTTTGAGTCCCATTCCAGATAGTTGAGCACAAAAATCTAGCTGACACACCAGTGCAGAACGGAGGGAGTGCTGTGCTGTCAGAGGTGCTGTCTTTCAGATGACGAGAAACCGAGGCCTGGTCTGCTCTCTCAGGTGGACGTAAAAGATCCCATGGCACTATTTTGAAGAAGAGCAGGGGAGTTATCACCAGTTTCCTAGTCACTATTTATCCCTCAAACAACATCACTAAAACAGATTATCTGGTCATTATCACATTGCTGTTTGTGGGCGCTTGATGTGCACACATTGGTTGTGTGTTTGCTACATTCCAACAGTGACTACATTTCAAAAGTACTGCATTGGCTTTAAAGCACTTTGGGATGTCGATTGGTTGTGAAAAGTGCTATATAAGTGCAAGTTCTCTCTGTGTTTTCATACTTTCTGAAGGGTGGAAGATCGGGGAATAATTTGGGGGGGGGGGGCGTTGGAGAAGAGAGGTATGAAGGGGCAATGAATCAACTGGTATTTGTACTAACTTCAGGTTGCTAGCTGCACCCCGATAACAATACAGAAAATTGCAACATATATACTGAATGGAAACCAGGGCTGTGATTTTGCAAGCACTATATAATAATAGTGTTGATTACAGTATATCATATAGTTTACATCCACTACTTGGTTACTTCATTATGCACTCACGTCCAATAGATAGATTCCTGTTATTGAAATGAATACAACATAAATAGGAATTTTAAGAATATGTCTAACTAAAGGAATTCTGGCATATACACCGTTGCAATCAGGAATAGATAAAGATAAAACCCGAAAGGTTTATGTCAGTTAGGTGATGAGGATTTTGTGATTATAGGGGAATCGATATGAACGGAGACCCTTACATCTGATTAATGTCATTTTCTAATTTCTCTGCATTAAACAAATTATAAGCAGAGTGATGTTTCTTGTTGGAAAACCAATATTTGCCAAGCAGTATAGGGAGGTTAAACATGGGGGCAAAATCTCCCCACACATTATGGGCTGGATTTTCGGGTTTCTCCATTTTTGGGTGAAGACGTAAGCGATACGTGAAAATTACCATCTTCGCTCCGTTATCGATTTAAGGCCTAACTTTCGGCACTTGGGGTCTCGCAAAGGGAGGCGTTGCACTATTATTCGGGGCGCAAAAACGTGATCCTCGCCAACTTTAGTGCGGGGCCAGGAGCGCTGCGAGAGAGGCCTTGGGGGAGTGGGGGACAAAAATTCAAAAAACCATTCAAAAAACATTACCAAGACCCTTACCTAACAAATCGCTGCAAAAACATTTAAAAATGAAAACTTTAACTTACCTTTTTTTCAGGTTTTCCAACTTACCGTTGCCGGTAGTGTTGCCGGTAGGTTTTACCTGGCAGTCTTCGGGGCGCGACATACGGGTCGGGTAAGTGTCGAAACTCGGACGGTAATGCAATCCGAGTTGTTCCACCATTGGCGCAGCTCTCCCCGGCGGTGCTTCCAAGTGCCGCCGCAAACAAGGAACCAAGGATCGCGACTGGACTTAGCAACCGGGTTTTCGCTGCGGAGGGTCAAATGTAGCGAAAACCTGATCGCAAACCATCCAAAAATCCAGCCATAAGTTCCCTCTCTAGCCAACTGAAATAAGGTACTGAGTGGAAGTCAGCCAATTCCCCTCCACTGGAAAAAACAGATAAGAGAGTCCCCTGCCCAGCCATTCTGTGGCCCACTTGTTTCTCCAATCTTTTAGAAGGAAGACCAAGAAAACACCTGGTAAGATGAGACCAGATATGAATGGGTAAGATATTTTATTTTACAGCACAGGAATATGTAGATCATCATCATAGGCAGTCCCTTGAAATCGAGGAAAACTTGCTTCCACTCTAAAAGTGAGTTCTCAGGTGACTGTACAGTCCAAATACAGGAATTACAGTCTCTGTCACAGGTCGGACAGACAGTCGTTGAAGGAAAGGGTGGGTGGGGAGTCTGGTTTGCCGCACGTTCCTTCCACTGTCTGCACTTGGTTTCTGCATGCTCTCGGCGACGAGACTCGAAGTGCTCAGTGCCCTCCTGGATGCTCTTCCTCCACTTAGGGCGGTCTTGGGCCAGGGATTCCCAGGTGCCGGTGAGAATGTTACACTTTATCAAGGAGGCTTTGAGGGTGTTGGCTTTATCGAGAACACTGATGTTGGTGCGTCTATCCTCCCAAGGAATTTGCAGGATCTTGCGGAGGCAGCGCTGGTGGTACTTCCGTAGCGCTTTAAGGTGTCTACTGTATACGGTCCATGTCTCTGAGCCATATAGGAGGGCGGGTATCACTACTGCACTGTAGACCATAAGCTTGGTCCAGATTTGAGGTCCTGGTCTTCAATCACTCTCTTCCTCAGGCGACCGAAGGCTGTGCTGGCACACTGGAGGCTGTGTTGGACTTAGTCGTCGATGTCTGCCCTTGCTGATAGTAGACTCCTGAGGTATGGAAAATGGTCCACGTTGTCCAAGGCCGCGCCGTGGATTTTGATGACCGGGGGGCAGTGCTGTGTGGCGGGGTCAAGTTGGTGGAGGGCCTTTGTCTTACGGATGTTTAGTGTAAGGCTTGTGCTTTCGTACGATTCGGTGAAGATGTTGATGATGGTTTGGAGTTTGGCCTCTGAGTGTGCGCAGACACAAGCATCATCCGCTGTAGTTTGATGACAGAGGATGGGACGACTTTAGATCAAGCCTGGAGGTGATGAAGGTTGAACAGGTTCCCCATTCTATAGTTTAGTTCCACTTCAGCGGGGAGCTTGAGAGAGTGAGATGGTGCATTGCAATGAGGAAGATTGAGAAGAGTGTCGGCACGATGACACAACCCTGCTTGACCCCAGTCCGGACGTGGATTGGGCCTGTGGTGGATCCATTGGTCAGGATCACGGCTTGCATGTCGTCATGGAGCAGGTGGCGGATGGTGACAAACTTTTGGGGGCAGCCGAAACGGAGGAGAACGCTCCATAGTCCCTCAAGGTTGACAGTGTCAAAGGCCTTTGTGAGGTCAAAGACGGCCATCTACAAGGGTTGGTGCTGTTCCCTGCATTTCTCATGTAGTTGTCGCACGGTGAAGATCATGTCCGTTGTACCCCTTAGTGGACAGAAGCTGCATTGTAACTCTGGGAGGAGCTCTTCAGCCATAGGGAGAAGACAGTTGAGGATTCTGGCGATGACTTTCCCAGTGGCCGACAACAGGGAGATTTCTCTATAGTTGCCACAATCGGACTTCTCCCCTTTTTTAAAGATGGTCACAATTACGGCATCTCAGATCTCTCGGCATGCTCTTCTCCTTCCAGATAAGAGATGAGGTTATGCATTTGTGCTTCTCCACCATATTTTAGTACCTCAGCGTGGATTCCATCTGCTCATGATGCCTTGTTGTTCTTGAGCTGACGGATGGCCTTTTCTACCTCGTGCAGGGCTGGGGTTTTGCTGAGATGGTGGCGGGTAGCATGCTGCGGGATTGAGTCGAGGACAGTCGTGTCAAAGGCAGCGTCTCGATTAAGGAGATCTTTGAAGTGCTCCTTCCAGTGGGCCCTGACTGCCTTGGTGTCCTTAATGAGTGTCTCCCTGTTCTTGGCCAGCATGTAGAGCACTAGTTATGAACGGACTCACTTAATTCGATCAGTACAACTTGTCAGTGTAGCAATACAAAATAATGAACACACTACACTTCCCCACATCAGTGGGTCATCTTGCTTAACTCAAACAAAATAACTCCTAACTACTCTGCTGCCTTTTCCTTCGGGGTGTCGTTAAACTTTCCCTCACAGCTTTCGGTTTTCAAAAAACTGTCTACCTGTGTCTCTGTCTTTTTTCTTATTTCAGATTATGAATAGTATGGCTGTAGTATATTATGGACAGTGTAGATCATTATGCAGATTATGGTATAAATGATGGATTGTGATATTATGGATTAGGGTACAAATTCTGCTTTAAAGTACAGATTTATGAAATAGTGTGGCTTATGGTACAGGTTGTTGATTATGGCACAGCATGGATTCTGGTACAGATTATATATTAGGAATCAGTGTGGATTATGGTACAATCATCTACAGTGTTCCCTAATCTATACCATAGTCCACGTACTATAATCCAAAACCAGAGACTGATACAAATGATAGAATAGCATGTATTATGGATAATGGTACAGATCATGGACAATATGAATTATAGTATGGATTAATATAAATCATGGTAGAGTATAGATTACAAGGCAGATTATGCAATAAATATGGATTATATAACAGATTAGAAATGATTTCAGTGGATTACAGTAATTTTACATACGAATTAAGACTTGGGGTAAATATTATGGATATTTGGATAGTGTGGTTTATGCCTTGGAAGTGGAATGGAGCATAAATGCCGGCATGGATTGGTTGGGCCAAATGGCCTGTTTCTGTGCCATATATCCTATGTAATGGAGTATGGTGCAAATTATGGTTACAGTATGGATTTGGATTATGATGGATTTTTCTATAATAATGAGCGTGGTACAGATTAAAGTATGCTATTATGGATGAATGCAAATATTGTGTAGATTACAGTATAGTACATATTATGCTTCAGCAATACAAATCATAGTATCGTCTTGATTGCAGAATAGTGTAGGTTATGTTATAATACTCTGAGGTACCATTAAAATACTGGACATAATGCGGAGCTTTATAGACAGATTTGTGTCCATGGGTTTACAGTATTTCTTTTTTTCTGTTCTTGAGGACATTGACGTGCTGGCTGCACTCAAATACTTTCCCCAAGCCATTATTATAGCAATCTCAGAGGCTTGTCTATAACTATCAAACTGTCTTCTAAAAGAGAGGTACCTCATGAGAAGTAGCCTTATTCATTCACAATGTAGGACAAACAGCAAACAACACTTTCATTTTGGGTGAAATGACATACATTTTTAAGAAAGGGGGCTATGGGAGAGATTTGCTGGTCGTCCACTATTTCAATCACCAGAAGGAGGAGCAAGACATCTGGCCACTTTCTTATGGCTGTTTCACTAATCTCAGCTTTGATGTTAAAAGGAAAACAGATTATCCCCTATTTCACTCTTGTCTAATGAGAAGCAACATATTTTACAAACATAAAAGTACTAGGTCATGGGGGGGGGGGAGGTGGGAATTGTCCAAGTGCACCTGGCAAGGGGCAACCTCACTCAGTGACAGGTGTGCTGCTGATATTTTCATATATGTGCTGGTGGCAGGCGGGTCTCTGCGCTGGCGACGAGGGGGGGGGGGGTCTCTACAGTGGAGTGAGAGGGCTCTGCACTGGCAATGGAGGTGGGGGGGGGCGGTGTGGGGTTCTACAATGGAGTGGGAGGGCTCTGCACTGGTGCGATGGGGGGGGGGGGGGTGGGGGGGAAAGAGGGGAGCTCTGCACTGGCGATGGAAAAGGCTCCCAGGTGCCAGTGTGCATTCAGAAAATTACTCACCATATTTTTATTTAATAAATTTTGAATTTAATGATACAATTTTTTTCTTTTTTTTAAAAAAAAACAGTAAAGAATAGTTTGTCAGGTATTACAACCCATCCGAATACATGAGTAGATTATGAAAAAAATAAAACCGCCTTCCATTTTCTAAAACCGTATCAAAAACATTTCATATTTTTCAGTAGCTATACTTATACATTTTTACACTGGACTACAGAATAATGGGACAGAATGCTCCATGTAATATTCAAAACAGTTTAATTAAAGTACATTTCCAGTTCTGGCAATGTTAGGCACTGATTACAATAGACTCTGAACTTTAGAGTCTTACTGCACATTCTCCTTATGGATTTCAGTTGTCATATAACCACACAAGTGTAAGGCACATTAAACATATAAATGAAACCATGTCTTCATTCAGAAAGCAATGCAATTTGTTGTGAACAAATCATGATTCTCCAAACTCTTAATGATGGTGACAAATGGCACAATCTAGATGTGGATAAGACTACTTTCTATATGTAGTCCGGCACATACAGGTTTCTTCCACATTGCAACACGCATCCTAATGTAAGACCGTGACACAATTCATAATAATTGGATTATATCTGCCAATAAGTGTATTGCCATTCCTTCATCATTGCTGGACCAAAATCCTAGAATTCTCTAACAGCACTTTACCACATGAACTGCAGCATTTAAGACCTACCATCTTTTCTGGGGTAACTAGGGATGGGCAATAACTGCCAGCCCACATCCTGAGAATTGATATACCAAAAAAAGTAGGTGATCAGTTGGGGCAGGGGCAAACACCTAGGCGTCGAGGACTCGGGAGTTGCATGTCTGGACACCTGTGTTAAACTGTACTCATTGACCCCTGTTCAACATCCTTGAACTGTCATTCACTTTGCAAAAAATCTATAATAACTAAGTAGTGAACACAGTTTCATCTGACAATGTTAGAATAGATTAAATTATGGATTAAGGAGATGATGATTAAACGGGAAAAAAATATATCTACAGTACAGGTTAGAAAATTATGCAAGCTACAATTCAAAGACATAGTAGTGAATGACTTCTCTGCTTCGGATAGTATGCAGGTACAGCAAGTGATCAGGAAGGCCAATGGAATCTTGGCTTTTATTGCAAAGGGGATGGAGTATAAAAGCAGGGAAGTCTTGCTACAGCCGTACAGGGTATTGGTGAGGCCACACCTGGAATACTGCGTGAAGTTTTGGTTTCCATATTTACGAAAGGATATACTTGCTTTGGAGGCAGTTCAGAGAAGGTTCACAAGGTTGATTCCAGGGATGAGGGGGTTGACTTATGAGGAAAAGTTGAGTGAGTTGGGCCTCTACTCATTGGCATTCAGAAGAATGAGAGGTGATCTTATCGAAACGTATAAGATTATGAAGGGCCTTGACAAGGTGGATGCAGAGAGGATGTTTCCACTGATGGGGGAGACTAGAACTAGAGGGCATGATCTTAGAATAAGGGGCCGCCCATTTAAAACTGTGATGAGACATTTCTTCTCAGAGGGTTGTAAATCTGTGGAATTCGCTGCCTCAGAGAGCTGTGGAAGCTGGGACATTGAATAAATTTAAGTCAGAAATAGACAGTTTCTTAAACGATAAGGGGTTATAGGGAGCGGGCGGGGAAGTGGAGCTGAGTCCATGATCAGATCATCCATGATCTTATTGAATGGCGGAGCAGACTCAAGGGACTGTATGGCCTACTCCTGTTCCTATTTCTTATGTTCTTATGTA
This sequence comes from Pristiophorus japonicus, assembly GCF_044704955.1. Classification (NCBI taxonomy): domain Eukaryota; kingdom Metazoa; phylum Chordata; class Chondrichthyes; family Pristiophoridae; genus Pristiophorus; species Pristiophorus japonicus. The sequence continues at coordinate 66,023,860 of NC_091981.1, forward strand.
ATCTTTTGCAGAATGATTAGGATTTCACATTGCTTCTCAATGTGAATGTAGTTCTCTGGTTTGCACTCTTGCTACTCCAATGATAGTAAAATTGTGGGCAGTATGCCCAAATTTCCAATATATCCCACCGGTGGCAATGTGAACTTGTCAGTTGGAAATATAAGGAATGATTCCACAGCCCCATGTTATCAATGGGCAGTCGCGCTCACAGGGAGCCAGTGACCAAAATGCAGCCGTACTTTTCTTCTGATTAATTCTGATTAACAACAGTCATTGCTATGGGTCTTGGACGTGCTCTCTGTGAATACAGCTCTCTCTGGAGCACAGGATTGGGAATTAGCTCTGTACTTTGTTACTGGTTTAATGACTAAGCAGAACTGTCATTTCTGAAGTATAGAGTAGTCAAAACCATCTTCAAATTAACTAACTCCATTAAAACCACTGCCTCTCTCATCTAGTGCAGCAGAAAACCCATTTTACTGATGATCTATTTCTCTGTGTTCATCCATTTTAATGCTCGAATAAATATGTACAGTTATAAATATCAAAGCCACAAATTACTGCTTTGGCTGCTGCTGAAATGTGAAGTTGCTAAAAACACACGCGATACAAAATGTACTCAGCCAATTGTATTACTGCAGTGTTAAATGCAAAATAGTTAACAATGAGTTTGTGCCTTAAAGTGTGATTATACTAAATGCACAGTATGATTCTGAGTAATTTAGGGACCATTAAAATCTAGACACTCTAGTATCATATGAATGGGAAGCATCTGATGAAAATTGCTTTAATGAAACACTGAGCACAGGAAATATAGCAAAAATACATAGTGATATATAAACATTCTACACAAGAACAGAACACACAATGAGCATGTCCTTATAATACAATATATTGTTTCTTTAAAGAATAGCTTTTGTTATTCAGAATTTGGCTGCATAACCATAATGTCTCTTCATATAGATGCCAAGTGCAGCAGTAGGACTTTAAACTGGTGAGAGTGATAGGATAGTTCCGTGACCTTGTCCACCATCTCCTGCACTGCTGCTATGCTGGGATATTGCAAGGCAGCTGTCTTGGTTGCCATGACGATGCTTTTAAGAAATTCACAAAGCAGATTACTATAGTTTAATACTTTATTCCGAACATCCTGGGCCATAGCTTGTCTTGATAACGTGTCCCCTATAAATACGAGTTTGTGGGCACTAAGGATAATAAATTTGCTATGAGCCACGAAGATTCTGGGTGGCTGCCTACCACTGATGGAGCTGAAGAAGGCATCAATGGCATTCAGGAGTGTTACAAAATGAGTCTCGCACTGTTCAGAGTAGAAGAAGAGAAGCTGCTTATCTTGCGAACTGAGACTGCTGCTCTTCTGGGGAATGTGCTGTGGCGCTTTCCAGTTTGAGAGGTCATTCTCCACTGGTTTTGTGACTTCTTTCTCCAGTTCCTGGAACTGGTTTAACTGAAACAGAAAAGTAAATCAATTACAACTAATGTGAACATAATCATTTGCCTTGCTCCTGAAGCGTTTAACTTTTCAATTTCACTGGTGATAAGGGGCCTGAAATTCCGGCCTCCCTGTGTCCGTACAAAGTGTGTACGGACCCGGGGAGGCGTCGCAAAAGCCGGGTTTCGGCGCACGATGTGCATGTGCCGAAAACCAGCTTTTCCGATCTGTCAAGTTCTGGCTTGACAGATCCAATGCATCTCAGCAGCAAGGACATTCACATGGGTAAGATTGCGCTATTTGTCCATCTCTTTCCCAGCGAATGTCCTTAAAACTCTTGCGCCTGGTAAAAGCAGGCTCATAGCCTACTTTTACCAGCGTAAGAGTTGTAAAACATATAAAACACAAAAATAAAATTAAAAAACACATTTTTATGTTAAAAACTTTGCCCACTAAGGTAAGTTTATTTTAAACCCTAATTACAAAAGTTAAAAAAAATAATTCTAACACATTTATTAACATTAATTTAAATTAATTTTAATTAGGTGAGGTGTGTTTTTTATTTTTTATTATGGTGTTTAGTGTGTTTGTTTTTTTTCTCATTACTAGCAATGAGAACTCGTAGATACGGAGTTCTCATTGCGATGAATGAGAATACCGTACCTGATTGGTTGCACCTTCTGTGTCCGAACGTCAAGGACGGGAGCGCGCTCTGATGTGCGGGAAGAGAATCGCAGACGCCTGCAGGACCACCAGGTAAATTCGTTAAAAATTCTCGGGTCGGCGGCTGCTGACCGCAATTTCAGGCCCAATTTATTCATCCAAAACCTAACTTGACAAAAATTTGTTCCATCCTCCTCCAGAACCAAAAGCTGAGATTTACCTATTGATATATACTCACATCAAAATTAAAGTACCTCTTACAGCTGGACACCAGTGACCACAATGAGATAATACAATCACTTTCTAATAAATCAATGTACAAGGAAAAGTGAGGACAGGGAACAGTATTGACATGTTAAAACTGGTGACAGAACAATTTTCCATTATGTTCAAAATTAATATTGTGGATGGCCCTGTAATTAAAAGCTTGATTATAGCTAGGAGGTCCAAGCGTGAATCTCATTTTCAACCAACATTCACACTTCATGTTTTATTGGAGGTAGGAGATGAGTGGTGGGGAGACGAGGTTATGAGGAGGGGAAGAGAATCCCTTCCAAAATTACTTGAGTGTCTCACCTGATGTATTAATGTAGAACTAAGAAACTACAGAAAGCTGTCTAATATTACCATATCAACATTTTACATATTCATGTTAGTATTTTATCAAAGTATGTTAAAATGGCAGAGTAATTGTTAACAATATGATTCAGCCTTCACATTGTCATATTGGAAGTGAGTTGAAACTTTATTATTGACCGCAATAAAGTTGTTCAGGTTACTGACCGAAGAAAACATGCCCACACAACAAAACATACCTGATGTTGCTCTAGTTGTACCTTGTTCTGTTTGACAATATTTTCTTTTTCCAGAAGTTCTCTTTGTTGCCTCTCAAATTCGTCTTTCCCCTTCAATGTTTAAAAAGGCAAAGATATTGAACATGAACAAATTATGTGCATTTTTCATATGAAACCCTCCCCTCCACCCCGCAAAATGTTATTCCTTCGGACCAAGGAGAGAGGTGCCCGCAGAGAATGTAACAGAGGTAATTGTAACACGCAGCCTGTGATTTTTCATCCATTAAACTGAATGGGTGGAAATTCGCAGTCTGTGCACTCATGATTTTCTAAGATGTTCTCTCAAGGAGTACCAGATCGTGGAATTGTCCCTTACATTTCAGCCTAATAAGGGAGACTGTTCATCACGTTTCTGTACAGGCCAAGCCAGCCATTGAAAGCATTAACGGCAATATAACATGCAGTAAAAATACTCTGTTGGAAAATTTTTATGACCAAATGCTTTCATCAGAGTAGAAAGATTTTCTATTGGGGGAATTACAAAAGAGTTACAAGACTGCAATTCCAAATTCTTTTGATACATTTCTTAATTTAAAAAAAAGAGAAAGGGAAAGTAGAAGTTCAGTTCAAAAGGTCAGATCCAATGCGAACCTGTAAATGGACATAATCGTAGTCTTCCATCCAACTTTTATCGAAGGTTTCTTTGCTTTTAATGTGATCCTGGTGGTCCAACTGTGGTGGGCTATGAAAAGGCCTTATCTGAATCAGTGTCTTATCTCCTTGTGAATGGGGGTGATTACAGTTTGTCGTACTGTTGTCGCCAATAGTCACCTGGTTTATTTCATGAACAGTCTCTAGGTTTGTAATGCCAACACCTTGTTTGAATAAGAGGTCTGCATTCATGCTTATGGAAGATGCTAACTGCTTAACATCGTCTGGGATAGTCTTTGTCACCATGACAAAACGGTCTAAGTCATCGCATTTATTATGAGATCTGTTTACCACAAGGATGTTCAAGGACCAGTTATTGTTATCCAGTGCCTGGCTGGTCTGGACTAAAATCTGGTAGGAGTCATCCAAGCGCTGTAGCTGCTTTCTTAATTTGTTGTGAAGACTGACATCTGATAAACGGGACGCATTTGCGATGGTTCCTTGGGCAAACCCAAGGAATCCCAGAAGTGAGTGCTTTACTTTGTCAACACTGGCATGGATTTCATTGAGATTTTTTCCCATTAGTTCATAAGATCGCCAGTCAGGAATGACAAAGGCCATGAGTCCCTTTATTGATGTATCCACATTATGCTGTAGTTGAGTCAGTCTCTCAAAGGCAGAGTCTAGGTCTAGCAGTAACTTCTTCTCTGGCAGTGGTGAGGCTGAAATAGAAGACTCCTTGGATGTAGTTGAAGACGTAGACATGTTACTCCGTGTACTACCTGTGCTAGAAAATGACAAACGGTTCATTCCATCAGTCACATCCTGTACCACCTTAACATCTTGTGAAACCTGTGGGGGAATGTCGTATATGACGTTCTCTACTGCTGGTGCAACTTGATCAAAGTCTTGCAAACCTCGAGGAATATCATAGATGTCTTTCTGTGAGGTCTGTTGGTGTGTTGGTGGAATATCGTAAACACACTGTCTTTTTGAAACCAATTCCGAATTAACCACTGTTGGTGGGACATCATAAATAGACTGTTTCACAGAACTGATCCCAGCCCCTTGGTGGACTGAATGTAGTTTTAAAGGTGGCTTTAAAGTAGTTGGAAGGATATCATATAATCCCTCAGATTTATGACTAATAAGAGGATCTGTGAAATGTCTCATTGGTGGTGGGAAGTCATATGTAGCATCTCTGTCATGACCGCCAAGTGCCTCCTTGCAAGAAGTGGGTGGAATATCATATACCTATAAATAAATTGCAAAAATAATGTAACATAAATGTCAGATACAGAACCTTATAACACTAATCTCTATCCCTTCTTACTAAACACTTTATTATTGAAATTCATTCTTTGATTGAACTGAGAAGCCAATCCTTGTTTATTAACTAAAACTTGAACATCTGAACCTTCCTCCCAATTGTAATAGCCCTCAATTTGCAGTTCAGGCAATCAGCAAAGGATAAAAGCAGTGACTAATTGTGACCAGCAAATCAATTCTTAAGGGTTTACAAATATTATTAATTTTCCACAATTGGAGATCTAGTGGTCTCTGGTCACCAGCTTATTTTGAACTCTTGATGATTTAAAAAAATGTCTTGAGTTTAAAAAAAAATGACAGTGTATTAGATATGTTGATGTGCAGCAAATACTTACACTTTGATCCTTTCCCAAACCAGATGGTATGTCATATAATCCTTTGGCTCTAAAATCTTCCAGTTGTGTCTGATGCATGGGTCCTTTTAGCATTGAAGGAGGGATGTCATACAGCTGTTAATGGAAAGTAAAGCTCGGTCAGAACTGAAGCCAAATAGTATCTAAATATTACTATTAGACTTGAAATGGTTGGAATTTTAAAATCTTTTCTCTCAGGTTTTTGTTTGATTTAGCTTTCTCCCACAATGGTTCCTCTCTTCATTTCAGCTACAGAGAGGATGAAGTGGGAACCTTCATAGTAAATGCAAGTCCTTGGATCAAGTCTGCTTAGAGGCTAGGTAGATGGAAATGAAAAGTCTCGCTCCACGATTCAATTAAGAACGCTCAGAAACCTAATGAGTTTTGATAGAATAGTTTTTAAAAAGTACACACTAACATATAACAGTAGGCAGTTATATGAGTGCAATAGAAACATGATTTCTCTTTAAATTGTGAAATAAGTGATTCTGGTTACAAGTAAAGAAGGAGGCCATTTGGCCCAACGTGCCTGTGCCAGTTCTTTGAAAGAGCTACCCAATTAATCCCACTTCTCTGCTCTTTCCTCATATCCCTGCAAGTTTTTTCCCTTCAAGTATTTATCCAATTCCCTTTTGAAACTTACTATTGAATCTGCTTCCACCACCCTGTAAGCAGTGCATTCTGGATCATAGCAACTTGCTGTGTAAAATAAATGTCTTCTCATCTCCCCTCTGGCTCTTTTGCCAATTATCCCAAATCTGTGTCCTTTGGTTATTGATCCTCCTGCCATGGAAACAGTTTCTGCCTGTCTACTCCATGTAATTAAATTATGTAATTTCTAAGTTTTACATATGGAAAGGAATTAAACCCCAATTACGCTGAACATGTGTTGTCATCCTAATTTCTTTTTGAATTTTACTACACCCTTTTGCAGTCTGATTCACTACATACCTTCACACCAAATTGCTTTGCTGCTTGCCAGTATCGTTCATTTATCTGGCACAGGTTATTGTAATGCTTACCAAAGCTCTATTCCCTTGCACACAAACTATCATTCCATGGCCAGCACCCTGTGCTACATTCGGGAATGGTCTGAGCAGCCCACACAATAACATCAATACAATGAATAGATTTTGCAACTGATATTGTGCTCTGACTTGTTCTTTATTATTTACACCAGTTTACGGTATTCAGAAAATAAGAATCTTTGAAACTGTGAATAAATAATGGGAGTGGGGCTAACAACTAGTGTTACAACAGTTACTACATTTCAAAGTAATGATTTCCAGCACTGTGTGTATTCCTGAGTTTGCGAAAGGTGCTCTATAAATGCAAGTCCTTTCTTTTTACTCAAGCATCATCAATTTGGGCTCCCAGGACTGACATTTGCACGCTGGGAGGGTTAATCGGAATATTAGGCACAGAACCCAAGGGTCCGAAGGTCTCTGGCCGCCTGAGGGGCTGTCATTTTGTAAATTGCCCTACTTCAGGATTGGAATGGTGTCCAAGGCCGCTCCGCTCATTTTCCTGCTGCGGCATGCATGCGCCAACCCCTTTCCGACTGGCGGGGACCCCTTCACGAAATTGCCCCTCGGGAAATTGCCCCCTTCCAAAATTGCCCCGCGGGAGCGGCCCCACCACAGGTTGATGCCCCCAACAGCTTTTGCTGTCGGTACACTTTCTGTGGCATGGTGGCCCGGCTGCCCTTAAAGGGGAGGGTGCACTGCCGTGGCCGCCATGTTAAGTCGCTAAGTCGGTCCAACAATTATGCCCCGGGATTGGCCGGGCCGCCAACAGACAGCCTGGTCCCACTGGCCCGGCCGGAACCCTCCATGGTGGCCCAGTGGACCTAACTTAAAAGTATGCAGAGTTTGCAGCAGCTCTCCCTTTTAACTGAAGGGGAGAAACTTTGTGGCATGTCACTGGACCCGCTGCAAGGGCACTTCTGCCCCGCATCTGACCGGAACACCACAATGAGGTGAAAAAAATGTTAGAGCCCTGAATTTCTCCGGTATCTCTGCCCCATAGACTGGGGCGGAGAAAAACTTTCAAATTCGGTAGTGGTGTGCCCTGTTTGGGGGCGGGGCTCAATTTCAGCCCCTAGCTCTCCTGTTTCACAGCCCTCCTAATTATCTGGCCATTAAAAGTTAAGGAAGGAAAATTGAGCAGGCTACGAATCTTTGGTCTGGGGTGCTAATTGTAAAATCTATCCCTATATCTTCACTGACATGTACTATGCATGGAATCATTCCTGCTGTAAACTGTGATCAATAAGATATTGTTCCTTAAATATTTGTCGCCACATTGGAAATGTATCGGTAGCCAAATGGAATGATGCAGCTAGTGATCAACGACAAATATTGTTGTAAGCCCAAAGTAATTACAGTTTCAACTGTGCAATGTTTGTTCAGCAGTTTGAAAAGTGGCCTTTGTGTGTCTTAAGAGAGAGTTATAGGTTTTAATAGAGGTGTAATAGGATAAATATATTTTTTAAATGCTTTTGATAAGGTACCACATGGTAGGCTAATGACAAAGGTTAGGGGACAAATAGTTGGATGGATAGCAAATTGGCTAAAAGATAGAAAGCAGAGAGTAGGTTGGAGGAAGGTAGAAAGCAGTATTCCACTAGGATCAGTGCTGGGATCACTGTTATTCATAATTTACAGTAATGTATTGTATTAGGAACAAGTAACTCAATATCAAAATTTGCAGATGATACCAAATTGGGGCCTATAGCTAACACAGACGAAGAATGCAACATAATACTAGACGACATTAAAAAACTTGTAGACTGAGCAATTCAGTGGCAAATGAATTTTAACATAGATAAATGTGAGGTAGGAAAAATAGAAATATCAGCTACACATTAGAAAATAAGAAATTGAATGGGGTAGAAGAGCAAAGTGATCTTGGGAAACAGGTGAACAAATCATTAAAAGCAGCATCGCAGGTCAGCAAAGGAATTAAAAATGCTACCCAAATCACTGGCATTTATTTCTAGGATTATAGAACTCAAAAGTAGTGAAGTTATGTTAAACTTGTATAGGAGCCTGGTCAGGCCACCCTTAAGAGTACAGTTCTAGTCTCCATTCTATAAAAAGGATATAGAAACACCGGAGAAAATGCAAAAAAGATTTACAAGGTTGGTATCAGAATTGAGTGATTATAGCTATCGAGAAAGATTGAACAGGTTGGGGCTGTTCTCTTTAGAAAAGAGAAGACTTAGAAATGATCTGATAGAGGGCGCTAAAATTATAAATAGGTTGGACTGGGTAGATGTGGAGAGAATGTTTCCACATGTCAGAGAATCCAAAACTAGGGGCCATAAATACAAGATGGTTACTAATAAATCCAATAGGGAAAAAAATGAGTGGTTAGAATGTGGATTCACTATCACAGTAAGTGCGACATCCCCACTGACATCTGGGAGTCCTTGGCCATAGACCGCCCTAAGTGGAGGAAGTGCATTCGGGAGGACGCTGAGCTCCGAGTATAGTCGCCGAGAGCATGCAGAAATCAAGCGCAGGCAGCGGAAGGAGCGTGCGGCAAACCAGGCTCCCTGCCCACCCTTTCCCTCAACGACTATCTGTCCCACCTGTGACAGAAACTGTGGTACTCGTATTGGACTGTACAGCCACCTAAGAACTCATGCTAAGAGTGGAAGCAAGTCTTCCTCAATTCCAAGGGACTGCTTATGATGATGATGAAGTGGATGAGGCAAATAGCTTAGATGCTTTCAAAAGGAAACTAGACGAGTACACAAGAGAAAATGGAATAGAAAGATATGCTGAGATAGAATGGGAGGGGAGGAGACAGAGTTGGGCTGGATGGCCTGTTTCTGTGCTGTATATTCTGTACGCACCTCTTGATGGCGAACTGGTGGGATATCGTAAACTCTTTGTTGCTGTCTTGATGGAGAGTCATAAACATAGCCCTGTCCGCATCTGATAGGAGTCACAACCTGTATAAAAAAAGCCAACACAAAGTATATTACTATTGAGGTTTCAAGTAGAATTTTTTTTCTACAGGCACTTTCACAAAGCATGTGGAAAAAGTAATTTCTATTAACACCAACTATATACTGGGCTCGTGCAGTATCCAAAAATGCAGTGATAAACTTCCTATGCAGTTAGTCAGAAATTACCTCCATTAAGTTTAGGTCATCTTACCAATTGGGTTAACTGGGTTCAAATTTCAATCAAGATTAGAACTTGAAGTTCAGTCCAATCAAGCTCTTTACTATTGGGGCTGTTGGGCCACTTCCAGTTTTGCATACCTATTACAGGCCATTACAATACAGGGTGAGCGTTCAGTCCAAAATGTTTATCACTGATTCTTCCATTGGTAAATGACCCAAGATAACAGCTGGATTTTAAATGGATGCCGATGAGATACGCTGCAGGTGAAAGATGCAATTTTCTAGGAAATGGAAGGGTACAGATTGATTTGACATGTGGTGCTTGTAACATTCTGGAAAGACTGGGGCATAATGCAGGAAACAAAGATGCATCTGATTAATTATTAATAATAGTGTCCAGTTGGCCAATAACAGAGATACCACATCTTCAAAGCAAAGACAAGCTGCAAGAAAAATCATAAATGACCCTCAGGGGTTTAACAATCCTAATCGGAAGCTTTTTGCTACAATAGATCAGTGTTTTTTTAGACAGTTATATAACCAAAGGACAGCTCCCAAGCAGCTACTCATCCTTTTATCCAATCTTAAATCACAAGTCTGGTTTGAGCAGCTAGTTAAACATGTAAAGGACATTGCAGCCACAGGGATCAGTGCTGGGGCCCTCAACTATTTACAATCTATATTAATGAAGGGATCGAGTGTAATGTAGCCAAATTTGCTGACAATACAAAGATAGGCGAGAAAGCAAATTGTGAGGAGGATACACAGGGCTAAAAATTGGCCTAACTTGCGTCCGTTTCTTTTGACGAAAAACAGCGAACAGGGAAATTCGGAGAAGTCTTGCGCCGGCGGTTTTTTTAATACCACAGGGGGAAGGACCGCCGGTGTGCAAGACTCAAAATAGCGCTTTTGCCAAAAATTTGGCTCACAACGCACTCGTAATTAGGACCAAAAAAAACGCCCGGCAAAAATCTGCGTTGCAGCCCTTGGAACAGTGGTAGGTATGATGACCTGCAAAAAAGGTAAGTTAAAGTTTTTATTTTTTAATTCTTTTGCAGTGATTCAATAGTTAAGTCTCTTGTGAATGTTTTGTGATGTTTTATTTTTGTCTTTTTGCAATTTTTTGGGGGTGTTTTCCGCCCTCCCAAGGCCTCTCTCGCAGTGGTATCAGCCTCGGAGAAAAGTTGCAGAAAATTTGCCAAAAAATACCGCTATCACCAAAAATGGAATTTCTCGCCCAAAGAGTCTGCAAAGGGATATAGTGTATAACGTGGGAAAATTTGTGAGGTTATCCACTTTGGTAGGAAGAACAGAAAAGCAAAATATTATTTAAATGGACAGAGACTACAGAATGCTGCGATAGAGAGAACTGGGTGTCCTCGTACACGATATACAAAAATTTAGCATGAAGGTACAACAGCTAATTAGGAAGGCAAATGGAAGTCAACAACTGTTGGTGAGGCGACACCTACAGTACTGCGTACAGTTTTGGTCTCATTTGAGGAAGGATATACTTGCATTCAAGGCAGTTCAGAGAAGGTTCACGAGGTTGATTCCTGGGATCAAAGGGTTGTCTTATGAAGAAAAGTTGAACAGGTTGGGCCTATGCTCATTGGAGTTTAAAAGAATGAGATGTGATCTTATAAGATTCTGAGGGGGCTTGACAGGGTAGATGCTGAGAAGATGTTTCCCCTCGTGGGAATCTAGACCTCGGGGCAATAAGGGGTTGTCCATTTAAGACGGAGATGAGGAGGAATTTCTTCTTTGAGAGTCGTGAATCTTTGGAATTCTCTATCACAGACAGCTACGGAGGCTGGGTCATTGAATATATTCAAGGCTGAGATAGACAGATTCTTGAGTTATAGGAGAGTCAATGGTTATGGGGAACAGGTAGGAAAGTGGAGTTGAGGCCAAGATCAGATCAGCCATGATCTTATTGCATGGTGGTGCAGGTTCAAGAGGCCATATGGCCTACTCCTGCTCCTAATTAATGTGTTCTTATGTTCAGTGTGTCTGCGGGGACGTAGCCCAATGGAAAAGCTGTACAGCTTGCTGAACGAGGATTGTCTGACAATGATCAAAATAATGTGTGTTATCCTTTAAACAGCGACCCAAGAAAGGAAACACGCAAGAGTAAATTGTCCATTTTTGAAAGAATAGAGTATTGCACATTGGGAAGCAAAGGACTATGCTGCCAGTAAGCAGCTTGCCCAATTTTCCATCCTGTTGTTTCTTTGAATTAGTTCCATTCATTGCAGCTCCATTAAGGGAACAGTAATTTTAAAGCTAATACTAAGGAGACTGGGTGGTACAGTTGCTCAGCAAAACACCCTTTGAATCCAATCCAAGCCGGTGAAACAAAATTCATCATCATCGTCTGGGTTTAAGAGCCCAATGCATAATAACTATTGCAGTCTCAGCCTAGTTTCCAGTTGACATGTGGCCACAGAAGAAAATGCCTATAAATTGACAAATACTTGAACAAGTAAAATCTCAAAATATATAACATCCATTCAGTCAATAGAATGTATCGCTCAGCCTGTGCCCTGTACCCCAATCCATGGCTCAGTCCCCCCTGTATCCCAATCCATGGCTCAGTCCCTCCTGTACCTCCTGTATCCCAATCCATGGCTCAATCGTGCCCTGTACCCCAATCCATGGCTCAGTCCCCCCCTGTATCCCAATCCATGGCTCAGTCCCTCCTGTACCCCCTGTATCCCAATCCATGGCTCAGTCCCTCCTGTACCCCCCTGTATCCCAATCCATGGCTCAGTCCCTCCTGTACCCCCTGTATCCCAATCCATGTCTCAGTCCCTCCTGTACCCACTGTATCCCAATCCATGGCTCAGTCCCCTCTGTACCCCCTGTACCTCAATCCCCCCTGTATCCCAATCTATGGCTCAGTCCCCTCTGTACCCCCTGTATCCCAATCCATGGCTTAGTGCCCCCTGTACCCTAATCTATGGCTCAGTCCCCTCTGTACCCCCTGTATCCCAATCCATGGCTCAGTACCCTCTGTACCCACTGTATCCCAATCCATGGCTCAGTGTACCCTGTACCCCAATCTATGGCTCAGTCCCCTCTGTACCCCCTGTATCCCAAACCATGGCTCAGTCCCCTCTGTACCCCCTGTATCCCAATCCATGGCTCAGTCCCCTCTGTACCCCCTGTATCCCAATCTATGACTCAGTCCCCTCTGTACCCCCTGTACCCCAATCTATGGCTCAGTCCCCTCTGTACCCCCTCCCATGGGCTCAGTCCCCCCTATACCCCAATCCATGGCTCAGTGCTCCCTGTACCCCAATCCATGGCTCAATCTGTGCCCTGTACCTCAATCCATGGCTCAGTTCCCACCTGTACCCCAATCCATGGCTCAGTCAGTGCCCTGTACCCCAATCTATAGCCGAGTCCGTGCCCTCTACTCCAATCCATCACTCAGTCTCCACCCTGTACACCAACCTATCGCTCAATCCACACCCTATACCACACTGTAGCGCTGCAAATCTGTTGATCGTACTTCTTTCAGCAGACAGGGTAAACCACACACATTTCTTTGACAAAATGTGGGTGTGGTGGCATTCAGCTTCCAAGCAAATGGCTGAAATTCTGCTGATCCTTTTTTGGAATGATGCACAGCCATGGCCATCTGGTTTGGGGAAACTTTTCACTCCACAATAAATTGTTTTCCTGTTCATTGGTGCCATCTGCATGAAACAGATGGGACCCACAAATCCTCCTGGGCAACATATTCCTAGCCATTCCCTCTTCCCACTGTAAAGATGAGGAAAAAATTAGATTGGAAACCCTTTGAGATAGCAGGAAAAGTGGGAAATCACCTACTATTTGCAAAGGCACTAGATATATTGATAATTTTCAGAAAAAGTAATGCATTTGTTTTTTTTTAAATTCGGCAGAGCGGGGCAATGAGGCTGAGGCATAAATAAAGTATGAAAGAACCCATGACAGATCAATGAGAACAAAGTGATGAATAGACAGAATGAGATGAGGCACAGAGAAAGAGATGTCATTCCAGCTAAAGTTACCAATCTGCATGTGAACACTGACATGATGGGGTGGATCTGCTAGCAGCCATCTCCGTCCCAGGAAAGTCAATATTGATTCAGCAGATGGGGCAGCTTCCTTTAAGGTGCTGCCCAGATGGTTTTAAACTGCTTTGATTTGGCTAAATTTCTATTTTTTTCCAGTTAAAACCAAGGGAAGGAATTACTACCAGCTTACAGGCAAGTCACGCATAAGAAAATGATCTTCAAAAAGAAATGATTCAAAGAGTATAATTTGTTGAACTAAATGTATGTTTTTTTAAAACCAGTACTTTTATTTTTTATAGCAATCAACTGAATAAATATTTAGAAGAACTTCTATGCTGTGTTTACAAAGCATTTTTTGGTTCACTAAATAATGTAAAGACTGCCAGCTGGTTTCATGTGTCAGAATGTTTGCTGCTGTCTCTATTTTAATATATAATTAAGGAAGAACAACAACTACGCCTCAGTGTACCAAAAACAGTTGAGGGTCAAAAAAGCAACGAATACACAAACAAGGAAGAGAACCTAGTCACTGCGTGGTGAGTGTGTTTACCACCTGGCACTTAAAAGCCCAAAAACCAAACGTGGGAAAGGGAAAGAAAATATGAGAATAGAACCCAAATGGGTTGTTGAAACAAATCAGTTTTCTCCGCTCTTCCATTCTTTGTGCACTTCTAAAGGACACGGGGACAAGGGCCATAAACAAGAGTCAGAGCACCACAGATCTACTGACCTTTCACCCCAGCTTATGGTTACACCAATTATAGACAGAAGCAGGTGTTTTTTTTAAAAAGAAGATTAAAGCTAAAACGGGAATCCCAGACACTTTGCCAAGCTGAAATTCAGCATTTCACAGAGTATGTCTGTTGCAGCACTGAGTATACTTCAGACGTTTAAAGGCAGTTGTGGAATAGAAGCTTTCCTTTGTTATTTTGTGTCCTCAACAACTCAATTTTCAACCTATCAAAAAAAAACTCTGCATTCCTGTCCATCCAACTGCTGAGTCAATCCTACAGCCAATTATACAATACGCCTCTCCTGTCACCAACTGCTAACTCTATGGTGAATTAAAAAGTCTTTTGAAAAACATTTATGAAAAATATTGCACACATTCTGCATTACTAATCTGGCAGCTTGATTCGGTTGGTAACAATCTTGTCTGCATCAGAAGGTTGTAGGTTCAAGTTCCATGCTAGGAATTGAGGGATCTAAATTAACAGCATTACATCCATTTTATGGATTTAAAACAGGCGAAACCATAACCAACTTAGGAGGACAGATGCCCATGCCCAAACTGCACAAGCGTTCTGGCCACTGCGAAATTGGTCAGGGCCTTTTTTAAGTTGGTCCTGGTGTCCGCCTGAAATGAGCGCAGGCCTCATTTCAATACTCAAATGAGGCTCCTGTGCTCATTGCAGACCTGGATTGGTAAATTGGATTTCCCCAGTCGGAGCTTGGAATATGATGTGCAAGTTCCGACTGGCATTTCTCTACCCTCAGTAGAAGAATCAGCACTGTGGACCCAGAACTTCCTGTGGATAACATGATACCCCAGCATTAAATCTGCCGACTGTCCAATTTTCCTTATGTGGTGGCACTTTCATCCGAAGCATCAAGTTTTACGGCTACCAGTGTTGCAGAACGCATCTT
Organism: Pristiophorus japonicus; assembly: GCF_044704955.1. NCBI lineage: Eukaryota > Metazoa > Chordata > Chondrichthyes > Pristiophoridae > Pristiophorus > Pristiophorus japonicus. Next base: position 66,038,934 of record NC_091981.1, read on the forward strand.
TAACCATGAACAAGGCAAAATCTTTGTTGCACTCCCCTCACCAAATAAACATGGCCGACTAAATTCTAGATGTGTTTGAGAGTGGTCTTTATTTTTAAGAAAGTCTGAAAGAAGTTAGATGGCTGAAACAAAACTCTGACCATTATGTTTTAATGTGCTAAAGAACTGGGATGGAGGCCTGAAAGGGGTGGCAAGATCATTGGTGATTTTGCCGAGAGTCTGGGCCTCACATTAAACAGCAGTAAGGCAAAGATCCTCTACCAAGCTGCCCCCGCCACACAGTACTGCTCACCGGTTATCAAGATCCACAATGGTTCGTGGTTCACTTTCCATACCTCGGGAGCCTACTGTCAGCAAGGACAGACATCGATGACGAAGTCCAACACCGCCTTCAGTGTGGCAGTGCAGCCTTCCGCGCTTGAGGAAAAGAGTGTTCCCAGGATCTCAAATCCAGCACCAAGCTCATGGTCTACAGGGCAGTAGTAACCTGCCCTCCTATATGCTTCAGAGACATGGACTATGTACAATAGGCACCTCAAAGCACTGGAGAAGAATCACTAATGCTGCCTTCGCAAAATCCTGAAAATTGATTGGCAGGATAGGCGCACCAACGTCAGTGTTCTCGCTCAGGTCAACATCCCCAGCACTGAGGCATTGACCACGCTCGACCAGCTCCGGTTAGTGGGTCACATTGTCCGCATGCCCGATGCTAGACTCCCGAAACAAGCACTCTACTCCGAGCTACGTCACGGCAAGTGAGCCCCAGGAGGGCAGAGAAAACACTCCAAGGACACCCTCAAAGCTTCCTTGAAAAAATGAGCAACATCCCCACCCACTTTTGGGAATCCCTGGCCCAAGATCGCTCAAAGTGGATGAGGAGCATCCGAGAAGGTGCTGAACACTTAGTCTCTTCGCCGGGAGCACGCAGAAGCCAAGTACAAAAAGCGGAAGGAGCGTACGACAAATCAAGCACCTCACCCACCCTTCCCTCCAACTACCACCTGCCCCACCTGTGACAGGGACTGTAGATCCTGCATTGGTCTCATCAGTCGCCTTAGAACTCAGTTTAGTTTGGATGCAAGTCATCCTTGACTCCGGGGGACAGCCTAAGAAGAGGAAGGAGGAGATATAAGCACCACCTAGGTGGATCAGGCTGAGCTCATCTGTTTAGTCACCTGGAAGGAGTGTGCTGAAAGTCAGCACTGTTTTAATCCATCCACACTCTGCCATGCCAGATGTTATGTTTAAACAGAATCATCCGCAGCCGAGGTAAAAAATCTTAAAAACACAAACTTGTTGTGACATGGCTGGTAGGGATAGATTCTGCTGAAACTCGTGCCAAAAGTGTGGCTGTAGCAAAACAGGAATATCAACGTGTAGCCTGCAGCGATTGAATCACAAGACTCCACTTGTTCACTAAAACTCAAACCAGGGGCAATGCACTGAAAAGGCAGCTGCTAAAGGATGTTAATGAATTTTTGCTAATGTCGCTTTGGTTACAGACTTTCTCTAGGCTATATGTACATTTAAAAAAAATGCTAAAACATACAAGGGTAGGTTTTCCCTTTCCCTGTGCCTGGGGAATTAGCATTTCCCAGACACAGGGAAAAACAGAAATAGGGCAGAGGCCTGTTGTCAGGACTTCAGAACCCAGTGTGCTGCCCTGAGAATTCCTGAGGTTTCCCAGTGGATGTAACTGGGCCTATGCCTGTATTAAGCACAGACCTAGTGTACATATTATAACAAGGCGTGCACAGACAATCCCAGGGTCCTTCTCATTTCAGGTCATTGCGAACAATGTATGCTCCCCAACATGGGCATCGAAAGAGACCTGGCACAAATGCCAGACCCTGGGTCAGAGTGGGCAGATGGAAATTGTTTTTAACCCCCTCCCCAGGACAATGAGAAGCACTTGGGGTCTTCTGGTGTCTGTTCTTCTGAACACCCTGATGCCAGTGGCCCAGAGCTTGTGTTAGGCTCAAGACCCAGCCAGGGGGTGGGCCTATGCTAGGAGTTCCCCCACCACCACCCACCAACATAGACAGCTGCTCCCTCACAGGTCTGTTATGCCAGTCAGTTGCCTTTAGGAAAAATTAATTTTTAATGCTTCAACATCCCTCTGAAATGAATGGGAATTGCAAGCTTCTGGTGAGTCTGTGATGGTGCCACAAAAAACCTCAACACTAGGGTTGCTAACTCTGGTTAAATGTATTCCTGGATGTTTCAGCACATGACTGCCTGCCTCACCCAACCACGTAGCCATTTTTTCCATTCTCTAAATATTTTTTAAACTAATAATGAATGAAAGTCTTCAAAGAAAAAGAACAAACATTTTTTTAATGCCCCTCTGATTTTTCTCATGGGTTACTTGCAGCAGTGTCCACGAGATTACTCTAACTTTTGGAGACTCCAGGACATCCCTGGAGTGCTGGCAACCCATCACCAATACAGGAACCATATGCATCAGAGCCACAGGTTTTAAGTCTGTTATCAAGAGTTTCATTATCCAAGCCAGCCTGTGACTGCAGCAAGAATGACTGTGCACTCCGAGCTGGGCGCCCGTTTTTCGCGCCTAAAAAAAACCGCGCTATTCTCGAGCGCCCTGCAGCTCCTTGTCTGCCTGGCGCGGCGCCCAGGGGGGCGGAGCCTACACTCGCGCTGATTTTATAAGTGGGAGGGGGCGGGTACTATTTAAATTAGTTTTTTTCCTGCCGGCAACGCTGCGCATGCGCGTTGGAGCATTCGCGCACGCGCAGTGTGAAGGAAACATTGGCACTCGGCCATTTTTGTAGTTCTTTGTAGCTGTTTAATTTTTGAACATTTTTTAATAAAAGCACATTGCCATCAGCACATCAGCCCTGAGGCGTCCTGCAGCAGTGAGAAAGCCTCAGAAAGTTGAGGCAGCCGTTTCCCTCCCCACCCCCGCCCGCAACGCACTGAACGGCTCTCCCCCCCCCTCTCCCGCCCCGGCGGGAACGCATTGAACGGCTCTCCCCCCCCCCCCCTCTCCCGCCCCGGCGGGAACGCATTGAACGGCTCTCCCCCCCCCCCCTCTCCCGCCCCGGCGGGAACGCATTGAACGGCTCTCCCCCCCCCCCTCTCCCGCCCCGGCGGGAACGCACGGAATGGTTCCCGCCCCCGCGGGAACGAACGATGGCTGAAGCACTTTCACACAGGTAGGAAGATGGTTTATTTAATCTTTTCTTTGCTTATAAATGTTTATTCACGTTGGATTTATTTGTATAATATTTGTAGAAGTATAAATAAGAATTTGTTGTAGAATTTAATGACTTCCCTCCCCACCCCCCCACCTCGTTCTGGACGCCTAATTTGTAACCTGCGCCTGATTTTTTTAATGTGTAGAACAGGTTTTTTCAGTTCTACAAAAATCTTCACTTGCTCCATTCTACTTTAGTTTGGAGTACGTTTTCACTGTGGAAACTTTGAAATCAGGCGTCAGTGGCCGGACACGCCCCCTTTTGAAGAAAAAATTCTGTTCCAAAGTAGAACTGTTCTACCTCACTAGAACTGCAGAAAAAAAAGTGGAGAATTGCGATTTCTAAGATAGTTCGTTCTCCACCAGTTGCTCCTAAAAATCAGGCGCAAATCATGTGGAAACTTGGGCCCTATGTAACTATGCAAAAAGCAGAGAGTTCTCCTGGTACCCTGGCCAACACTTGGCCCTCAACCAGCATCACCAAAAACAGATGATCTAGTCAGTCATCTCATTCGCTCTTTGTGGGGCACACTCTCTGTGCACACATTAACTGCTGTGTCTGACTGCACAATGATAGTGGCTTCACTTAAAAATCCATTCATTGTAAAGCACTTTGTAATGTGCTGAGAACATTACATGATGTGAAACAAATGCAAGTGGAGAATACTGCAAACTGCTGCCTTGATAGGTCAGTGAATGAAAAGAAAGACTTGCATTTATCTTGTGCCTTTCACGACCACTGGACGTTCCAAAGGCGCTTCACAGCCAATGAGTTACTGTTGTGATGTTAGGAAACACGATGGCCAATTTGCGCACAGCAAGCTCCCACAAGCAGCAATGTGATAATCTGTTAATTGAGGGATAAATATTTGCTAGGTCACTGGGGATAACTCCCGTGCTTTTCTTCAAAATAGTGCTGCAGGATCATTTGCGTTCTCCCGAGAGGGTAGACGGAGCCTCAGTTTAACACCTCATCTGAATGTACCATGTGATATGCTACTCAGTCATACTGACCAGAAAGGTTCCAGGTTTGACCCATGGTCTGTGCTGAGTGAGGTGAGGCAGCCGTGAGAGTCCTAAAATTGATCTCAGTGTCAGCAGGCTGGGGAGAGGAGGAGAAACCCAGCCGACCTCCCAGGCCCAATAGATAGCCAGTGAATCCTTCATGTGGATGTAGACAAGGCTAGGACTGGGCTTGGTACTGGTGTCTCACATAACCTGCTGTCGCTCATTAGATAAACATGTGTAGAATGGCTGTATGGGCAAGAAACCCATGAGTTGCCATGGATCAGCGTCTTTGTGAAATCAGTCGAAAAATTTGAGAAAAACAGTTTTTGTAATCAAAGATTTGTTACTTGGTGCTGTTTTTAATCGGTACGTTTTGTTCTGCTGACTATGCTTATCTCATCAGAATGAAGGCAAGGACAGAGTGAGAGATCATTGTGGGAGATCTTGGTATTTCAACGGCTATGAAGCAATAACAACAGAAGAAATGAGGAGATCTGCTAATTAAAGCAAGGCTGGAAAACAACACATCATTGGGCAGTTTCGCTTACTGCATGTGTGTGTGAGACTGCTTGAACTTTGAACACAGCAGCTGAGCGCCCTGGGAATATGTGGAAACACTCTTATTTTTCAGTTCACTTTTTAAAATTGAAAAGTTTGTCTTATTCTGGCACCACCCTTGAATTCTGGCAAATTGTTATAAACAGGAAGTCAAAACCAAAATGAGGTTTGAAGAGTCTGTGACAGGAAATGAATAATGACATACACATTAAACTATATTTGAACATATTCCTAAATTAAATCAATGAACCTTGAAAACCACCCCAGGTCTGTAACATTTTGTTGCACCTTATCACATCAGTACAATTCAAACCTCTTTACGGAATGAATTCCAATTACTTTCATCATCATCATAGGCAGTTCCTTGAAATCGAGGAAGACTTGCTTCCACTCTAAAAGTGAGTTCTTAGGTGACTGAACAGTCCAATATAGGAATTACAGTCTCTGTCACAGGTGGGACAGACAGTCATTGAAGGAAAGGGTGGTTGGGACTGGTTTGCCGCACGCTCCTTCCGCTGCCTGCGCTTGCTTTCTGCATGCTCTCGGCGGTGAGACTCGGGAGCCTATTATCAGCAAGGGCAAACATTGGCGACGAGGTTCAACACCGCCTCCAGTGCGTCAGCGCAGCCTTCAGCCGCCTGAGGAAGAGAGTGTTCGACGATCAGGCCCTCAAATCTGCCACCAAGCTCATGGTCTACAGGGCTGTAGTGATACCACCCCCCTGTATGGCTCAGAGACGTGGACCATATACAGTAGACACCTCAAATCGTTGGAGAAATACCACCAACGATGTCTCCGCAAGATCCTGCAAATCCCCTGGGAGGACAGATGCATCAACGTTAGCGTCCTCGAACAGGCCAACATCCCCCAGCATCGAAGCACTGACCACACTCTACAAGCTCCGTTGGGCGGGCCACATTGTTCGCATGCCTGACACAAGACTCCCAAAGCAAGCACTCTACTCGGAACTCCGACACGGCAAGCGAGCCCCAGGTGGGCAGAAGAAATGTTTTAAGGACACCCTCAATTACTTTAAGAATGTAGTGACTGTTGATATATGTTGGCATACCACTATTTAACCACACTTCTACTGTATTCCATTAAGAATCAACTTCTAACAGTTGGTTAACAAGAATAAAGTACAGATTATGATTGGATTAGTGTACAGTGCACCACACCACAAAATTCACTTTTGCTGGAATGTCCCAACTTGTTGAAGAGTACATAGTTTAGCAACAATCCTTCGATTAATGACTGGAATAATGATACACTCTCTTTATTTTTCTAGGAGTCTGGCCATTCTTGGGATTTGTGCCTTTTCATTATAAAGTTTGAAGTTATTAATTTGTCATGGTAATTGCACAGTTTGAAATCCTCTGTACATGTCTTAAATGTGAAATCTCCCACTAGTTTTTATTCGGAGGCTGAAGTAACAGGCAATAGTACATTGATGAAGAGGCTGAGAACCAGACATAAATCTGTCTGGACAGCCAGTTTCTTTGAAATTGCTCCTGTTTACTGATACAGAAGTTGGCCTCTGTCACACACAATTTCTGTTTTACATGACTCTCAGATGAAACTTTAGTGATGTTGTGAACTTAAAATTGACTTTAGGAAGTTTTTCTTTAAAAGAGCTCATTTTTTTGTTGGGGAAAGATGATACTGAAATACAGTCTATGGATTTTAATAGGTCACTATCTGGGCCATATGCTTTCCTGGAGAGCAGTAATTATGGGTAACTTAAATGTCACTGCAGTCCCTATAAGGAGCCATACTTGAACAGAGTGTGGGTCAGGGAATTAATGTTACAGTAGTGGACACATGCTTCCTTCAAACATGGCTTCCCACCAGGAGTGCTGAATTTACCTTCCCATTACTAACACTTTAAATGCATCATAAATTCCCTCATGTCTTTGAAATATCCAATGCATGCAAAACGTGCAGATGTTGTCGCTGCCCAGCTACTTGACTAGCTGTTCACACTCTACCCAAGTGGTAATATTGATTAATCTAATAGGAAAGAACTTCTGTGACCTGCCTTTGGAATGATACAAGTGATGCCAATTTCCTGTTCACCTCCCAGTTTCCACATTGTGGGAAGGAATCCTTGAAGCTAACGTTACCCACATTCCAGTAATCAAAATCTGGGTCCCAAGATTCTGAAAGGTTCATGAAGGATTTGGAATTTTTAAATGATTTTCAGCATGGTTTAAGTATTGTAAAAATCAAGTGTTGTATTACAATTATTTTGCTATTGTGTAACTGTAGTAAATAAACTTGTAAATAAATGTTATTAAAAAATATTTGGCCTGAACGAAATGGCTTGGCAAGATGGTGTTTCACCAGAGGAAGAGAAAAGGAAATGACTCCAGTTTGGGGAAAAATATAAGAAGGAGTTTAAGTGACTGAGGCACTAACACGATTTCCGACAGTTACATATGTAATGCTCCAAAGATGTTGATTTACAAACAAAACCCAATGTTTTAAGAAGGAGGGGTACTTAAGAAGTTTGTTAAAGTTTGTGACATTGTTTCAAGTTGTTGAGATGAAGCAGACAGCACCATAAACCATTCCTACTTACATTGGAGTTTGTGGAAGGAAAATCATTTTTCAAAGCTGTAAAGGTTTGTAAAAAAGATAAAAGTACCACTTGGATTCTCCAGCACTGAGTGGATGTCCTATTTCCAGTCATCTGCCATTGCCTCCAGTGGTTGGCTACTAAGCATAGGGCTGCCATGAAAGAAAGAGTTCTCCATTCCATCCTCCATCGCCCGTCTCTTTCCTTGCCTCTAGATTTGACTATTCCAACGCACTCCTGGCTGGCCTCCCACATTCTACCCTACATAAACTTGAGACATCTAAAACTCGGCTGCACTTGTCCTAACTAGCACCAAGTCCTGATTACTCATCACCCCTGTGGTCGCTGACCTTCATTGGCTCCCGGTTAAGCAACACCTCGATTTCAAAATTCTCATCCTTGTTTTCAAATCCCTCCATGACCTCGTCCCTCCCTATCTCTAATCTCCTTCAGCTCCACAACCCCCCCCCCCCCCCCGAGATATCTGCACTCCTCTAATTCTGCCTGCTTGAGCATCCCTGATTGCTCAGCTACTGCTGGTCGTGCCTTCTGTTGCCTAGGCCTCAAGCTCTAGAATTCGCTGCCCAAACCTCTCCACCTCTCTTTCCTCCTTTAAGATGCTCCTCAAAACCTACCTATTTGACTAAGCTTTTGGTTACCTGCCCTAATTTCTACTTCTGTGGTTCAGTGTCAAATTTTTGTCTTGTAATACTCCTGTGAAGTGGCTTGGAACGATTTACTGCATTAAAGGCACTATATAAATACAAGTTGTTGTTGTTTCAAACAGGATGCCTCGGCCTTTGCCTGGCACAGCTCCGATTGGGAACCGAGAGGTCTGATGAAATCTGGCCATGGCACTTGTATGCTGTGGCACAGCAACCATTATATCTCCTTTCCAAAACTCTGCACTCAGACACAACGTTTCACTTGTTCCTCAGTAGCAGTTAATAAAAGAAAGACTTTATATAGTGCCTTCACAACCTCAGGATGTTTCAAAACGCTTCACAGCCAATTGAGTATTTTTCAGGTTTTTAGTCTGATTTCACGGACGATCCCAGCTCTGAATTCTCCCGGCATAGAGTTCAAGGAGTGTTTAATATAAATGAGATTCAACAACATCATCAGAAAATTCTTGCAGATTCTGAACTCTTATCTCTCTCCAGCATCTCTCTGCTAGACTTTCCCGAGAGCCCGTCACGCCAGATTGCCTACCCAGAAAAAATGCTAACGTTTTGAGGATGTAACGAGTAGAGTGGACAAGGGAGAACCAGTGGATGTGGTGTATTTGGACTTTCAAAAGGCTTTTGACAAGGTCCCACACAAGAGATTAGTGTGCAAAATCAGAGAGACAGACTATTATCTGAATGGTGACAGATTAGGAAAAGGGAAGGTGCAACGAGACCTGGGTGTCATGGTACATCAGTCATTGAAGGTTGGCATGCAGGTACAGCAGGCGGTTAAGAAAGCAAATGGCATGTTGGCCTTCATAGCGAGGGGATTTGAGTACAGGGGCAGGGAGGTGTTGCTACAGTTGTACAGGGCCTTGGTGAGGCCACACCTGGAGTATTGTGTACAGTTTTGGTCTCCTAACTTGAGGAAGGACATACTTGCTATTGAGGGAGTGCAGCGAAGATTCACCAGACTGATTCCCGGGATGGTGGGACTGACCTATCAAGAAAGACTGGATCAACTGGGCTTGTATTCACTGGAGTTCAGAAGAGTGAGAGGGGACCTCATAGAAACGTTAAAAATTCTGACGGGTTTGGACAGGTTGGATGCAGGAAGAATGTTCCCAATGTTGGGGAAGTCCAGAACCAGGGGTCACAGTCTAAGGATAAGGGGTAAGCTATTTAGGACCGAGATAAGGAGAAACTTCTTCACCCAGAGAGTGGTGAACCTGTGGAATTCTCTACCACAGGAAGTTGTTGAGGCCAATTCACTAAATATATTCAAAAGGGAGTTAGATGAAGTCCTTACTACTCGGGGGATCAAGGGGTATGGCGTGAAAGCAGGAAGTGGGTACTGAAGTTTCATGTTCAGCCATGAACTCATTGAATGGCGGTGCAGGCTAGAAGGGCTGAATGGCCTGCTCCTGCACCTATTTTCTATGTTTCTATGTAAAATTAAAGCACATGGTATTGGGGGTAATGTACTGACATGGATAGAGAACTGGTTAGCAGATAGAAAGCAGTGAGTCGGGATAAACGGGTCCTTTTCAGAATGGCAGGTAGTGACTAGTGGAGTGCCGCAGGGCTCAGTGGTATTTACAATATACATTAATGATTTAGATGAAGGAATTGAGTATAATATCTCCAAGTTTGCAGATGACACTAAACTGGGTGGCGGTGTGAGCTGGGAGGAGGATGCTAAGAGGCTGCAGGGTGACTTGGACAGGTTAGGTGAGTGGGCAAATGCATGGCAGATGCAGTATAATGTGAATAAATGTGAGGTTATGCACTTTGGGGGCAAAAACACGAAGGCAGAATATTATCTGAATGGTGGCAGATTAGGAAAAGGGGAGGTGCAATGAGACCTAGGTATCATGGTACATCAGTCAGTGAAAGTTGGCAAGCAGGTACAGCAGGCTGTGAAGGCGGCAAATGGTATGTTGGCCTTCATAGCTAGGGGTTTTGAGTATAGGAGCAGGGAGGTCTTACTGCAGTTGTATAGGGCGTTGGTGAGGCTTCACCTAGAATATTGTGTTCAGTTTTGGTCTCCAAATCTGAGGAAGGACGTTCTTGCTATTGAGGGAGTGCAGCGAAGGTTCACCAGACTGATTCTCGGGATGGCTGGACTGACACATGAGGAGAGACTGGGTCGACTGGGCCTGTATTCATTGGAGTTTAGAAGGATGAGAGGGGATCTCATAGAAACATATAAAATTCTGATGGGATTGGACAGGTTAGATGCAGGAAGAATGTTCCCGATGTTGGGGAAGTTCAGAATCAGGGGACACAGTCTAAGGATAAGGGGTAAGCCATTTAGGACTGAGATGAAAAACTTCTTCACTCAGAGAGTTGTTAACCTGTGGAATTCCCTTCCGCAGAGAGTTGTTGATGCCAGTTCCTTGGATATATTCAAGAGGGAGTTAGGTGTGGCCCTTACGGTTAAAGGGATCAAGGGGTATGGAGAGAAAGCAGGAAAGGGGTACTGAGGTGAATGATCAGCAATGATCTTATTGAATGGTGGTGCAGACTAGAAGGGCCGAATGGCCTACTCCTGCACCTATTTTCTATGTTTTACAACCAACGCTGGCGAAAATTTACATAATTAAGTTAAAAATAATCGCCAGGCGAGAAAAAGGATCTTGCACCAGTATTCTCGGTGGTTTCTCGGCAGTTAAAGGGGAAACTAAGTGAAACGGGCGGTTCTTACATTTAAAAAAAAATTTAATCAGAGGCCTAGGGAGGGGGAAAACAAAAAAAAATTTCACTTAAAAAAAAAGTGTTAAAGAAACATTCTAAGACAGTTTTAAAGCTAGTCGCCGTTTTACAATTAAAAAAAATAAAGAACCTTTAACTTACCTTTCTTTGCAGAGTACTCACCTACCGCCCTGTTTAAGCAGCTTTTACAGGGCGGTTCCCTCGACGATCTGGACGGGCTTCCGTTGAGGCCAAACTTACGCCCTGCCGATTTTCTGGGCGGTGCACGTCAACGGTTTGGTCCCAGTGGGCATTTTGAGATTTGGGCAGTACGATTAAAAAACTAAGGGGGAAACTTTCGCCGGGTGGTTTCTGTCCCAAAAACAGCTGTACCGCCAAGAAAACCGCCACAAAATTGCCGAAAATGAAGGTGAAAGTTTAGCCCTGAATTTTACTTCATTTCACCTGCAGCACAGGGTCTGTGGCTCTCTCCTCACATTACTGGGATCAGTGTGGCTCTGTCGGATTGTAATTTAGGAAACACAGCAGCCAATTTATGCACAGCAAGATCCCAAAAAATAGCAATGAGCTAAATGATCAGATCATCTGTTTTTAGATATAGTTTGAGGAATAAATGTTAGCCAGAACACTGGGAGAACACCCCTGCTCTTCTTCGAAATAGTGCCACGGGATCATTAAATCCACCTGAGGGAGCAGACAGGGCCTCAGTTTATCGTCTCATCCGAGAGACGGCACCTCACACTCCCCCAGTGCTGCACTGGAGTGTAAGCCTAAATTTTGGGCTCAAGTCCCTGGAGTGAGACTTGAACCCACAACCTTCTGACTCAGAGGAGTGTGTGTTACCCACTGACCCATGACTGCCACTGTGAACAAGTGTATTGGTTTAATATTTTCCCCAGATTTTCTTCAGTTTCCACCCCGCCCCCCCCCCCAAACTTAAGACTATGATATTGGAGCAAGCTTTCCGATTGCATGGAGCCTCACCCATTGGATGCGCATATCAGGAAATCGCATATGTGCAGCCCACAGTTTTCCATTGATTGTAGGCTGTGTATGTGAGGTTAGCTACTGTGCAGTCCCGATGAATGAGGCTCTATGTCGGGAGTGTGCAATTGGACAATTTACTCCATTGTGTCAGCAGAAACTATTTTGAAGAAAAAGATACCTTTCAATCGCAGGACATTGTCAGCGAAAAACAAACCGAGAGGGGACAAAAAAATCACAAATAGGAATGACAGGACCAATGTCAGTTCGGCTGCCTGAGGAAAAAGAGTGTTCGAAGATCAGGCCCTCAAATCTACCACCAAGCTCATGGTCTACAGGGCTGTAGTAATACCCGCCCTCCTGTATGGCTCAGAGGCATGGACGATGTACAGAAGACAGCTCAAGTTGCTGGAGATATATCACCAACGATGTCTCTAAGATCCTGCAAATCCCCTGGGAGGACAGACGCAACATCAGTGTCCTCATCCAGGCCAACATCCCCAGCATTGAAGCACTGACCACACTCTATCAGATTCGCTGGGCAGGCCACGTAGGTCGCATGCCAGACATGAGACTACCAAAGCAAGTGCTCTATTCGGAGCTCCTTCACGGCAAACGAGCCAAAGGCAGGCAACGGAAACATTATAAGGACACCCTCAAAGCTTCCCTGATAAAGTGCGACATCACCACTGACACCTGGGAGTCCCTGGCCAAAGATCGCCCTAAGTGGAGAAAATGCTTCCGCGAGGGCATTGAACACTGAGTCTCAACGCCGAGAGCAAGAAGAGGTCAAGTGCAGACAGCGGAAGGAGCGTGCGGCAAACCAGTCCCACCCCCCCTTTCCCTCGGCGACTGTCTGTCCCACCTGTGACAGTCTGTGGCTCTTGTATTGGACTGTTCAGCCACCAAAGAACTCATTTCAGGAGTGGAAGCAAGTCTTCCTCGATTCCGAGGGACTGCCTATGATGATGATGATGAAATTACATTTACTATTGCAGCCCCAAGCCCCAAGCACTAATGTCTGACTGGATGTGAAGCTCAGCCTCTCATACCTACTTAATAACCCAAAGGTGTTGGACCCTCCGTCTGAGCTTTAGCAGGGACTTGTACTAATTATCAGCATGGACTCCAGGGAATAAATTGAGAAGTTGAGGCAGGCTCTGAAAGGGAAATGTCTGACCTTTCTGCCAATATAAACTGCAATAAAAATGGAAATTGCAACTTTCTAGCCAAACATTTCCTGATCAGTCCTCTTACTGTCTGCTCGGCTTCAGTACAATCACGCCACCATTTTAATAGGTAGCTGAAATTATTCTTTTTCTTCTCTGTACATTTAATTGGTCAAATTTCTTCTACCTTTTGTGGTTCAAAACAAGGTACTGCACTCTGACGTTGTGTTGTCGTCTGTAAAATTTAAAATTCCGTCTCCCCATCCTCAACACCCAAACTCTGCTGCTGTTAGTTACCGAACATTTCCATTCACTCCAGAAAAATAACAGCTGTGAAGCTGCTCACAGTATTGTACGCTAAAGTGCACAACCATTTCACTGTAAATAAAGATTTGAAAGTGATTCACCAGCACTTCGGTGAAATACTAAAAATAAGTCATAGCAAATAAAATTACTCAAAAAACTGACTGGGTGGTCCAATTAGCATGCCCTCTGTTCACTGAGCCAGCCCAGACTGATAGGATGAGAGTCTCCTCCCTCAAGTGCCTGCTTGGCTCAGTGGTAGCACCCTTGCCTCTGAAGGTTGTAGGTTCAAGCCTCACTTCAGAGCATCTGACATTTCAGTGTAATAGCGAGAGTCCTGGATTGTTGGACGTGTTGTCTTCCAGATGAAATGTTAAATCGAGGCTCATCTGTTCAGGTGGACTTTAGAAAGTTCTCCTGGATTCTACCTCTCTGTCTCCATCTCGGTCTCGCTTCCAAGGTTAGTTACATGTTGATAATTCAACAATGTCCAGAGCTGGCCAGTCAGAGAACTGCTGCTAATGGGGTTTGTACTACTTTCTGACGGAGGTCTCTCTGCTGTGGGTCAGTCACATCACATTTCAAGTTCAATATTCAGAATCCATAACAAACATCAACGTGAATGACACTACAATGTTGCCAGTAATTATCTTCCTGAAGGGTATACTTAATAAAAGCTACTATGATAGAAGACAATCTCACTATGCATAGAATGTTTAAACACAACAGCAGGGTTGGTGTGGTTATATTCAATCAACACAGCAATAAACAGGTGAATGTACAATGCTTGACAGCAATCAAAGACACTGCTGAATATCTTTAGAATTAGTAAAGGAACAGTAATAGCACACAAAACAATATCATAGGCAGTCTTTCGGAATCGAAGAAGACTTGCTTCCACTCTTAGCATGAGTTCTTAGGTGACGGAACAGTCCAATATTGAGAACCACAGTCCCTGTCACAGGTGGGACAGATAGTTGTTGAGGGAAAGGGTGGACAGGGAGCCTGGTTTGCCGCACGCTCCTTCCACTGCCTGCGCTTGATTTCTGCATGCTCTCGGCGACGATACTCGAGGTGCTCAGCGCCCTCCCGAATGCACTTCCTCCACTTAGGGCGGTCTATGGCCAGGGACTCCCAGGTATCAGTACGGATGTCGCACTTTATCAGGGAGGCTTTGAGGACGTCCTTGAAACATTTCCTCTGCCCATCTTTGGCTTGTTTGCCGTGGTCAAGTTCCGAATAGAGCGCTTGCTTTGGGAGTCTCGTGTCTGGCATGCGACTATGTGGCCTGCCCAGCGGAGCTGATCCAGTGTGGTCAGTGCTTCAATGCTGGGGATGTTGGCCTGGTCGAGGACGCTAATGTTTGTGCATCTGACCTCCCAGAGGATTTGTAGGATCTTGCGGAGACATCGCTGGTGGTATTTCTCCAGCGACTTGAGGTGTTTGCTGTACATGATTCACGTCTCTGAGCCGTACAGGAGGGCGGGTATTACTACGGCCCTGTAGACCATGAGCTTGGTGACAGTTTTGAGGGCCTGGTCTTCAAACACTCTTTTCCTCAGACGGCCAAAGGCAGCCCTGGCACACTGGAGGTGGTGTTGGATCTAGTTGCCAATGCCTGCTCTTGTTGATAGGAGGCTCCAGAGATAAGGAAAGTGGTTCACGTTGGCTGGTGGAGGACCTTTGTCTTACCGACGACCTCATCTCTCTCATCTGGAGGGAGGAGAGCATGCCAGGAGATCTCAGAGTTGCAGTGATCGTGACCATCTTTAAAAAAGGGGACAAGTCTGACTGCAGCAACTACAGAGGAATCGCCCTGCTATCAAACACTGGGAAAGTCGTCGCTAGAATCCTCCTCAACCGTCTTCTCCCCGTGGCCAAGGAGCTCGTGCGGATTTCATCCCCTCTGGGGTACAACGGACAAGATTTTTGCAGTGCGACAGCTGCAGGAAAAATGCAGGGAGCAGCGCCAGCCCTTATACATGGCCTTCTTCGACCTTACAAAGGCCTTTGACACGGTCAACTGCGAGGGTCTATGGAGCGTCCTCCTCCATTTCGGATGCCCCCAAAAATACGTCACCATCCTCCGCCTGCTCCACGACGATATGCAGGCCGTGATCCTTACCAACAGATCCATCACAAACCCAATTCACGTCCGGATCGGGGTCAAGCAGGGCTGCGTCATTGGCCCAACCCTCTTCTCAATCTTCCTCGCTGCCGTGCTCCACCTCACAGTTGACAAGCTCCCCGCTGGAGTGGAACTAAACTACAGAACCAGTGGGAAGCTGTTCAACCTTCGCCATCTCCAGGCCAGGTCCAAGACCACCTCAACCTCTGTCGTCGAGCTACAGTACGCGGACGCCGCCTGCGTCTGTGCACACACACAGGCTGAACTCCAGGACAAAGCAATATCTTATTTGATGTCTGCGCTCCTCTAATTCTGCCCTCTTGAGCATCCCCGATTATAATTGCTCAACCATTGGTGGCCGGTGTTTTCTGTTGCTTAGGCCCAAGCTCTGGAATTCCTCTACTAAACCTTTCTACCTCTCTTTCCTCCTTCAAGATGCTCCTTTGACTAAGCTTTTGGCTGTGCTAATTTCTACTTATGAGGCTCGGTGTCAAATATTTTATCTCAGTGCTCCTATGAAGCGCCTTGGGACGTTTCACTACATTAAAGGCGCTATATAAATACAAGTTGTTGTTGTTAATAAATAAATGAACATTTCCATGCATCACCCGTTCTGTGACAATTCTTTACTGGATACTAGCAACTCCTTTGTGGTTTTGTTCACAGTGAGTGTAATACCTGTAATGAGTTTTTATGCCATGAATACACAAAGTAACATCAGGACCACTGATTTATCTAGTCACTTTCCTTGTTTGTGATTTATACATTCAGTTCTGATTTGCTGCTGTTTTATTTTGAACTAATTAACAAAGTGTGATGGTTGAACTGTGGCAGGAAATAACAATGATGCTTACAGGAAGTTTGTGCTGCACGCAGTATTTTTCATAGATGTATAATAAGCTTTGCTTCTCATCTATGTAACTATTTAAATAAAATCAATGTTATTAACAAAAAAATTTAGATTTCCAGCATCCGCAGTATTTTGCTTTTATTAACAAAATGATTTACAATTTTCAGGTGATATTTTTCGTCAAAAATATTTACAAATTACTATGTAGCAGACATTTCAAAAGCTGCCGTATAAACTCTAGGACTCTCTTTTCTTCACCATAATGCATGATTTTCCAGAAAACACTAGACATGGCATCAAAACAATCGTAGAATGTTGCAGCACAGAAACAGGTTATTCAGCCTATACAATCTGTGTTGATGTTTCTCTCCACATAAACCATCTGTTCTAATCCTACTCCTCTGCTCGTCTTTGATACTGCGTTTATTGATGTTCTGGGACAAAAGCAAATAAAGCCCCAAAGTTGTGTCTCATGTTGATATTAACATGGTTTGTACTGCTCTACATCAGTGAGTTTGTAGTTAACACCATCAAGCAATAGCCTCTGTGGATATTGAAAAGTAAAGGAGCTAATCTCCCAAATTTTATTTTTGGACTTTATGGTATGCGCGGTCTTTCAACAAAGATAACTTGCAGCTGATCATTATCACTAGATCACCCAGGTAGTTAGACCAGGAATAGAGACACCTGTCCGTTGGCTGTAGGTTTGTGTGGAATTACGTTGGGCAGTCACAATACCAAAATTGTTCCCAGTGGCTCAGGCAATTTATCCAGTCAACCAGACCTGCAAAGGTGATATAGGGCTGGATTTTCGGCTTTCAGGATTTCCGGGATGCACAGGAAGTTGCCGCGTCCTGCATTAGCGTAAACCAGGAGGCGGAAAAAAAATATCAAGCACATGCGTAAAACGGCCGCAATTCGCAATGGTGCGCTAAAGTTAGCGCCGGAATAACGTTAGCGACACGGTGAGGAACATTTTTTTGAGAGAAAGCTCCAGAGGAACATTTGCATTAAGCCTGGCGTTGCACAACAGACTGTGTGCCAGAGCCAAAACTTTCACTGTTGAAGAAGTGGCCATTTTGCGCATGTGCTTGATATTTTTTTTCTTCCACTTCCTGGTTTACGCTAATGCAGGGCGCAGCAACTTCCTATGCATGATCATTTAAATCGCTCCACTTCAGCCACAAAACTGATACGAAATACTTATTAAGCGTCTCCAACATTCCTTCACTCTTCATCCCTCAGTAGGCACAGCGTTCTGCTTTCAAGTGTGACAGTCACTGACAACTGCAATATAAAATTCTCCAGCTTCCCTTTAAATATGGCACCAATTGCGCCTGCTGCACCCTGGGACTGTCTGGTTATTCTGGTTGGGTCCTGGGGCGGATGCAAAATCAGGCGTAATGCATGAAAGTTCCACATGGGGCGCTAGCGCAGCCTTGCATGATGATTGATGTCATTCTGACGGTCAAAACAGTGGGCGGGGCGATAATTTTGTGCACCGTCGCAAAACCATTGGCGAAACATGGTGCTAAATCTTGGCCGAGGCACGAAATGGGGCGCAAATTAGCCGAAAGTCCAGCCCTAGGGTTCAATTCCTCGCCACACTAAATTACTCTCAACTGAGGAGACACTACAATTGGCCTTGACACCTTGGGTTAAGGAGTGGGAAACCAGCTAGGATTCCTGTTACTCATCGTTGCCCAGGGACACCAGCAACGGTTCAATAATGCCAGTGGTCAAGAACAGGATTGATCTTCACTTCAACATTCCCTGTAGTTGAATTACTTTCCAATACTGAATACTGGGGCCCCTGATGGTTTTCTCACTGCCCAACTTCAAATTAATGGAAATCAAAATAGGGCAATTTTTATAATGTGCGGCCAAACGGCATTGCCAGTTTTACACCCGAGAGGCAAGTTGAAAACCTACTTCAATGATTTCTTGAGAGAATGAGGAGAAAATTGGGGAAAAAAAACCTACAAAATAATATGGCATATTGGCAGAGATTAATGCCAGACTAGAAACCAGAAATGGATTTCACGCTTCGTCGTGCCAGCAGAGAAATGAACAAAGTAGAGAATCCTATACTGTGCAGCAACTCATAAAATGAATATGAGAAACCTACCTTACTTGTAGGAGGGGCACTGTCAGCCCCCCAAGCACTCCTCTGTATAGATGGTGGCACCTGATAGATCTCATGACCTTGTGTGGCACAACTTGAAACGGTGGGAGGCACCTGATATATGCTCTGGCTCAGGTGTGAAGGGGGTACTTGGTAGATAGGATCTCGAAAAGAACTTCCACAGCCAGGAGAGCCTTGCAGGCTAGGGGGTACTTGATAGATGCCTTGCTGAAGTGACTGCTGTGTTGTCACAGGGGCAGATGGCTCATTTTGGGAGCTGTCGTAAATAGGTCCAACAAGGAGTTTGAGACGGTTGCCAGGTGCAATGCCTTGTCGTCCATGCAGTGAGCAAAGCCACCATCCTTCTAACCCGCCAGTGTTCTGTTCAATCACCATCAGTATATCTCCTTTACGAAAAGATAGCTCCTCTGGAGATTCTGGTGCATTGTCGTACAAAGCTTTGGCCATAAGATTCTAGAAAAAAGAGGGGGGAAAAAAAAGACAGTTAGAGACAGGAACAAGGAAGCCATGGAAAGTTGGCCAATGTATAAAGATCTGAAACATGAGTGTCCAAACTGCAAGTCACATGATTCTCCCCAGGTCCAGGTGCCTCACTGGAACCCGAATATAAAAACAAGATAGTGCAAACGCTGGAAATCTGAAATGAAAACAGAAAATGTTGGAAATACTCAGCTGGACAGGCAGCATCTGTGGAGAGAGAAAGCGTTAGCATTTCAGGTCGATCACCTTTCATCAGTTCGGACAAAAGGTTTGCGACCTGAAATATTATCTCTGTTTCTCTCTCCACAGATGCTGCCTTTGAGTATTTCCAACATTTTCTGTTTTTATTATTGGAACCCTATTTGGTCCCATATTTGTTTACGACATTGCTACACGTTAAGGCAGAAATTGCCTTTACTGCCCTGCTGATGCAGTGTCTTGCTAGATACAAGTGCAGTTAGAGGTGGGAACAATATGTTCACAATTAGGAGGGGTTTTGATAGAGTAGATACGGAGACACTGCTTCCATTAGTAGGAGGGTTAGTAACCAAAGGACACAGATTTAAAATAATCAGCAAAAGAAACGGAGCAATTACGCAGCAATTTATGATGATCTGGAATGCACAGTCTGAAAGAATGGTGGAAGTAGATTCAATAGTAATTGCAAAAGGGGCTATGCAAAGAGCAGGGGAGAGGAACTATTTGGATAGCTCTTTCAGAACCAGCACAGACAGGAGGGGCCAAATGACCTCCTTCCATGTTGTATGATACTATGAACATTTTAGCTTTAGTTCTGCACCCCACAGTCTCTACACTGGCTGCCCTATAACACGTAGAGAATACAAGCCCTAGACGTGTTGTGGTTCAGCTACACTCAGCAGATAAACTCGCTGGGAGCTTAAATTGCATTATTCTCCACCTCACTTGAGTTCTTCCTGGTGTCTTGGCCAATATTTATCCTTCAACCAACACCTAAAAAAACAGATTATCTGGTCATTTTCACATTGCTATTTGTGGAAGCTTGCTGTGCGTAAATTGGCTGCTGCATCTCCTACATTATAACAGTGATTGCACTTCAAAAAAAGGAATTTTTGGCTGTAAAACACTTTAGGATGCCCTGAGATTGTGAAAGGCGCTATATAAATGCAGGCCATTCTCTGTAAATAAGTCGTCTGGATTAAACTCCCAGGAAAGAAAAAGTATCCACTTGATGGCTGTCTTTCAAGAAAAGGTTTAGATTACAGTCAGATTGCAACATGTGCCCAATGTGTCTGCAGGCTACATCCTGTTAGTATTCTTAGTTTTTACAAATGCAACAGTTAAGAAAATACAATGATTCCACTTCTTTGATCTGTTACCCTTCAAAAGATTTAACAAGTTTAAATAAACCTACATTTACACGACAAGTGCAGCTTCAGTGTGAAGTAGGCTCACTACAGTTAGTGTGTAAATACAGCCTTCATTTGGAATTGGGGCCCGACCCAACAATACAACCAAGTCGAGTGAAACACCCCAAGAAGAGGGAATCTCACTCTTAGCTCTGCATTTACACGCCACAAGCTTAGTTAAAACTGTTTGCAGTATAAATACTCTCTAAATAATTTCATTCAAGAAAGAAAATGAAATATGCACAAAATGACATTAGGTTGTCTAAATTAAATCTAAAAGCCTACTCCTGTTGTGTTGTTTCTTGCTTAAGAAAACATATCCAATAATTTGAATTAAGCAATTTAGGCAAAACAGCAAAAGGAGGCATTTTTGGCACGATTCCAGTTCAAATTAAACAACTGAGAGCTAAGAGTAACCTATATTATTGAGGAGAGTAAGCATTTGGTACCATTCACCAAATCAAGAATTAGCAGGTACAGAGAAACATGCTTCTTTTTGGAAGAGTGTTCTGTCTATTATGAGGCTTCCCAGACTCAGCAGATTCTCTTCACTTGTCTTTCAGGAAATATATTCTTGTAACACTTTAATTCCACAACACAATCACATTTCTTTCAGCTTTTGAGCTGTCACTGTTGTGCACACATCCCACACTGCTGAACAAGTTATCAAGCGCTCTTACAACTTGCTGCACTTGCTTTATCCTCAAGTACATTTTGCTTTGGCATTTCACAAAGAGATTTCTCTGTAAACAAAAATGCAAAAGTCCTGCCAAGTTAAGAGTTCTGAATAAACCCCAGAGCCTAAAGGGAGAAACAGCCACCTCAAAACATAGGGCAAGCAAAAGGACAGGCTGCTGACCTTGCTGGGCATGATGCTTGACCCCCCAATCCTTCTCACTACCATGTCTTTGACAGTTTCAAATGTAGTCCTACACCCTAAAAAAAAGCTTCATGGGTCAAAACATACTGTCTGTCCTCACACTAACAAAATAAGTTTTTGTTGGTTTCCTCGGAAATGCTATCATTTGGTTAACTTAAACCTTTTAGCATATGCTGGCAATATGAAGAAAACAAAATTTACAGTGGACAGTGTTTTATTATTGTGAGGAAGGGACTCATTGCTTGCAACACGATGTTGAGAGAGAAAGATTCTGTTCAAACTCCTTCACTGCCAGCTTGCTTTTTGTTTGTAAACTTCTTTAAAGCAAATCTACAACACCAATGGTATATAAATGTGAGTTCTTGCTATGTGAATCTCAGACATCCCAAAGTACTTCACAGTCAATTATTTTTTTTTGAAGTGTAGTCAAACGTGGCAGCTCATTCTAGAAGTGTTGGTCAGGACACCGGGAGAACTCTTCTGCTCTTCTTCGACATGGGATCTTTTATGTCCACCTGAGATGACAGACGGATCATCGGTTTAACATCTGATCTGAAAGACAGTACCTCCAACAGTGCGGCACCCGCTATATACTGAACTTGAGTGTCAGCCTACATTATTCGCTCAATGCCTGCCGTGGGGCTTGAATTCAGGATCTTTTGACTGAAGAGCCAAGAGCAATCAGTATATCGAACAATATGAGCCAAGTGTTCCATTGCCGATCTTATAAACAATCTCCCCAAACAAAAGGTGTTAGTTGTGGCTCTGTAATAGCATTCTCACCTTGGAATCAGAAGGTTGTAGGTTCAAGCCACACTTCAGAGATTTGAGCACAAGATCTAGGTAAAGTGTGCAGTGCAGTACTGAGGAGTCCTGCAGCGTGTAGGAGGTGCCGTCTTTCGGTTAAGACATTAAATAGAGACCTCAACTGCCCACTCAAGCAGACGTAAAAGATCCCATAGTACTATTTCAAAGAAGTATAAGGGAGTTCTCCCTAGCCATTATTTATCTCTCAACCAACATCACTGAAACAGATTTTCTGGTCTTTATTACATTGCTGTTTGTGGGACCTGGCTGTGTGCAAATTGGCTGCTGCATTTCCTACATTACAACAGTGATTACATTTCAAAGCGGTAAACCACTTTGGGGCATCCCGAGGTTGTGAAAGTCTTTCCTTTTCTTTTAATTATCTGGATTATTTTTGGGCGGTATAACAGCAGAAGTGGCGGGAAAATTCAGATAGCGAGGCTCACCGCCATATTCCTGCTCCGACCATGTGCCACCTTGCATAAATAATGTGGTGGGCAGAATGCCTGCTCTATCCCTCCTCCACCAGGAAGAGGAAAATCCAAGCCCTTGTGTTTTGCCTATGTTGCATGTCCTGTGGGACTGTGCACCTTTTCAATCAAATTGTAGGTGCTGTGTTACAAAATGTACATAGGCAGAGCATCGCCATACAAGATATATACAGTCAATGCAGCTCCATATCGCGCGTGTGTGTAATGTATATGATATATAAAGCTTTATTTCAATGGAATAACATGAAGTCCATAACTCGTGAGCACCAGTCGATACAAAATGATACAGCCGATCTTCCTTTCTTGGTGCTGTCCAGGAACAATTATTGCAGAGCACACCAGAATTGCACTCTCTTGGGACCCAGGGCTTATTGGCTGAACACGTTCTCAGGCCTAATTAAAATCAAAAAGGGCACAGATGGAGCTGCAGCACTGACCACAACAATGAAGACAGGAAGAAGTATGGACGCTTCTAAGGGCTTGTGCTGCTGTGCCATGGCTGAGGTGGCAGAAGGCCAGTCACTCCTGCAGCCTACAGGGAGCTGGCAGGGGGTGATACTGTGATATCAAGCTGTCGGTGGAACAGCAGAGGAAATAAATGTGGCATGAACAATTAGGATATAGGAATAGTCAGGTTGGGGGAATTCCTACTTTATGAGAGGGGAACAGTCATTAGTGGCTGAGGGAAGAACAAGGTGAATGATTACAGTAGGTGTCATGGGAGCATGTCGTTGCTTCTCCTTGTCTGGCTCCAAATAAAACATATTGCAAAAGGGAAGGAGTGGCACGGTGATGAACAAGGCCTCCATAACTAAGTGTAAATTCCAAACAGGATTCCACATCAAGTCCTGAAGCAGCAACAACAATTATTTTCAAAAAGCCAGACTTATCTTGACAATACTATCCTGTCCCCTCGGAACAGAAACAGCAGCTCTACAAGTTCCAGCTTGCCCCTGAACTGCAGCTGGTGCTATTTGAGGAAATCGGAGTGCAAAAGTCTATTTCCTGCACCCACTTCTGGTGCAGTCAGGTGCAAACAGCAGAAACGCCATAGAGGCAATTCGAGTGCAGTGCCATCAAGGAGCAGGATGGAAGCAAAGGATAAATGCCATTTTTCCTCTCCATTACACTGATTTTTCCGTGGCTATTTGGGATCAGGACAGGAAAATTGGCGTTAATGTTTTTTTAGATAATAGGACACTATTTTTGATATGTCTGTACATGAAATAAACCTATTATTTGATGATTCTACTGAATGAGGTAACACTTGGCAGTTACAAGTTTCTCCCGTGCAATACAATTAATTACCACGTAAATTCTATGAATGAACCTGACTATTAAGTCATCAGCGAGGGAGGTCAGCTCCCCTTTCATATGTACAATGGGAATGTAATTTGATAAGATTCTGAATCATACATATTTGTGAAGGATAATTGTATTGTGCTAACATTCCATGGTTGGCTGTGAATTTGGTGACCTCAAGTGTTATAACGATAGTCAGAGAACAGATGCAGTGCTGAACTGGTTTTTAACATTTCACAATGATATGACAATTTCTGTCAATCCTTAATAGACACAAAAGAGCCAAATGTTATGACTGTGTGCTACTAGAGGTGAGCTTCAGCAGTAACATGCAGTTGTAAAATCAGTCCTAATGTTCTAGGCTGACCATACGTCCCAGTTTCCCGGGGACAGTCCCCGGATTTGGTACTGTGTCCCCAGGCACACAATGTCCCAAGTTTAGGAAACATGTTCCCAAATAGAGCCATATTCATTGGTCCGCTGAAAAGTCAATCTTCAACACACCTCAGATCTTCTCGACCAAACATAGCGCAGCATTTGTTCGTCAGGGCGATGCCCTCCTGAGGTTGGCTGCTGGAAGCTTAAGTGGGACAGGTGGGTTAGGTTTCATCCTACAAGACTGCAGCTGGTTCAGCCAATAGTGACTGGCAAGAGAGCGAATGCTCAAACATGAATGGGAAAGAAAATCAGAAGGAAAGTCGAGGGTGTGGTTAAGCTGAATTTACCTCAGAGATCAGCATGGTGGAAAAATCGAGCAAATTGTGTTTTCTTTAAAAGTGAATACGCTCTAAATTCTCCCACCAGGAAGAGTTTCTGAGACAGTGGGTGTTTCAGATGGGAAATCTCAGTCTGTTTGGAACAGATTTAAAATTGAGAAATTAAGTTAGAGTATTCGGGGAGGGGTATAGATGGTACAGCACTATAGCAGTTGCCATAGCTATGACACTGACTGAGAATACACGCAAAATTAGAAATTTGGTGTAAAGTGAAAATGAGATTTTCTGAATAGGCCGTATAGATAGTGGGTACGAGAAACTGACATTCCTGAGCAGTGTTACTGTATTATTTATAAACGGTGTCTGAAAGCGCTTCAATAGTGTGATGTCACATCTGTAGTGTATGTGTGCAACTGCTAAAATATAGGCTGTTAAAAAAAATTTGCTTTGCTACGCTATACAATTTATATTTTCCGGCTGGCTACTTTGCTGCGCTTCAACCTGGTGTATCACCGGATTAGTTTTGAAAAATATGGTCACGCTATAAAATTTCAACTTACATCAAGGTCATACGACTGTGAATGATGGTTGGATAGCAATGGGGTCAAAATTGACCCCTGACAAAGAGTGGGCACACTCACCGTTTTCGAAGATGTTTCACCGTTCCAATCCATGGGGCAGAGAATCGAGCGATATTCAGGTGTTGGTTTATTTTTTTGGGTCGGGGCGGTGTTCCGGTTGGCTACGGGGCGGATGTGCCCTTGGATCAGGTTGGCCGTCGTTCCGAGTCATCGCGCTGACACGTCACAACATCTCTCCCCTTCAGTTAAAGGGGAGGGCCACTGCAAACTCTGCACTGAGGGGGTGCCGGGCAGCCTGTTGGCCACCATTGTCGGGCCAACCTTGGAGTCGGCCGACAAGTAAAACAAAATGGCATCCACGGCAGTGCACCCTCCCCTATAAGGGCGGATGCGCCACCCAGACACACACAGCTTCTCGCAGGGGAAACCCGTCAATGGCACTGACCGGCAGCCACTCCACTTCCATGGGGCAATTTCCCACAGAGCAATTTCTGCGCGGGGTGGAAAGGGGTTGCTCCAGTCGGAAGGGGGTCTGCGCGTGCCCGGCGGGGCAGCAGCATGGGCGGCGTGGAAACACAGTTTTGCTGCTCCTGGCCCGGGGGCAATTTCGGATGGGTAGGCCCATCCGTCTGCATCTGGTCGGTGAGGCCTATCCGCTCTATTACTGCCTCTTAGAGGCGGTAATGTGTCTTAAGGAGGGGGGCAATTTCGGCCCCAATGTGTTTACATAAGAATTAGGAGCAAGAGTAGGCCATTCGACCCCTCTAGTCTGCTCTTCCATTCAATAAGATCATGGCTGATCTTCTACCTCAACTCCACCTTCCTGCACCATCCCCATATCGCTTGATTCCATTAATATCCAAAAATCTATCGATTAATGGAAAAGTTAAACAGCGTCACTTCAAAAAAAAGAGCAACTGTAAAATCAATGTGGACTTTAATGTGTGTGTGTGTGTGGGGGTCACTAGTTGTTGTCATCTAACTTGTCCCAAAGAGTTCCTTGCATTTCATGGCTCATACTATAACAGTCAAATGACTCATGTCAGAATTGGTGTTAAAATGGGCCAACAAGTCTATGGTAAATAGATTTAATGGCATTGCCAGCTTCTGTGGAACCAAATTAAAAGAGCACCAATCTAAAAAGATTTATACTAATGGCCTTCTAATTACATGGACTTTTTATACACTTTTCAGTCTGCCATTGACACATATTATTTATGCAAATATTGGTAGGAATGACCCCAATGGAAAACACTTACATTGTTGTTGATAGAAGAAGCCTGTTGTGCAAAGCAGACTAATTGGATGTTATTGCAAGAAATTAATTCAGAACACTATCGTTCAAGCGAGGGATTAGCATCTAACTATATTGGATGATAGCTCTGTTATCAGGGAATGATGCTACTGTTGGTGTTTTGTCATGCAGAATAGCATTTTGGCTGAGGTAGAGTGAAAAAGCTAGAGATTGGCAGGAAAAATAACTTGAGATTCTTTGCCTATACTGACTGGTGGGAAAGGTTGTGGCTCATGGCTATAGAAGGGATTCTACACCGAGCTGTCAGTTTACCATGGTGTCATCCAGATTTTTCAAAGGCAGAAAAATAAGTAATCTAACTCCTGGATTCTACAAGGATATATATTTGAGAATCGTTACACTAGGAATTCTATTCTTATCAATCTGAGGAGGGTGATTTTAGTTGGCACAATGATCCAATGAGGTAAATATTACAGCAGTGCAGCCCTATGGACTTAATGGGAGCAATTCTGTGATCACAGTGGGGAACCACGCTTGCATGAAGCACAGGTCAGTGCCAGGGCTACAATATTTCTGGAATTAGAGGATCCTGCAATCATTGGCAATGTTATCAGGAGAAGCTTGTGCTGAAAAAGCTATGGGACCTAAAAACTTGGGAGTTTAGATGGAAATAAATCTTCAGTCAAACTCAAACTTTCTACTCTCAGGAGAATTATGTCATTTTTGTTGTGGCGAGCTCCTAAGCGATACAATGATGCGTCTCAATATGATTTGTGTAGTTGTCTCTATAAACAGAAGACAAGATTCAAATGAGCTATACAGACCATGAGTGGCCCAGGCTTGGTCCCTGTCGGAGTTGAGGTAGAACTGAGTTATGGAGGAGAGAATCACTATTCACCAACCCTTCGACAGGAAGCAAGTATGGACAACATGTTAGGATTAGCCCCAATCTGATTTCTGCATGGTTAAATAGTAAGACAACACTTATTATTAAAGGCTACTAGGCTGATATACTGCAGAATACCCCAACAGTAAGCCCAGTAAGGAGTTGATACTTCCTGCAGAGAAAAACATTTGGCCCCTTAAAGGATCAGTTGCATTGGATATATTGCCTGAGATAAATGGTTAACATTAGTCTAGTTTATACTGTACTAGTAGTGAAATGGTGTGGACATCATAACAATATAAAACGAATGTCATGTAGTTCAAGTTTTGGAAACTAACAGCATGTAATCATATCCCTTGATCTATGGGTAAAAGAGATACAGGTCAGATTTAATTGTGTAAGTGCAACTGTGTGGGAACCTGTCAAATTTCAGTGTGTTCCTGTCATGGTGTTGTTTGGACCTTTCTGTCCTTTTGTATTACTGTACTTTAATGAATGGAGCTGTGCGGAGTGCATGTGGCAGAGTCGGGAGGAGGACTAGCAACTGAGCATATGGGGCCCAAGTACCACCACACAGAAGCAAGTGTAAAAAGAGGTTTATTTTAGAAATAGTTATGTTGCAGTGCATAATCACACACGTGGGAACAGGTTAGAGAGATGGTGGAAGCAAAGGCAGACAAAAATATATCGGAACAGGACAGGCACATGGGATTATGATTACTGCTCATGTGGAGGATAAACATGAGCATGGAATGATTGATCTGAATGGCCTGTTTCCATGTTGTAAATTTATGTGAAGTTACATAATTCAGAGCAATTTTCAAATGGTGAACTTGATGCAACCGGAACTACAGCCACAACAGACTTCTAAACATCCTAAGAAAGGGAAGGTAGACTATGAAAGTAAACTAGCATGAAATATAAAAACAGATAGCAAGAGTTTCTATAGGTATATAAAAAGGAAAAGAGTGGCTTGAGTAAATGTTGGTCCCTTAGAGGACGAGACCGAGGGATTAGTAATGGGGAACATGGAGATGGCAGAAACTCTGAACAAATATTTTGTATCAGTCTTTATGGTAGAGGACACTAAGAATATTCCAACAGTGGATAGTCAAGGGGCTATGCAGGGGAGGGGGGGAGGAACTTAACACAATCACAATCACAATCACTAAGGAGGTGGTACTCAGTAAGATAATGGGACTAAAGACTGATAAATACCCTAGACCTGATGGCTTGCATCCTAGGGTCTTAAGAGAAGTAGCAGCAGGGATTTTGGATGCATTGGTTGTAATTTACTAAAATTCCCTCGATTCTGGGGAGTCCCAACAGATTGGAAAACTGCAAAGGTAACGCCCCTATTTAAAAAAGGAGGCAGACAAAAAGCAGGAACCTATAGACCAGTTAGCCTAACATCTGTGGTTGGGAAAATGCTGGAATCATTATTAAAGAAGCAGTAGCAGGACATTTGGAAAAACAAAATTCGGTCAGGCAGAGTCAGCATGGATTTATGGAGGGGAAGTCATGGTTGCCAAATTTGCTGGAATTCTTTGAGGATGTAACGAACAGGGTGGATAAAGGGGAACCAGTGGATGTGGTGTATTTGGACTTCCAGAAGGCATTTGACATGGTGCCACATAAAAGGTTACTGCACAAGATAAAAGTTCACGGGGTTGGGGGTAATATATTAGCATGGATAGAGGATTGGCTAACAAACAGAAAACAGAGAGTCGGGATAAATGGTTCATTCTCAGGTTAGCAATCAGTAACTAGTAGGGTGCCACAGGGAGCAGTGCTGGGACCCCAACTATTTACAATCTATATTAACGACTTGGAGGAAGGGACCGAGTGTAATGTAGCCAAGTTTGCTAACGATACAGAGATGGGAGGAAAAGCATGTGTGAGGAGGACACAAAAAATCTGCAAAAGGACACAGACAGGCTAAGTTAGTGGGCAAAAATTTGACAAATGGAGTATAATGTTGGAAAGTGTGAGGTCATGCACTTTGGCAGAAAAAAAATCAAAGGGCAAGTTATTATTTAAATGGTGAGAGATTGCAAACTGCTGCAGTACAGCGGGACCTGGAGGTACTTGTGCATAAAACACAAAAGGTTAGTATGCAGGTAGTGATCAGGAAGGCCAATAGAATCTTGGCCTTTATTGCAAAGGGGATGGAGTATAAAAGCAAGGAAGTCTTGCTACAGTTGTACAGGGTATTGTTGAGACTACACCTGGAATATTTACGAAAGGATATACTTGCTTTGGAGGCAGTTCAGAGAAGGTTCACAAGGTTGACTTATGAGGAAAGGTTGAGTAGGTTGGACCTCTACTTATTGGGATTGAGAAGAATGAGAGGTGATCTTATCGAAATGTGTAAGATTATGAGGGGGCTTGACCAGGACTGATAGGGGAGACTAGAACTAGAGGGCATAATCTTAGAATAAGGGCCGCCCATTTAAAACATTTAAAATTTCTTCTCTCAGAGGGTTGTGGATCTGTGGAATTTGCTGCCTCAGAGCTGTGGAAGCTGGTACATTGAATAAATTTAAGACAGAAATAGATAGTTTCTTAACCAATAAGGGAACAAGGGGTTATGGAGAGCAGGCAGGGAAGTGGACCTGAGTCCATGATCAGATCAGCCATGATCGTATTGAATGGTGGATCAGGCTCGAGGGGCCGTACTCCTACTCCTATTTCTTATGATCTTATCATCCAACAGCAGCTATTTTAAAGCAGCAAAACGCCACTTCACCTTTGCGGGGTGCGGGATGGGGGTGTCAGACCCTGAACAGGTGTACAAGAAAGGTCTCGGGAAGATGGTCAAAAGCACTGTCGAAGTGGTAGGTTTTAAAGGAGGCTTTTGAAGGTGTGGAGAAGTTTAGCAAAGGGGAGGAGTTTAAAGAAAGGGAGATGCAGAGTGCAGGAGTAAAGTGGTTGGGAGTTTCTTTCACTGATGGTGGGGAGGAAGAAGGGACAGCGACCTGCAATAAGCCATGCTTCACGTGCAGGGTGTGGGGAGGGATGTAGGGCTGGAACAGATTGTGGAGGTAGGAAGAGGTGAGTTCCTGTGCTGAGGGATGGGTGAGCCAATGAGTGCAGTGACAGACGAGCAGGATTTTGTACAGTGGGGAGTTCTGAATGAGTGGAGTTTATGCAAGGTGAGACTATTGAGGTCAGCGAGGCAGGTATTAACACTGACAGGCCCGAATATGCCTACATAGAGATAGAAATGGGTAGTTTTGGAAACGGTAGTAACTGTAGTAGGCAGTCTTGATGATGGATTGGATGTGGGGTTTGAAGCTCAGCTCAGTGCTAACCGTCAGGTTGAGTTTGAGTGGAGAAGGAGTAGAAGTTGGATCTTGAATGTGAAGTTTCTGGTGGTGGCAGAATAGAATGGTTTCAGTTTTGCCAATGTTGAGGTGCAATAAGTTCGGATTCATCAGTGGCCTGCCATTATGATCCTCGAAGTGTTACACCCTTTGGATGGTTTTGTCTGCAGACTAACAGTGAATGTAGCTATTAAAAGATACGTGAAACACTCGTTTTCTTGACCAAGTAGCACTGGGCTTCATTTCTTGATAAACTGCTGCGGTCAGAGGCTTTTTCCAGCACATTCTCTCAACCATGTACTCAACAGATGAATTAGAGGTCACTGCGACGGTTACCTTTCAACAGTAAATTTAACTTTAAGGGAGGTAACTTAGGAAGAATTATCTATTGACTGAATGTAGTGATCATTGCTTTTGAATAATTAAGCAGGGAATGAGCTAAACCTTTTTTTTAAAGCAACATTCTAACATCAAGCCAAGTACAACAGGATACTTTCTGAAGGACTCCCATGCACAAGTTTGTGACCACAAGAGAAATGTTTAAACCTTAGCCAGAGGCCAGAATAGGGTCAAAATAAAAGGAAGACCTCATGCCTGTGTAACGCTTGAAGGGAGCTCCTAATCAAACAGGTCATGGTAGAATAGTTATAACTTGATAGTCGTACCCACGTAGATCTCTGTCTACACAGAATGTATTTCATTAATTCCTTTCAAGATGGTAAAGAAACTATTGCTACAACAGCAAAAACAATAATAAGTATGCTGATACCACTTTTTACTAAAAAGGCTGAGAAGGGAAACAAATCCCTACTATGGGCCATTAAACTCCTGACGAGTCTAAAATGTTTCTTGCACTTCCGATGAAAACCTAGGCTGATTTTGTGTAACTTAAGGAGCATTTTTTGCAGTCTGCCCAGCATTGCAATGCACTGGTTAATCCCTTCCTCATTTAGTACCTGATCTATAGTTGCTGCCAACTTCAGTAAGGACACACAGTGGGGGGGCGGGGAAGGAACTTCCTATGGGATTTTTCCAATTGAAAGCTATTACTTCGTCAGAAACCCTATATACACATGCGTAAACAGGGTATCCAAGGAAGTTATGGTGGCCAGTCGGGAGAAGTCAATGAAATTCTTGGTGACAATGTTTTAGATTAACGAGGGTAGGGATCAACAAACTACACGCAGGTTTAGAAGAAATGAATAATGGGGTGATGGGTGGGGTAAATGTTCGAGGTGCTGCTCCTTTCCCGGTGCAGAGTCAAGCAAGTGCCGAGCGTGGTAGCAGAGATGACGGTACAACACTGTATTCCTGATGTTCTGACCAACGTTTGTCACCAGAAAGACACCTTGGAAAATTGAAGCTGATGGGTTCTTCCATCCCCACTTTTAACTTCTTTTTCTGCCCTCTCTTCAGGTACAACTTTAAACTCCCATCTCCCCAAGCTCTTCGGTCTTCTGACTTGGGGACCTTCCCCCTACTGCCATTTTTCCCACCATTACAGACTGCCTTCAGCTTGCCTCGGCCCTACTCTCTGGAACACCTTCCCCAAGCTCCTCTGTTTCACATTGCTCCTTTAAAAACCTCTCAAAACCCATCTCTGGTCAAACTTTGAAGTATCTCTGCATCAGCTAACTCAGCACAGACTGGACCTCGGCTGTGCATGGCTCAGTTTCACGCTGTATTTGCCAACAAAACCACTGAGGAAGCTTGCTCAGCAAGTGTATGATAGTTCTCTGAACGGCCTCAAACTCTCACCCTCCTGTTATTTTTCAAGCTTTTTTTTAAAAATGTATTTTGCTCTTTTACTTTGGTTTTGAGCTGTTGTGTTACATTTATCACAAGATACAAGTACCATGTGAGATCAACAAAAAAGTTGATTCATTTTTTTTTAATGCAGGGTTGATCAACAGATTAGCTAAAGTTTGCACTTCTACACAATGGAGTGGTTCCGTTGTGGTCATAAGCTGCAAAAGTGATGCATGACTGGTTTTTAAATTCAACTGCACCCCACCATTCTGTGACACACTGTATGGGAAGTTTTCTAATAATTTTATACCATTTTTATTTGATTTGCTGTGTAGCTTCATGTCCTTGGATGCAAGAGCCTCCATATTAGAACACTTAGTTCACCCAGTGAAATCCCATCACAGGACATGTTTTACACCGGCATCATACACGTTCTAGCCGAATCCTAATTAAATACAAAGCTGGTTAAAGGACAGAAAACTTAGCAAAGAGGGGTTTTTCTGAATATTAAAATATAAACAAATGTCAGACATGGCGGGACTACATCACTGTTAATTCTAGAGATCCACTGTGCATGGATGCTATAGAATCCAGAGCTTTTATTTGGCCAACATCGCTGGGTTCCCAAAGTGCTGGTTTTGTGCAAGCCAACTATAACACTGCCGGGACTCTCAAGGCCGGATGCTGGGCAAACCCGTTGATAAGCAGGTCTGCTAGACAGCCAATTTCATTGGGTCCCAGCTTGCACAAAACCCAGCCTGCACTTCAGCAATCCGACAACACTGGTGCAATATAAAAGTACTTCAGGCCTGCCATCAAGTCATTGGAAAGCGAATTAACAGCATGAAGGCCAGATGCCGGCCTACGAATGCTGGGCACTGGAATCCAACCTTAATGGCCTATTATAAACGCCCTTAAAAGTAACCGCAGGACATATTGGACAGAGCAGGTGCATTGATTATAGCTATCACCTACCATTACATCATAAAATCCCTGTGACCAAAGACACGTACACAAGGCATGCACACAATGTTTATACAGGGTGATTTACAGAATGACTAAGCTGTATGTTTTATCAATTAGTTTTCGCAGTGTGAACTGCTCCACAATAGCCAAATACAGAAGTGACGTTTGTTAATATTTGCACCTTTAAACTGATACAGATTACAGAGGAGCCCAGTGCTGAATGCCTGTGAGAACGTTTGCACAAAGTGAGGAGGTACAAGCACCCGGTTTCACAAAAACACTTCTCCGAAAGCTTCTTAAAAAAAAATCCACCGGTTTGTACATTTTCATTTCAGTTGTCAGTAAAATAAGTAATTACTGAAAATCACTAATTTCAAATTATAGGGGCATTTTTTCCTGATTTCATGTGGCTGGTGGGAGTTGGCTGCCCTGGCCAATTTTCATCCCTTAACCACAATAATCTGCCCATTTATTCATTGCTGTTTGAGACACCTTGCTGTGCGTAAATTGGCTACCTCATTTCCTGCATTCTTCTCTTCTTAGGCAGTTCCTCGGGAGTAGAGGATGACTGGCTTCCACACTAAAGATGAGTCCTCAGGTGACTGAAGAGTCCAATGCAGGACCTACAGTTTCCGTCACAGGTGGGGCAGACAGTGGTTGGAGGAATGGGAGGTTGGGGTGCCTGGGTTGCCGCGTGCTCCTTCTGCTGTCGATGCTTGGCTTCAGCTTGCTCTTGGCGAAGAGACTCGAGGTGTTCAGCGCCTTCCCGAATACTTTTCCTCCACGTTGGACGGTCTTAGGCCAGGGATTCCCAGGTGTCCTTGGGGATGTTGCACTTTTTCAAGGAGGCTTTGAGGGTGTCCTTGAAGCGTTTCCTCTGCCCACCTGGGACTCGCGTGCCTTGTCAGAGCTCAGAGTAGAGCGCTTGTTTTCGGAGTCTCGTGTCAGGCATACAGATGATGTGGCCCGTCCAGCGGAGCTGATCGAGCATGGTCAATGCTTCGATGCTGGGGACGTTGGCCTGAGCGAGAACACGGATGTTGGTGTGCCTGTCCTGCCAATGAATTTGCAGGGTCTTGCGGAGGCAACGTTGGTGGTACTTCTCCAGTGTTTTGAGGCGCCTGCTGTACATAGTCCATGTCTCTGAACCATATAGGAGGGCGGGTAATTATTACTGCTCTGTAGACCATGAGCTTGGTGCCCGGTTTCATGTCCTGGTCTTCAAACAATCTCTTCCTCAGGCAACACTGGCACACTGAAGGTGGTGTTGGACCTCATCGTCTATGTCTGCCCTTGTTGAAAGTCGGCTCCTGAGGTATGGAAAATGGTCCACGTTGTCCAAGGCCTCGTCGTGGATTTTGATAACCGGGGCGCAGTGCTGTGTGGCGGGGCAGGTTGATGGAGGACCTTTGTCTTATGGATGTTTAGTGTAAGGCCAATGCTTTCGTACGCCTCGGTGAAGGTGTTGACAATGGCTTGGAATTCAGCCTCCGAGTATGCACAGACGCAAGCATCGTCTGCATACTGTAATTCGATGACGGAGAATGGGACGACCTTGGATCTGGCCTGCAGGCGGCGGAGGTTGGACAGATTCCTGTTCGCCCTTTAATTTAGCTCCACTCCAGCGGGAAGCTTGCTGAGGGTGAGATGGGGCATTGCAGCAAGGAAGATCAAGAAGAGCGTTGGTGCGATGACACAGTCTCGCTTGACCCTGGTCCAAATGTGGAATGAGTCTGTGGTGGATCCTTTGGACTGGATCACGGCTTGCATGTCATCA
Source organism: Pristiophorus japonicus (assembly GCF_044704955.1). Lineage (NCBI taxonomy): Eukaryota > Metazoa > Chordata > Chondrichthyes > Pristiophoridae > Pristiophorus > Pristiophorus japonicus. Next base: position 66,073,862 of record NC_091981.1, read on the forward strand.
TGGAGCACTCGGAGGGTGGTGACAAACTTTTGAAGGCAGCCGAATCGGAGGAGGATGCTCCATAAACCCTCAAGGTTGACAGTGTCGAAGGCTTTTGCGTGGTCAAAAAAGGCCACGTACAAGGGTTGGTGCTGTTCCCTGCATTTCTCTTGTATCCGCCGCGCAGTCAAGATCATGTCCGTTTTGCCCCTTAGTGGGCGGAATCCACATTGTGGCTCTAGGAGGAACTGTTCAGCCACAGGGAGAAGGCGATTGAGGAGGATTCTTGCGATGACTTTCCCAGTGGTCGACAGCAGAGAGATTCCTCTGTAGTTACCGCTGTCAGACTTATCACCTTTCTTGAAGATGATCACGATTACAGTGTCTGAGATCTCCTGGCGTGCTCTCCTCCTTCCAGATAAGAGAGAGATGAGGTCATGAATCTATGCCAGTAATGCTGCTCTGCCATGTTTTAATGCTTCGACGGGACTCCATCTGCTCCTGATGCCTTGTTGTTCTTCAGTTGTCGGATGGCCTTTTCAATCTCGTGCCGGGCTGGGGTTGTGCTGAGATGGTGCGGGATGGAGTCGAGGACACTCATGTCGAAGACAGTCTCGGTTAAGGAGATCCTCGAAGTGCTCCTTCCAGTGGGCACTGACTGCCTCTCTGTCCTTGATGAGCACGTCTCCATTCTTGGCCATTACAATGACTTCACTTCAAAAACACCAGATTGGCTGAAAAGTGCTTTGGGATGTCCTGAGGTCATGAAAGGCGCTATATAAATTCAAGTCTTTCTTTCTGACGGTGCATTAAATGATCAGAAAATAATGCAATTCCAAATTACTCACATGTGCTTCCCTTCTATATGTACTCCTAATTGTGATGGGTATTAGCATAAGAGAACACTATGGGAAGTCAGGATCAGGCATAAATCAGGCACAGCAGAGAATAAAATTCCCCAAACCCTGCCCCCATAAAATGCTTTAACTTCAGAATTTCCCCACCCCCTAACTGAATGTCTAAAATTAATACATCAGCCATCCTTCGTGGCCTCTGATGAGTGATGCTGCCAATGTAGCCCAATCTGTGCCCACTCAGAACAGGATTAAGATTACGTAAACTCAATTTGCTTATAGTCCCAATGCCAGCAAGAAAGGGGCTTTTCATTCTTTCAGTCTGGATTGCAATCATAACTAGGTCTTAGGAGGAGAAAGAACATGGTGTGAAACAAATTGGGTTCGCTTTGAAGATACTGATCTAAAGATGCATGTTTAATTTAGCCTTTCTGCATGGTTGTTTACATTCTAGTATGGCCTGCAATATAGACAAGGTGCAGCATGTGTTGATTACATAAGAAATAGGAGCAGGAGTAGGCCATACGGCCCCTCAAGCCTGCTCCGCCATTTTATACAATCTTGGCTGATCCAATCATTGACTCAGGTCCATTTTCCTGCCCGCTCCCCATAACCCTTTATTCCCTTATCAGTTAAGAAACTGTCTATCTCTGTCTTAAATTTATTCAATGTTCCAGCTTCCACACCTCTGAGGCAGCAAATTCCACAGATCCACAACCCTCTGAGAAAATAAATTTCTCCTCATCTCCGTTTTAAATGGGCGGCCCCTTATTCTAAGATTATGCCCCCTAGTTCTAGTCTCCCCCATCAGTGGAAGCAGTCTCTCTGCATCCACTTTTTCACGCCCCCTCAATCTTATACGCTTCACTAAGGTCACCTCTCAATCTTCTGAATTCCAATGAGTAGAGGCCCAACCTACTCAACCTTTTCTCATAAATCAACCCCCTCATCCCCGGAATCAACCTAGTGAACCTTCTCTAAACTGCCTCCAAAGCAAGTGTATCCTTTCGGAAATATGGAAACCAAAACTGCGTGCAGTATTCCAGGTGTGGCCTCACCAATACCTTGTATAACTGTAGCAAGACTGCCCTGCTTTTATACTCCATCCCCTTTGCAATAAAGGCCAAGATTCCATTGGCCTTCCTGATCACTTGCTGTACCTACATACTATCCTTTTGTGTTTCATTCACAAGTACCCCCAGGTCCCGCTGTACTGCAGCACTTTGCAATCTTTCTCCATTTAAATAATAACTTGCTCTTTGATTTTTTTCTGCCAAAGTGCATGACCTCACACTTTCCAACATTATAGACAATCTGCCAAATTTTTGCCTATTATAGAGTCTACTACAGAGGGAGTTATAATTCACAAGATGAGAGATTATGGCATTCTAATAAGTACAGGGTAATGTATATTTTCTTATATATAATATATATATATATAGATATATATATATATATATATATATATAGATAGATAGGGACAGACAGACACAGGAAGAGGGAGACACACACATGGAGAAAGAGAGAGAAAAATCATTGAGGTAGATTTTAACCACAATGTGGGTGGGGAGTTAAGATGGCGGAGGGAAGTCGCTCCACATTCCTGACGTGTTCCCGTCATCATAAGTTAATCGACAACAGGTACAGGAGGGCCAGTGGCCCATGATAGACGAGGACCTTCCTTATGTTGGAAAGTTGCAGCCTGATGATGTTATGCTAATTTGCACATTTAGGAGGGCCACACGTGGCCAACTCCAATACCACAACTATGGCGGGAGTCTGCGGAAAAGGTATATTGGAAACATTTTATTTAATGTGGAATGCTTGAGACCAGGAGGTGCACTCTTCCTGGCCTCACAAGGATACTTTGGGCTGTCCTTGCCCTGGGCTTCGCTGACAGCGATTGATCCTGATTTCCCCCTCCTTTCTTGTTTGCCTTGTTGTGGACTGTTCCCTGCAGGGGCCTGACCCTCCCGATTTTCCATGTCATTCCCACGGGCTGCAAGTAGGAGTCAGCATCATGAAATGCTAATGAGGCCCGGTGTTAAAATATCCAGGGTCTCATGCCCGCTTTGACCTTGTGCCTCTGATTCCCAGCCAGAGGTAAAATCAACTTCTAAGAGAGAGGGAGGCAGATACAGAGACAAAGAGAGAGTGAGACACACACTGAGTGGGCTAGAAATTCCCCAGCCTGTCGTTATTTGATAAATAACGACAAAATAGTGAATAAAGAAGAACAATGTCACCATTTTTAAGGGGGTAAATTTGGCCACAAAATACGGCCGTTCTTAAAAACGACATTCCATGACGATTCGCGTTAAAAAACCGCGATGTCGCCAACTTTAGCCCGAGGCTTATCAACACGAAAAATACAGGCCCTGGCAAGGGCGAAAACACGAAAAAAAATTGCAAAAAAAAAAAAAAATCGACCCTTAAACTAAGTAATTGCTGCAAAAAATTAAAAATTAAAATTTTAACTAACCTATTTTGCAGGTCTTCCTACTTACCGACATTCCTGAGGCTGTAACGCCTACTTTCCTCGTGCGTTTTTTTTCCAAAAACGGGTTCGCCGAATGGCCAAACTTAGGCGGTGCAGTTTTTTTTCCACAGTTTTTTCGCGTTGCACATTGGCGATCCGTTTTTTGCCGACATTTTCAAAATGCCATTCTTAAGGTTTGGAGAATTTTGTGCAATTCAGTTGAAGAACAAAAAAGCACTTAACACAAATAAATCATGTTAAAACGTGTGTTAGGCTGGGGAACATCTTGCTCAGTGTGTTAACATATATAATTTTATATGTTTCTCCTACTGTTTCGATTCATGACACTGAGAACCTAGATCACCATCTGTACCTAAGAGAAAACTATTAAGGGTTTACTTTTAAATATTAGGATATGATGCAGAATTAGTTAACTGTTGGTCAACTTTCCCCAAAGTCCTCACCGCTCGATTGTCGCCCAGAAAAGACCGCTAAGCTTCTGCCATTAACGCCGGCGAAAATTTCCATTAATGATGTCAGAAATACCGCTAGGCGAGAAAATGGATCTTGCGCCAAGATTCTCGGCGGCTTAAGCTGAAACTAAGAAAAACGGGTGGTTCTTACTGGAATGGACGGTAAATATTTAAAATTTAGTCCGAGGCTGTGGTTGGGCCTAGGGAGGGGGGAAAACTCAAAACAGATTTTTTTCACTTTAAAAAAAAAGTTAAAAAAACATTCCCAAGGTAGTTTTAAATGTAATCGTCTTTTTAGCATTGAATTTTTTTTTTAAAAAAACCTTTAACCTATCTTTCTTTGCAGGGTACTCACCTACTGCCCTGTTTCAGGCAGCTTTTCGTGGATGGTTTCCTCGGCGATCTGTACGGGCTAAACTTCGATCCTGGCACTTTTCTCGGCGGGGCACACAGATGTACGCGGGCGGTTTGCTCCCCAGCGGCCTTTTTTAATTGAACAGCCCACATTTCAAAAAGTAAGGGGGAAACTTTCGCTGGACAGTTTCTCTTCCAAGAACAGCTGTAACGCCGAGAAAACTGCCGAAAACGAAGACAAAAGTCTCCCCAATGAATTTTTTCTGCTGATTGTATCTACAACACATTCAGTGCCTATGATCATACCTCCATCTCTCTGATCACATCCTTTTCTAGCAATATCTCATCATCTATGACTATAATTTTCCAGCAGATTGAATAAATAAAATTTACTTCTTGCAGACTTTTCTGCGTGGGCTGGTTGAGAAATGATGCATTCAAAACAAAAATCCCCTCAGAGGTGACATGAAAGACAGCATTTTGTCTAACCCCAGGCAGTAGGTTGGGCTCATTATCTAGTAATTAAATTCAGGCCAAACAATTCCCCTTGAGAATACAGTGAGAGAGCCCCAAACTAGCACAGCAAATAGAAAAGGCTTTAAACAAATGCTGATTAACTCCCTCACTTTTCTGCACTGGTTTGCTTGATATTTAGAATATAAAATTAGCTATTTTTTTCGCAAAAATGTACCACACGGATGAATGTTATGAGTGCATGCTCCCAGTTCAGACCATTACTGTTGTGTATCCTACATGGTTACTGCTTGTACTATTACAAGGGGTGACACCAGAGGGCACCACAGTGGGAGACTTGCAGATTACCTGTACAGGTGCGCCAGGCCAAGTATAAAAGGCAGGACACCATGTGTGATCCTCACTCGGGAGATATTAATAAAGGACTAAGGTTACTACAGTTCAAGTACAACACATTGCCTTGTGGAATCATTATCAGAACATCTAAAGACATAACAATTGGCGACAAGATTACGGACCTTCACGCGAAAATGGCTACCCTTGGTATGTTACAGCAGTTCACCGATGGTGATGATTGGGACGCCTTTGTGGAGATGCTCGACCATTTCTTCACAGCAAACGACCTGGCAGGCAACAATCCGGCCACACTGGCTGATAAGCGCAGAGTTATCCTGCTAACCAGTTGTGGGCCCACTGTCTATGGTCTTCGATCAGGGACTTGCTGGCACCAGCGAAGACAACGACCAAGACGTACGAGGAGCTTGTAACGCTGATCCAAGAACAACTCAAGCCCAAAGAGAGCATCCTTACAGCCAGACACCGGTTTTACACCCACCAACGGCCTGAAGGCCAGGAAATAGCGAAATATGCTGCAGACCTCAGGAGGCTGGCGGCACCATGTGATTTCGGCAACCACCTCACCGAAGCGCTGCGGGATATCTTTTTCATCGGAATCAGCCATGAGGGCCTTCTTCATAAGCTACTGTCTGCGGATACCACAGTCACACTGCAGAAGGCCATCTCCGTGAGCCAGGCATTCATGACCTCGACCTGTGGCTCTAGGCAGATGACTCATCCTCAGGACTCAAACCCAGCAAGTACTGCACACAGAGTGGCGCCTTTTAGAGGCTGGACTGTAGAACGTGAACCTTCTCAGGGAAGAGAGAACAGGCCCCCCCCCCCCCCCCCCGAGTCCCTTAACTCAGAGTGAGCCAAGGGGGGTCTAATCGAGTAGTTCCATGCTGGCGTTGAGGAGGGAATCACAGGGCTCACCAGTGCCGCTTTAAAGACTATGTGTGTAAAGGCTGTAAAATGGATGATGTGGAATCTGTATGGGTAGAGCTGCGGAATACCAAAGGGCAGAAAACTCGAGTGGGAGTTGTGTACAGATCACCAAAGAGTAGTAGTGAGGTTGGGGATGGCATCAAACAAGAAATTAGGAATGCATGCAATAAAGGTACAGCATTTATCATGGGCGACTTTAATCTACATAATAGATTGGGTTAACCAAGCTGGTAGCAATGCGGTGGAGAAGGATTTACTGGAGTGTATTAGGGATGGCTTTCTAGACCAATATGTCGAGGAACCAACTAGAGAGCTGGCCATCCTAGACTGGGTGTTGTGTAATGAGAGAGGACTAATTAGCAATCTGGGGAAGAGTGATCAATATATGGTAGAATTCTTTATTAAGATGGAAAGTGACAGTGTTAATTCGGAGACTAGGGTCCTGAACTTAAGGAAAGGTAACTTCGATGGTATCAGACATGAATTAGCAAGGACTGGCAAATGATACTGAAAGGGTTGTCAGTGGATAGGCAATGGCAGACATTTTTTAGATTACATGAATGAACTTCAACAATTGTACATCCCTGTCTGGAGTAAAAATAAAAAGGAGAAGGTAGCTCAACCGTGGCTAACAAGGGAAATTAGGGATAGTGTTAAATCCAAGGAAGAGGCATATAAATTGGACAGAAAAAACAGCAAACCTGAGGACTGGGAGAAATTTAGAAATCAGCAGAGGAGGACAAAGGGTTTAATTAGGAGCGGGAAAATAGAGTATGAGACGAAGCTTGCTGGGAACATAAAAACTGACTGCAAAAGCTTCTATAGATTTGTGAAGAGAAAAAGGTTAGTGAAGACCAACGTAGGTCCTTAGCAGTCAGAATCAGGTGAATTTAATAATGGGGAACAAAGAAATGGCAGACCAATTGAACAAATACTTTGAATCGGTCTTCACTAAGGAAGACACAAATAACCTTCCGGAAATATTAGGGGTTCGAGGGCCTAGCGAAAAGGAGGAACTGAAGGAAATCCTTATTAGTCACGAAATTGTGTTGGGGAAATTGATTGGATTGAAGGCCAATGAAGACCACTTTTAAAAAAAGGAGGGAGAGAAAACAAGGAATTATAGACCGGTTAGCCTGACATCGGTGGTGGGGAAAATGTTGGAATCAATTATTAAAGATGAAATTTGGAAAGCAGTGACAGGATCGGTCCAAGTCAGCATGGATTTGTGAAGGGGAAATCGTGCTCGACAAATCTTCTAGAATTTTTTGAGGATGTAACTAGCAGAGTGGACAAGGGAGAACCAGTGGATGTGGTGTATTTGGACTTTCAAAAGGCTTTTGACAAGGTCCCACACAAGAGATTAGTGTGCAAAATTAAAGCACATGGTATTGGGGGTAATGTATTGACGTGGATAGATAACTGGTTGGCAGACAGGAAGCAGAGAATCGGAATAAACTGGTCCTTTTCAGAATGGCAGGCAGTGCCGCAGGGTTCAGTGCTGGGATCCCAGCTATTTACAATATACATCAATGATTTAGATGAAGGAATTGAATGTAATATCTCCCAGTTTGCAGATGACACTAAGCTGGGTGGCGGTGTGAGCTGTGAGTAGGATGCTAAGAGGCTGTACGGTGACTTGGACAGGTTAGGTGAGTGGGCAAATGCATGGCAGATGCAGTATAATGTGGATAAATGTGAGGTTATCCACTTTGGTGGCAAAAACAGGAAGACAGATTATCTGAATGGTGACCGATTAGGAAAATGGGAGGTGCAACAAGACCTTGGTGTCATGGTACATCAGTCATTGAAGTTTGGCATGCAGGTACAGCAGGCAGTGAATAAGGCAAATGGCATGTTGGCCTTCATAGCTAGAGGGTTTGAGTATAGGAGCAGTGAGGTCTTACTGCAGTTGTACAGAGCCTTGGTGAGTCCACACTTGGAATATTGTGTTCAGTTTCGGTCTCCTAATCTGAGGAAGGACGTTCTTGCTATTGAGGGAGTACAGTGAAGGTTCACCAGATTGATTCCCGGGATGGCAGGACTGACATATGAGGAGAGACTGGATCAACTGGGCTTATATCCACTGGAGTTTAGAAGAATGAGAGGGGATCTCATAGAAACATATAAAATTCTGACAGGATTAGTCAGGTTAGAGGCAGGAAGAATGTTCCCGTTGCTGAGGAGTTCCAGAACCAGTGGTCACAGTCTAAGAATAAGGGATAAGCCATTTAGGACCGAGATGAGGAGAAACTTCTTCACTCAGAGTGGTTAACCTGTGGAATTCTCTACTGCAGAAGGTTGTTGAGGCCAGTTCGTTAGATATATTCAAAAGGGAGTTAGATATGGCCCTTACGGCCAAATTTACAGAGAGAAAGCAGGAAAGGGGTACTGAGGTTGAATGATCAGCCATGATCTTATTGAATGGTGGTGCAGGCTCGAAGGGCTGAATGGCCTACTCCTGATCTGAATTTCTATGTTTCTATGTTAGTCTGCAGCACAAAGGGCCACCTCCAGCGAATGTGTAAAAGAAATATGACTCACTGTATTGATGAAGAGTCTGCAGAGGGCCATGAATCCAGCACGGATTATGAAATGATAGGCAGAGAGGCAGCTTAGCCCCACGATGAGGTATATAGTATGTTTACCTGCACCACCGAGTGTTCCCCGTTGAGGATGGAAGTCGAGATAAATGGTGTTCCAGTCTTATGGAAGTGGACACGGGAGTGAGGCAGTCAGTAATGAATCAAGAAGCCTTTGAGAGGCTATGGGTCAATCAAGCTGAATGACCTGAGTTGGTTCCGGTTCAGGCAAAGCTGTGCAGCTACACCGATGAACTTATCCCAGTCGTTACTAGTGCGAATGTAAAGGTACTCCATGATGGCGCGGTGCACAAGTTACCTCTGTGGATTGTTGCAGGTGATGGACCAATGCTACTCGGCAGAAGGTGTATGGAGAAGATCCATTGGTGTTGGGAAGACTTCATCCCTCCAGCGTCCTTTGCGCTCAGTGGCAAAGCAAGCCCTCACCTGAGGGTGGACCCAGCATCAGAGAGCAGACCAGCACAGCACCTGAGGCACAGACCGCTCGGTACGACTGCGTGGAGATGATCCAGCTGAGACGACCCGAACGCACCTTCCAGGCTCCAGTGGCAGGACTCCAGAGGAAGAAAATCAGATCCAAAGACGACTTCCCAGCTTCAGTGGCAGGACCCGGGGAGAAGAGGATCACCGCAGTAGACATCGTGGATGGAGGAAAGATGGTGCCCAATCCATGAGGTGAGGCACTGAAGAAAAAGATGGCCGCAGCTAGACCACGAGGTGCAGCGCTGATGGAGCAACACGTGGCACCAAATGGAGAAGAGGATTGGGGTAAAGATAGCAAGGCTCTCTTAAAGGAGGCCTGCAACCCACCACACTTAAAGGGACAGTTCCACATTTTCAATCAATGAAAGAGCAACTGTGTTAGATGTAAAATGTGCAATTGATAATCAGAATTGAGTACATACAATAAGCAAAGAAAAAAGTCTCAATATATTAACAACTGTGAGTTAGATGCAACATGTGTAATTGACAAGCAGCGTTGTGTACATGCAATAAGCCAAGAAAAGTCACGCGATTGCGATCGGAGCTACAGGTCATTCACAATGAGTAATGAAACGTGCGATTTAGGATTTCAACTGCATCCAGTCAATGCAGCGGCCAGACACCCATTGGGAGCGCACAGGTCCAGCGAGCTACCCAATGTAGTAGCCTTCATCCCTGGGATCAGAGTTATGCACCATGGAGTGTGGCCACAAGCAGTCAATACATACGAGCTGCAGAGCAAGCGATCTCAGTCAGGAGGGCATCGGTATCAATACCCTGCTCCTGATCTGCTCCACCTCTCAGGCACCCGATGGCACCAACCGCCATGAGCCTGAAAGAGCAAACTGTGCTAAGACGCAGCCCGCAGACCCCATCGCCACCAAGGCCATACCCGGGAACAAAAGGTCACCCGCAACAGTTCTTCCAAATGGGACCAGGACCAGGACCAGCCAGGATCCCAAACCAAACATCACCCAGGCAAACGAGTCAGCAGTCCCCTGTGCACTACTAGATGACAGCTCCTCAGGGAGCAGCAGCGACCCAGGGCGCAAGGAAAGGACAGGGAGGTCACAGGCATCTGTGAATCTGCCCGACGCGAGGAGCAACGACAAAAGCCCTGAGAGCAGGAAACTTGAGCCAACCGGGTTCTCACTGCCAGCACGGGGCACTGCGCCGCCACCAGACTACCTGGACACCATCGAGCAGTTCTGGAACTAGCTTGTCCTTACGCACTGGTGCCGACACCCGTACCGATTCCTAGTACGTATCAAGAATGTATCTCACCAGTCGAATGTACTTGCCTCACAACTGAACCACAAATGTAATGATGTTAATGCAAATTTTTTTTCTGGACTTGAATGTATATGAGCCTCCGGCATAATCTATATGTCGGGGAAGGGGAGGGAGAGAGAATGGAGTGGTCATGGACATAAAACAGAAACCACCAGCACTCTACTGCCAACGAAACACCAGCCACTCACCTAAGATAGAAACGATCCGGCAAGGGTCAACCAGATAGAGCTAAGCCGAGAGCACAGTCAATACAGAGGTGATTTGCACTAAAGGCTTGGAAGAGAGTGATGTCATGTGTCGTACATGGTTACTGCTTGTACTATTACAAAGTGTGCCACCAGAGGGCACCGCAGTGGGAGACTTGCAGGTTACCTGTACAGGTGTGCCTGGCCTAGTACAAAAGACAGGCCACCATGTGCAATCCTCACTCTGGAGTTATTAAAAAAGGACTAAGTCACTTCAGTTCAACTACACCATATTGCCTCGTGGAGTCATTATCAGAGCATCTAAAGACATAACAATTACTTACCAAGTGTACACACTGGGCCATCGCAGGCTGCGTATGGGTGATTTTTTGATACCTACTCCCAATCTGTGCTGGAAGCACAAAGCTCATAGTGCTAGACCTTCCAATTTGCCTTAGCGATGTTACAGCCTTCATGATTGCTGGACCATCGCCCATTTTTTGGATCGCAACTTTCGGCTCGGCGATAGCCCAGCGATGTGAAATGGGTGAAGCAAGAGCCCAGCGATGTGACATCGGCCAGTAATAGCGCAGTAATGGTGAATGCAAAAGCTTCCCTAGCAACGGGCTTCTGCGCACGCGTGGTTTTTTTTGGTGGACATGTTTTCCCGCGTTTTGGGAGGTCAGGGGTCATCCACACATGCACAGAAGGGTGAGAGAGATTGAGAGAGAGAGAGAGAGAGAGAGAGAGAGAGAGAGAGAGAGAGAGGAGGAAGGCAGAGAGAGAGGAGGAAGGCAGAGATAGAGAGGAGAGAGAAAGGAGAGAGAAAAGAGAGAGAGAGAGAGAGAGAGAGAGGAGAGAGAGAAAAAAAAAGTGAGAGAGAGAGAGAGAGAGAGAGAGAGAGAGGGGTAAAGAATATGTCTGACAGTGATAAAAGTGTTAGAGATGTGGAGACAGGGAGGAAGACATTCAAACCTTTTTCGGATGAGGCCAATGAGGCCCTCATCATGGAGGTCCACTCCCTGTGGGCCCAATTAACCGGGGGGGGGGGGGGGGAGGGGGAGGGAAACCAGCACCATGTGTGTACTGTCAGATATGGAGTGAGATCATCACTGTTGTCTCGACTGTGTCCCACGAAGCCAGGGGATCCGACCAGTGCCGCAAACGTTGGAACAGCCTTGTGGCTTCAGCAAGAGTAAGTACGATTTTATATTGTAATGATGCAAATTCTAAGTATAATTTTCATTATAATAGTCAATCTCCTGGATTAAATGTATCTTGCTATTCTAACATATGTAAGATAAATCATCCCTGCTAAGAACTGCACATGGCTATGAACCTATGCCTTTTTTAAGTCTCTCTGGCTGCTGTCACACAGGGGCCCAGCATGGACTGGGGGAGAGCTGTCTTTGCTCACTGTCTGGCCTGGGACAATTTTGGATAACAGCTACTGTCATTGCCGAGTTCAATGTAGATTGTACTCAAGAGAGAGGTTTGTGTCAAGCATTAGCTCCTAATCTTTGTTATAACCGAGCATCAATTGTGGACACAAACCCTATTAGCATATAACGTTGGGAACTGTTGTCGAGAAATGATATAACCTAGTCAAGTAGCTTATGCCATGCTCTTTTCAAGTTTGCAGAGGAAGATATCTCTTAATCGGGTGCAGCAGAGGAGCATCGGAGGAGGCCCTGCTGTAATACAGCCACTGACCGGCCTTGAGGAACATGTTGCAGCACTAGTGGAGGCCCACAGTTGCGCGGTCACCACCCGTGGTGTTGCCGGACCCTCCTATGCGTCATGTGATAATGTGTCAAGCTATGTTAAAGTAATGTAACATCATTTCATTATAATAGATTAGACGAATGATGTCATGTTATGCATGCAGCCTCTGTGCTACTCTCAGGTTGACAACATAAGAACATAAGAGCAGGCCATCTGGCCACTTGTCCCCTTCTCTGTCTGCACCCCATAAACCCTCGCTCCCTTATCATTCTGTCTATCTGCGACTGATCCAGTCTCCACAGCTCTCTGGAGCAGTGAATTTCACATACATGTACCACCATATGTACTACCATATGATGCATTAACATAGAAACATAGAAAATAGGTGCAGGAGTAGGCCATTTGGTCCTTCGAGCCTGCACCACCATTCAATAAGATCATGGCTTATCATTCCCTCAGTACCCCTTTCCTGCCTTCTCTCCATACCCCTTGATCCCCTTAGCCGTAAGGGCCATATCGAACTCCCTCTTGAATATATCCAATGAACTGGCATTAACAACTCTCTGCGGCAGAGAATTTCATAGGTTAGCAACTCTGAGTGCAGATGTTTCTTCTCATCTGAGTCCTAAATGGCCTACCCCTTATCCTAAGACTATGTCCCCTGGTTCTGGACTTCCCCAACATCGGGAACATTCTTCCCGCATCTAACCTGTTCAGTCCCATCAGAATCTTATACGTTTCTATGAGATCCCCTCTCATCCTTCTAAACTCCAGTGAATAAAGGCCAGTTGATCCAGTCTCTTCTCATATGACAGTCCAGCCATTCCTGGAAATCAGTTTGGCGAACCTTCGCTGCACTCCCTCAATAGCAAGAACGTCCTTTCTCAGATTAGGAGACCAAAACTGTACACAATATTCCAGGTGAGGCCTCACTAAGGCCCTGTACAACTGCAGTAAGACCTCCCTGCTCCTATACTCAAATCCCCTAGCTATGAAGGCCAACATACCATTTGCCTTCTTCACCGCCTGCTGTACCTGCATGCCCACTTTCAGTGACTGATGAAACATGACACCCAGGTCTCGTTGCACCTCCCCTTTTCCTAATCTGCCGCCATCCAGATAATATTCTGCCTTTGTGTTTTTGCCCCCAAAAATGGATAACCTCACATTTACCCACAATATACTGCATCTGCCATGCATTTGCCCACTCACCTAACCTGTCCAAGTCACCCTGCAGCCTCTTAGCGTCCTCCTCACAGCATACACACCGCCACCCAGTTTAGTGTCATCCGCAAACTTGGAGATATTACATTAACGATTTAGATGAAGGAATTGAGTGTATGTTGTAAAGAGCTGGGGGGGTCCCAGCACTGAGCCCTGCGGCACTCCACTAGTCATTGCCTACCATTCTGAAAAGGACCAGTTTATCCCGACTCTCTGCTTCCTGTCTGCCAACCAGTTCTCTATCCACGGCAGTACATTACCCCCAATACCATGCGCTTTGATTTTGCACACCAATCTCTTGTGCGGGACCTTGTCAAAAGCCTTTTGAAAGTCCAAATACACCACATCCACTGGTTCTCCCTTGTCCACTCTACTAGTTACATCCTCAAAAAATTCCAGAAGATTCGTCAAGCATGATTTCCCTTTCATAAATCCATGCTGACTTGGTCCGATTCTGTCACTGCTTTCCAAATGCGCTGCTATTTCATCCTTAATGATTGATTCCAACATTTTCCCCAGTACTGATGTCAGGCTAACCGGTCTATAATTACCCGCTTTCTCTCTCCCTCCTTTTTTAAAAAAAAAAGTGGTGTTACATTAGCTACCCTCCAGTCCATAGGAACTGATCCAGAGTCGATAGACTGTTGGAAAATGATCACCAATGCATCCACTATTTCTAGGGTCAGTTCCTTAAGTACTTGGGATGCAGACGATTAGGCCCCTGGGATTTATCGGCCTTCAATCCCATCAATTTCCCCAACACAATTTCCCGCCTAATAAGAATATCCTTCAGTTCCTCCTTCAAACTAGACCCTTGGTCCCCTAGTACAATAGGAAGATTATTTATGTCTTCCTTTGTGAAGACAGAACCGAAGTATTTGTTCAATTGGTCTGCCATTTCTTTATTCCCCATTATAAACTCACCTGAATCCAACTGCAAGTGACCTACGTTTATCTTCACTAATCTTTTTCTCTTCACATATTTATAGAAGCTTTTTCAGTCAGTTTTATGTTCCCTGCAAGCTTCGTCTTGTACTCTTATTTTCCCCCTCTTAATTAAACCCTTAGTCTTCCTCTGTTGAATTCTAAATTTCTCCAAGTCCTCAGGTTTGTTGCTTTTTCTAGACAAATTATATGCCTCTTCCTTGGCTTTAACTCTATCCTTAATTTCCCTTGTTAGCCATGGTTGAGCCACCTTCCCCGTTTTATTTTTACTCTAGACAGGGATGTACAATTGCTGAAGTTCATCCATGTGATCTTCAAATGTTTGCCATTGCTTATCCACCATCAACCCTTTAAGTATCCTTTGCCAGTCTATTCTAGCCAATTCACGCCTCATCCCATCGAAGTTACCTTTCCTTAAGTTCAGGACCCTAGTTTCCGAATTAACTGTATCACTCTCCATCTTAATAAAGAATTCTACCATATTATGGTCACTCTTCCCCAAGGGGCATCGCACAACAAGATTGCTAATTAGTCCCTTCTCATTACACATCACCCAGTCTAGGATGGCCAGCTCTCTAGTTGTTGGTCTAGAAAACCATCCCTAATAAACTCCAGGAAATCCTCCTCCACCGCATTGCTACCAGTTTGGTTCGCCCAATCAATATGCAGATTAATGTCGCCCATGATAACTGCTGTACCTTTATTGCACACATCTCTTATTTCTTGTTTGATGCTGTTCCCAAACTCACTACTACTGTTTGATGGTCTGTACACAAATCCCACCATATTTTCTGCCCTTTGGAATTCCGCAGCTCCACCCATACCAATTCCACATCATCCAGGCTAATGTCCCTCCTTAATATTGCATTAATTTCCTCTTTAACCAGCAACGCCACCCCGCCTCCTTTTCCTTTCTGTCTATCCTTCCTAAATGCTGAATACCCCTGGATGTTGCGTTCCCAGCCTTGGTCACCCTGGAGCCATGTCTCCGTGATGCCAATGACATCATACCCGTTAACTGCTATCTGCGCAGTTAATTCGTCCACCTTATTAATATGTAACGTCTCTCGCTCATGTTTATTGGAGCAGTGCTGTTCCTCCTACGTATGCCACCATGGCGCAATAATCCGTTCTGTTCTAATAAGCTCAATTGTTTTTTTGCAGGACTCCCAGCTCCAGAAGCGCCAATGGAGGACATACCCTCACATGCACCTACTCCACTGCATGTGTCATTCACCGCAGGTGGTGAAGAGGAGACCAGCAAGCCAGAGGAGGAGGAATACTTGGAGACAGAGGAGGATGCCCCTTGCATCCCAGTGTCTGTTGAACCTGCGGCCACGACGTTGATTTCCACCGAAGAGGTAGTGGCAACAAGCGGCATGCAGTTGGCGATGCCAAGGCACACATTGGTGCTGTCGCAGACCCCACGGAGGCCAGGTCAGCAGCTTGAGCAAAGGCCTACCCTGGACAATCGCCTGGAGAGCCTGGCACGACTGTGCGAAGAGTCTGTCGCAATCAATCACGAGCAGCTCCACATGTTTGTGGGGTTCACGGAGGAATTCTCCCGGGTATCTGCTCGCCAAGCGGAGGCGACGCAGATGATGATCCACAAGATGGTGAAAACACCGCCTCCAGCCATGCATTGCGGCATGCGTTCTTGGCGGTGCACCCCAAGGTCCCGTGACCACAAGCACCGACACACAGGCGGGTCCGGAGGAAGCACCACCTCCTGACTCGGAACGCGATCCCCATGTTTTGTCTTCCCCTCCAACAGTCCCCTAACAGGTGATTGTGCCACTACATCCCCCACCACGGCAGGAAGTCTTGCCATTGCCCACTGCACGCCAGCTTCGTAGCAGTACCCGGGGACCAAAATGGGTGGGTGAGGTAAGGAGATGGGGGGGGGGGGGGGAATCCAGGATCTGGAGGGAAACATGGCCGCAGGTAGGGAGTGGGGGCGCAATCTTTTTTATATTGTACATATTGTTCACATTGTTTATTGTTGGTGTTTTTATTGTTGTTTCACTGTTGGGCTGTGGGTGCGGGGTGATGGGAGGGTGTTTTTGTGTTTGTTATTTAAAAAAAAGAGCTGTTATTTTATTAAAGCAATTTTCTTTTACTTTACAATTGTTGTGCAGTGTCTTCTAATAATGTAAGTTTTAGTAAAACATCAATGCAACTGTTGTAAAACAATGGTCAAGCCATACCAAGTAAGGATAAAACATCACTTAATATAAATATAATAAAACGTCTAATTGTGAGTTGATCTATTTTTAAAAGGCCCTTAAATAATTCACAAACTATCTAAGCCCCTGTTTAAGCAGCCTCCTCTCTTCCTGCGACGTTCAAAATGGCGTCCGTAGTGCCGAGCTCTGAGAGGAAGGCCAGGGAAAAGCAACTATTCTCCAGCGATGTTCTCGGCAAGCGATCAGCTCGGCGATGTGCCGAAAGTTGGGCTGGGCAATGTGTGGACGATCAACTTGGCGATGTGAGCCGAAAGTTGGGACCTCAATTTTCCCACGATGTGCCAGCCCAACTTTCCACTTTGGAGTCAAAATGGGCAATAGCAGGTCTTTTTGGGTGATATATGGGCACTAGCCCAGCGATGTGAAGTGGCCCTATGTGCCCTTTTATTTAGCAGTTACTTTTTTCAGGCTTGTTTCTAGTTAGTGAGAATAGCAGCCCATTCAACCATGAAGACAACACAGCGAAACTGGATTTGTACTTGCTTAACATCCACATGCATGCAATTTTTCTGGAGAGATCACTGTAGAACAATCAGGAGTGGTAGCCCTTGTGGTTTTTAATCTCCCAGATATTTACTTACAGATTGCCTCTACGGCTGCCCTGACTGAAATCATGCAGTACAGACCCATGACCTATCTGGTTTCTTTGGCTCAATACCACACCGGCAGTGCATTCACCGGTCATTAAGGAGCTCTAACCACAAATGTTTTGAATGCATCATCTATATCATGAATGTCCAAACAACAGCCTGTGACCCATATGTGTTCGTCTGGCCTACAGAGCCCTGGCAACTTTGTTTCTATTTGTGTTTACATTTTTTATTAATTGGTTTGTCCCATTTGAGTTTCATGGGCCTGGTGGATTGGGGAAGGTTGTTTTTAGTGGAGCTGCCTCAATGGTGATTAAATCGTAAGTCAGAACATCGAGATCTGGTAGTATCAGCAACTTGATGGGGATATGAATTTATAGGAGTAACTTTCATCTAGTGGATTACCACCCAGCCAGTGCATGTGAAAATTACCTCTAAAATTGTACAAGCCACTGATTTTCATCCCACTGGAGCTGAAAATTATTCCCACAGGTGTTGCTTCTTGATATGTGCCTATGTTGCCCATGTACACAAAAAGCTTAGACATTCCTAAGCTCCATGAAGTTAAACTCTCATCAGCAAGTGTGCCTAAACATTGATCACAGAGGAGTCAAGCCATTTAAGCAGCCGTCTGCACGGGGGCAGATGTATCCTGGCCACAAGGTGAACGAGCAGCAAATATGAGGATTTAATTTCTGAAAAAAGTGCATACTTCACATGTCCATAGCAATGTGGCTCTCTCAACAGCGGTTTGCTAGAACACAAGCATCAACAACTTGTATTTATATAGCACCTTTAACATAGCAAAACATCCCAAATTTGACACTAAGCCACATAGAGATATATGACAGGTGACGAAAAGCTTGGTAAAAGAGGTAGATTTTAAGAAACGTCATAAAGGAGAAGAGAGGGGTGGAGAGGCGGAGAGGTTTAGGGAATGAATTCCAGAACTGAAGGCAAGGCTGCCAGTGGTGGAATGAAGTGGGGATGCCCAAGGCACCAGAATTGGAAGGCGGCAAATTTCTAAGGATTTTAGGGCTGAACGAGGTTACAGAGATAGGTACTGTTAAGAAGCCTGATATTTCAATGATGGAGCCATGGGAAACGCTCTCGTGAAATTCTATCCTAAGATTGAATGGGGGTTAAAGGTCTTATGACATTAATTGTGTGTACAGTCATAACTCACTCTAATCTGTCTTCAGCATTCGGCTGATTCAGCCTAGTGATTTAATTGAACTGAAAGAAAAAAGCAATGGCCTCTCCCATCCCATGGGAGGAAACCAGTTCAAAATTTGCACTCCTGGCGATGGCATGTTTGACTAGGATGTGTTTGCAGCTGCTGCACCCAGTTCCTGTACCGTAACAGACCCTCCTTAATCTTATCAAAACTTTTCTTAAAAAGATTCCGTAGTGAAATATAAAGGACTGATTATAACTCTGAATGTAAGAATTAGGAGCAGGAGTAGGCCCATATGGCCCCTCATGCCTACTCCCCCATTCAATAAGATCATGGCTGATCTTCGGCCTCAACTTCACTTTCCTGCCCTATCCCCCTATCTTTTAATTCCTCTGGAGACCAAAATTCTATCTATTTCAGCCTTGAATATACTCAATGATTGCCCTAAAGTGCTGTGGATGCTCAAAGAATTCTGAAGATTCACAAATCTCTCGAGTGAAGAAATTCCTCCTCATCTCAGTCTTAAAAGGAAAGCCCCTTATCCGAAGACTATGCCCCCTAGTTCTAGACACTCCAGCCAGGGGAAACATTCTCTCAGCATCTACCCTGTCAATCCCCTTCAGAATCTTGTTTGTTTCAATGAGATCATCTCTCATTCTTCTAAACTCCAGAGAGTATAGGCCCAATCAACTCAATCTCTCCTCAAAGGACAACCCTCTCATCCCAGGAATCAACTAGTGAACCTTTGTTACACCTCCTTGAAGGCAAGTATATCTTTCCTTAAATAAGACCAAAACTGTGCATAGTACTCCTGGTGTGGTCTCACCAGAGCCCTGTAAAATTGTAGCAAGACTTCCTTACTCTTGTACTCCAACCCTTTCGCAATTATGGCCAACATGCCATTTGCCTTCCTAATTGCTTGCAGTACCTGTGTTTCTTGTATTAGGACACCCAAATCTCTCTGAACACCAACATTTAATAGTTTCTCACTATTTAAAAAATATTCTGTTTTTCTATTATTCCTATCAAAGTGAATAACCTCACATTTCCTTTAATGTGGCATCTTATCGAATGCTTTTTGGAAATCCAAATATACTACATTCAATGGTTCCCCTTTATCTACCCTGCTAGTTACATCCTCAAGAAACTCTAATAAATTTGTCAAACAGGATTTATCTTTCATAAAACCTTGCTGACTCTGCCTAATCATATTATGATTTTCTAAGTACCTTGTGTACAACTTCCTTAATAATGGATTTCAGCATTTTCCCCGACGACTGATGTTGGCTAACTGGCCTGCAGTTCCTTGTTTTCTCTCTCCCTCCTTTCTTGAATAGCGGGGTTATATTTGCTACATTCCAATCCGCTGGGACCTTTCCTGAATCTAGGGAATTTTGCAAGATCACAACCAATGTATCCAGTATCTTTGTAGCCACCTCTTTAAGAACCCTAGGATGTAGGCCATCAGGTCTAGCGGATTTGTCGGCCTTTAGTCCCACTAGTTTTTCCAAGTACTTTTTCTCTACTGATATTAATTACTTTAAGTTCCTCGCTGTCATTAGCCCCTTGGTTGCCCACTATTTTTGGTATACTTTGTGTCTTCTACTGCTGTGAAGACAGATAGAAAATATTTGTTTAAAGCCTCTGCTATTTTCTTCTTCCCCAATATAATTTCTCCTGTCTCAGCCTCTAAGGAACCAATGTTTACTTTTCCTGCTCTCTTACTTTTACATACATGTAGAAAGCTCAGTGCAAACAGGGCGCTGGCTGACTTAAAATGGCTGCGGTGAACTTACTACCCAGCTCCCTCGCCGCCGCCATATTTACTGGGGCTTTCCTCTGAGTGGCCTGGTGCCAGCCTGAGTCGGGGAACCGCATTACTCAATGCAAAATGAAATCTCAGGACTCTGATGCGGCTGCAAGGGACAACAGCGGTGAAGAGGATAGACCCCAAAAGGTGACTGAAAAATGAAGTTTGCAGGGCCAGGAGGAGGAGTGAGCACAAGAATAACATGGGTAATTCAAAAATGAGGAAATGTGTAAAGTACTTGTATTTGGATGTGAAGTAATGTGTCCAGTGTTGTAACGCAGATGAAGGTTAGGCCAATAAGCCTACTGATCGTTATATTTGACAAGATTAGAAGTAGGTCACTGGTTCCAATTCATATTAATTGATTCAGGGAATGTTTACATCATTTAATTTGATTACATTTGTTTTTTATGATTTGTCCCTCTTAAAAATAAAACTACTCAGCCTTTTTTTGAAATGGAAATGAAAGTTACAAACTTACATTTGTACATGAAAGAATAATTTCAGTTTGACGAGTCTTTTTTGCTTGAACAATACTTTTACTAATTCCATCCCTGTGAAGTTGCTGCCAGTGCCACAAGCCAATCCTTGGCCAAAAGGGCTGTCAGCCGATCTATGCAGGCCTCTGTTCATTTACCCAACTAGGTATGTGATCTGAGTAGTGCAAGGGCATCTCAGGGGTTAGATAACCTCAGAGTTTCCTTTTCTTCGTGTGGGAGAAGCACAGGAGCATTCACTTGTCACCGACTCTCACCATGGACCTGTGCTCAATAACTCACCACGTGGGAAGTTGCCTCGAGATCCAGCACACTACTCCACAGGACTTCTTTCTCCGAGTTTGTATCTCAAAAAATACCAGGAAATTCAACAATTACAATGAACTATTTCCTTGTGATGAATCCAACATCCTAAGCCATTTTTCTGACAAATATTTGTACCTTCCATTGCCTTACTGAATGGCACCTACAGTGTTTCAATTATGTAGACTCTCCTGATGCAAGACAATGTCTGCTTCAATGCCCACCCGAAGACAGATTGTCCAACAATATTTTCAAGGATATGTTTATTTGTACTAACTGAAAGGCGGCCATTTCTCTAATTTGCTCTCGATTATCACATGATCTATTGCTAATTGGTCCTCTTGGAGGATAAGCCACATCCTGAAGTTCCTTTGGAATGTGCAACTGGAACCGCCCAGCCCAAGTTCTGACTGACTTTCCAATTTGTAATTTGATCCATTTTGACTTCAGAAGCCACACAGGATAGATCTCCCCAAAAGCCACCAAGATCCAGCCAAAGTCCCTTACACCAGCACAAGTGCTGCCTCCGCCAGCTGAAGACACTTACCTAGTTCACGTGCTGCATCCCCCAGCCAAGTTCCAGCCGAAGTCCCTTACACCAGCACAAGTGCTACCTCTGCCAGCTGAAGACACTTAACCAACACTTGTACTGCCTCCCACAGCTGAAGTCCCTTACCCACCCACCTCCGCCATAGATGGGGCACTGTATGCAGATTATTAACAGGTTTAATGGGTATGAAGCGAATTGTAACAGTGTTGTGACTTGTGGATTTCATCCACCTCAACGGTGTCCCTTGTAACGCACACACCAGGGGGTCAGAAGAATGTGATACGTCTTCCCTGAGTTACCTCTCTCGCCTCCAATCTCCCCCCCACCATGTGTCTCTCTCCCCCACTCCGGTGCTCACTTTTCTTCCCCCCACACCCGCCCCCTCCCTGGATGCATCCCTCTCTCCCACCACACCGCGGTGCTCTCTTCTCTTCCCTGCTCCCCCACCCCAGGCTCTCTCTCCCCCCACTCGAGGCTCGAGGCGCTGTGGGGCCTGTGACGTTGCGCGGGGGCTCAGGGCCCGCTCAGGCACTGCGGGGGATTCGGAGCGCTGCAGGGGGAGCTTTAGGCGCTGCGGTGGGGGAGCCTCGGGGCGCGGTGGGGGGGGGGGCTCGGGGAGCTTTGGGGGGCTCGGGGTCCGCTCGGGACACTGCGGGGCCGACTCATGGCTCTGCGGGGGTCTCTGGGCCCGCTCGGGGTGCTGCGGGGCTCGCTCGTAGCCCGGCGGATGCTTTTGGCTGCTCGGGCCTTGGGGCTGCATCTGGATTGGAGGCAACGTGGTGTTTTGGCTCGGGTTTCGGGGGCGGGCGGGGAGTCAGTGATATTTGTCCTAACTCTCGCTTCAGCTCATGCGTCAGAAGATGCACGCGCAGAAGGGAGACTTAGTACAAATAGTTACTCCGTATTTTTAAACAAGATCTCTGGCCTCAGCAGCAGCAGATCTTCAGGTTAATTATTTTCCTGTCAAGTTAAATGCCGCAGGGTTTTAATTGCGGAGGTTGGAAATACTTGTTTTTTTTTTTCTGAACCACTTTAGATTTGCAGATAGCGAAGATTAAATCATTCCTTTTTGTCAGCCTCTGACCAGAGGGATATAAATCACAATTGTCAAAATCGTAAGAAGTTCAGTAACCCCAGATGGGATCTCAAACTCCAAATAAAAGAGCTTGCCTTACATAGTGATAGGGCATTGTATTGTAAGGGGAATAGCTAGGCGTTTCTGTGATTGCAACCGAGACTCCAGGATGATATGTTGCCTCCTTGGTGCAAGGGTCAAGGATGTCTCGGAGCGGCTGCAGGGCATTCTGGAGCGGAGGGTGAACAGCCAGTTGTCGTGATGCATATAGGTACCAACGATATTGGTAAAAAACGGGATGAGGTCCTACAAGCTGAATTTAGGGAGCTAGGAGTTAAATTAAGAAGTAGGACCTCAAAAAGGTAGTAATCTCAGGATTGCTACCAGTGCCATGTGCTAGTCAGAGTAGAAATAGCAGGATAGCTGAGATGAATGGCTTGAGGAGTGGTGCAAGAGGGAGGGATTCAAATTCCTGGGACATTGGAACCGGTTCTGGGGGAAGTGGGACCAGTACAAACTGGACGATCTGCACCTGGGCAGGACAGGAAAAAATGTCCGAGGGGGAGTGTTTGCTAGTGCTGTTGGGGAGCGGTTAAACTAATATGGCAGGGGGATGGGAACCTATGCAGGAAGAAGAGGGAAATAAAATGGGGGCAAAAGCAAAAGATAGAAAGGAGAATAGTAAAAGTGGAGGGCAGAGAAACCCAAGGCAAAAATCAAAAAGGGCCACATTACAGCAAAATTCTAAAGGGACAAAAAGTGTTAAAAAGACAAGCCTGAAGGCTCTGGGCCTCAATGCGAGGAGTATTTGTAATAAGGTGGATGAATTAACTGCGCAGGCAGCTATTAACGATGATGATATAATTGGGATTACGGAGACATGGCTCCAGGGTGACCAAGGCTGGGAACTCAACATCCAGGGGTATTCAACATTCAGGACTGATATACAGAAAGGAAAAGGACGTGGGGTAGCGTTGCTGGTTAAAGAGGAAATTAACGCAATAGTAAAAAAGGACATCAGCTTGGATGATGTGGAATCTATATGGGTAGAGCTGCGGAATATCAAAGGGCAGAAAACGCTAGTGGGAGTTGTGTACAGACCACCAAACAGTAGTAGTGAGGTTGGGGATGGCATCAAACAAGAAATGAGGGATGCGTGCAGTAAAGGTACAGCAGTTATGATGGGCGACTTTAATCTACATATAGATTGAGTTAATCAAGTTGGTAGCAATGCGGTGAAGGAGAATTTTCTGGAGTGTATTAGGGATGGCTTTCTAGACCAATATGTCGAGGAACCAACTAGAGAGCTGGCCATTCTAGACTGGGTGTTGTGTAATGAGAAAGGACTAATTAGCAATCTTGTTGTGCGAAGCCTCCTGGGGAAGAGTGACCATAATATGGTAGAATTCTTTATTAAGATGGAGAGTGACACAGTCAATTCAGAGACTAGGGTCCTGGACTTAAGGAAAGGTAGCTTCGATGGTATGAGACGTGAATTGGCTAGGATAGACTGGCAAATGATGCTTAAAGGGTTGACAGTGGATAGGCAATGGCAGACATTTATAGATGATAAACTTCAACAATTCTACATTCCTGTCTGGAGTAAAAATAAAAAGGGGAAGGTAGCTCAACCGTGGCCAACAAGGGAAATTAGGGATAGTGTTAAATCCAAGGAAGAGGCATATAAATTGGCGAGAAAAAGCAGCAAACCTGAGGACTGGGAGAAATTTAGAATTGAGCAGAGGAGGACAAAGGGTCTAATTAGGAGGGCGAAAATAAAATATGAGAGGAAGCTTGCAGGGAACATAAAAACTGACTGCAAAAGCTTCTATAGATATGGGAAGAGAAAAAGATTAGTGAAGACTAACGTAGGTCCTTTGCAGACAGAATCAGGTGAATTTATAATGGGGAACAAAGAAATGGCAGATCAACTGAACAAATACTTTGGATCTGTCATCACGAAGGAAGGCACAAATAACCTTCCGGAAATACTAGGGGTTCGAGGGTGTAGCGAAAAGGAGGAACTGAAGGAAATCCTTATTAGTCAGGAAAATGTGTTAGGGATGCTGATGTGATTGAAGGCCGATAAATCCCCAGGGCTTGATAGGCTGCATCCCAGAGTACTTAAGGAAGTGGCCCGAGAAATAGTGGATGCATTGGTGATCATTTTCCAACATTCTATTGACTCTGGATCAGTTCCTATGGGCTGGAGGGTAGCTAATGTAACACCACTTTTTAAGAAAGGAGGGAGAGAGAAAACAGGGAATTATAGTCTGGTTAGCCTGACATTGGTGGTGGGGAAAATGTTGGAATCAATTATTAAAGATGAAATAGCAATGCATTTGGAAAGTAGTGACAGGATCGGTCCAAGTCAGCATGGATTTATGAAAGAGCTTGACAAATCTTCGAATTTTTTGAGGATGTAACTAGTAGAGTGGACAAGAGAGAAACATCGAAACACAGAAAATGGGTGCAGGAGTCGGCCATTCGAGCCTGCACCACCATTCAATATCATAGCTGATCATTCCCTCAGTACCCCTTTCCTGCTTTCTCTCCATACCACTTGATCCCCTTAGCCGTAAGGGCCATATCTAACTCTCTCATGAATATAACCAATGAACTGGCATCAACTCTCTGCGTCAGGGAATTCCACAGGTTAACATCTCTCTGAGTACAGAAGTTTCTCCTCATCTCAGTCCTAAATGGCCTACCCCTTATCCTAAGACTGAGTCCCCTGGTTCTGGACTTCCCCAACATCGGGAACATTCTACCTGCATCTAACCTGTCCCGTCCCGTCAGATTCTTATATGTTTCTTTGAGTTCCCCTCTCATCCTTCTAAACTCCAACGTATAAAGGCCCAGTTGATCCAGTCTCTCCTCATATGTCAGTCCCGCCATCCCAGGAATCAATCTGGTGAATCTTCGCTGCACTTCTCAATAGCAAGAACGTCCTTCCTCAGATTAGGAGACCAAAACTGAACACAATATTCCAGGTGAGGACTCACCAAGGCCCTGTACAACTGCAGTAAGACCTCCCTGCTCCTATACTCAAATCCCCTAGCTATGAAGGCCAACATACCATTTGCCTTCTTCACCGCCTGCTGTACCTGTATGCCAACTTTCAATGACTGATGGACCATGACGCCCAGGTCTCGTTGCATCTCCCCTTTTCCTAATCTGCCGCCATTCAGATAATATTCTGTCTTCGCGTTTTTGCCCCCAAAGTGGATAACCTCACATTTATCCACATTGTACTGCATCTGCCATGCATTTGCCCACTCACCTAACCTGTCCAAGTCACCCTGCAGCCTCTCAGCGTCCCCCTCACAGCTCACACCGCCACCCAGTTTAGTGTCATCTGCAAACTTGGAGATATTACATTCAATTCCTTCATCTAAATCATTGATGTATATTGTAAAGAGCTGGGTTCCCAGCACTGAGCCCTGCAGCACTCCACTAGCCACTGCCTGCCATTCTGAAAAGGGCCCGTTTATCCAGACTCTCTGCTTCCTGTCTGCCAACCAGTTCTCTATCCACGTCAGTATATTACCCCCAATATCATGTGCACACCAATCTCTTGTGTGGGACCTTGTCAAAAGCCTTTTGAAAGTCCAAATACACCACATCCACTGGTTCCCCCTTGTTTACTCTACTAGTTACATCCTCAAAAAATTCAAGAAGATCTAGTGGATGTGGTGTATTTGGACTTTCAAAAAGCTTTTGACAAGGTACCACACAAGAGATTAGTGTGCAAAATTAAAGCATATGGTATTGGGGGTAATGTATTGATTTGGCTAGAGAACTGTTGGCAGACAGAAAGCAGAGAGTCGGAATAAACGGGTCCTTTTCAGAATGACAGGCAGTGACCAGTGGGGTGCCGCAGGGCTCAATGCTGGGACCCCAGCTATTCACAATATACATCAATGATTTAGATGAAGGAATTGAATGTAATATCTCCAAGTTTGCAGAAGACACTAAGCTGGGTGGCAGTGAGAGTTGTGAGGAGGATGCTAAGAGACTGCAGGGTGACTTGGACAGGTTAGGTGAGTGGGCAAATGCATGGCAGATGCAGTATAATGCGGATAAATGTGAGGTTATCCACTTTGGTGGCAAAAACAGGAAGACAGATTATCATCTGAATGGTGACAGATTAGGAAAAGGGGAGGTGCAATGAGACCTGGGTGTCATGGTACATCAGTCATTGAAGTTTGGCATGCAGGTACAGCAGGCGGTGAAGGCGGCAAATGGCATGTTGGCCTTCATAGCTACAGGATTTGTGTATAGGAGCAGGGAGGTCTTGCTGCAGTTGTACAGGGTCTTGGTGAGGCCACACCTGGAATATTGTGTACAGTTTTGGTCCCCTAATCTGAGGAAGGACGTTCTTGCTATTGAGAGAGTACAGTGAAGGTTCACGAGACTGATTCCCGGATTGGCATATAAGGAGAGATTGGATCAACTGGGCTTGTATCCACTGGAGTTTAGAAGAATGAGACGGGATCTCATAGAAACATATAAAATTCTGACGGGATTGGACAGTTTAGAGGCAGGAAGAATGTTCTCATTGCTGGGGAGTTCCAGAACCAGGGGTCACAGTCTAAGAATAAGGGGTAAGCCATTTAGGACTGAGATGAGGAGAAACCTCTTCACTCAGAGTGGTTAACCTGTGGAATTCTCTACCGCAGAAAGTTGTTGAGGCCAGTTCGTTAGATATATTCAAAAGGGAGTTAGATATGGGCCTTACGGCCAAAAGGGATCAAGGGGTATGGAGAGAAAGCAGGAAAGGGGTACTGAGGTTGAATGATCAGCCATGATCTTATTGAATGGTGGTGCAGGCTCAAAGGGCTGAATGGCCTGCTCCTACACCTTGTTTCTATATTTCTATGTACATGCCCAATCCTATACACGCTTAATCAACTCTAGTCAAAATAAGCTGGCCCAACCTTACACAGCATCTCTCAGTTTGAATTCAAACATTTTAACGTATCATACAAACATTAATGTGTCCCTATTACACCATTCATGTAGAATCTGCAGAAATATTGAAGGGAGGGGCAGCAATTGGTTAATATGAAGGGAGCGTCAATGTAATCTTGGTTTTTGAGCTCAGCTGTTCGTACGTGGAACCTAGTCACAATGTAATTACTTTTCTGGCACCAGTTCCAGAGATCAATGGATTAGATTGCTCTGAAATTAGACAGCCACAGGCTTTGTCGTGATGATACTCGACACCGAGAGTGATTGCTTTTACATAGTTACAGAGCCTCACCATTTTCACTACCTGTAGAAGCAGGTCAGGAGCTTGGGCAATGACTGTATTGTTTTAGTTTGTCTGTGTTTGCTGTAATAGTCATTAGGGTGGCGGGCAACTTCCTGGCCTGATTTCAGAAGAGATTACTGCAATTGGTGGAGGGAGTTTGTTTACCAAAATGTTCATGAATTTTGGGCTGGATTTTGGGCTCGTTTATGTCTCTGTTAGGGACTCGGAGGGGCGGTAAAGGGTGTTTCCAAGCGTTATGGCGGGCATCCAAGTTTTACCGCCCGGCTGGCAAATTTGGCTCTTGGTTTGCAGCATTGCAAAAACTTACCGTCCCACCCTCTAGTTTCACTGAGATCATGATGTCAATCGTCGTGCAACACTCCGCTAGCACTCCCGATGCAAAATTAGGCCCCAACGTCTCATTCAATGCCAGTCCCAGGAAATATCGGGTAAAACAGGCATTCCCAAAGTGCAGCAGGCGGTATTGGCGATGTATTTAAATGGAGGGAGGAGGATCCTACATCGCAGGTCACATTGACTGCAATGGTTGCACACATCATGTTGCGTGAAGCTCTGACTTGAAAGCGGCAGTTTTATCTGCCATTACAGTGTCCTTACCATGTCAGTGAGAGAGTTTAATGGGGGCATTACTAGTTCGCCAGTATATCATGCTGCATGCTATTACTAGGCGGCATCAAGCTAGTAGAAGGGCTCTTGTCCAGGTCGGCCTTCGGATGAGGAGAGGCCAAAGACATCTGCGGAAGAGGGCTTACCCAGTCACGGGTTTACAGGCACCAATGCTCATACCTCTAGCTCTCTAAGGAGCAGTGTATGAGAAGGCTGCGCTTCGAAAAGAAAGTGCTGACAGAGTTATGCCATCTCCTACAGACAGACCAATGCTTGGACCACTCTGGAGGCAGCCTTCAATACTTCCCTCAACAGGTATCCGAATTCATTGTGGTGTGCTGCATGTTGCACAATGTGACCATCATGAGGGGCCAGGCATTGCCAGTGCATGCCCACCTCAGAAGGAGGAGGATGAAGAAGAGGAGCCTGGCGAGGCTCCCATTGGATAGCCACACCATCCACAGGGGAAGCAGCGTGGAGATGCAGCCGGACCAAAAGTTGCACGTCGCCAGCTCATAATGGACTGGCTCTTCTAACTAGAGGAAACTGAGGGATGCAGCTAATACTGGCCATGCTATGGGCTCAAAACTGGCCAGGAGTTGCTGTTTTATTTTGAGCAACTTGATTTTTTTGGAGTATCTTAAAAATCCCCATTTTGCACTTTCAATTTGCACCAGTGTAGGTGAGTTAATTAGGATTTAAAAAAAAATTTTTTTTTTTTAAGTGTAGTTTTTTTCCCCCCAAAAGGGAACGTTACCAGCCACCTACGCCGGTTTTGGCCATTCAGGCCACTTTGGACAGCTAATAGTTGCTCCAAACTAACTTAGGTCAGCGTATGTGGCCGCACAGAAAACCCTTGGAGAGTTAAGAAATCAGCGCAGGTAGGTACATTTGAGACTATTCGGCCAGAGATAGGGGTGGGAAGGGAAGCGGGGAGGACCTTGCAAAACACTAAACAAAGCACAACAACATTCAAGAAGCATAAAAACATTCAAGAAGAAATAACAAAATAAAACTAAGCCCTACCTTCCTATCAAAACTCGGCCTGGGAAGTCAGCGGGCCAGCCGGTGCGGGAGGCCACTCGGCTGGGGATAGGTGCGGGACGATGGGGAAAGCACAGGCCACCGACATCCAAGCAGAAAATGACTTCTAAGATAAACTGCCAACCTGCCAAAGGAGACATGGAACCTCTACTTCCACTGGGTATTACACTGACTGACTGACACTCTCACTCTCTCTGACTGACTGACTCTCTGACTATTCCAGAGAACGTCGTTCTAGCCCGGCGCACGTTGTGAGGCTACGCGGCCTGGGATACGGGTGGCAACACGCACACAGAGGCTGGGGACAGGAGCTACTGCGTATGCGCGAAACCTCCAGTATGCATGCGGAGAGCTGCAAGCACTGTTTTTCACGCAGGACCCTAGCTCCGCCCCCTAATCGACAGACCACGCCGTGCCAAGCCATGGGAGAGGCCACAAAGCGGCCAGAATCTGGGGACATCTTTTCAGCCACCGTTTTCAGCCCACAATGTCGGCGCATCTCTGGTGAGTGCACCGAAAAGACGGGTGGGCCAATTTTGAGCCCAAGGTGCCCCCATAAAGGCACCACTCTGGTGAACGTGGAATGATACACAAGACACCAATGGCAAAGGATCAAAAAGACATTTTACTGCAACAAAGTAACAAAAACTCCCCCCACCAAAAGAAAACTATATAATAGACGTTATGTTGCAAGGCACTAAACAACAATGAAGTGCATTAAATGAAAGAAACTATTTACAAGCTTAATCAACAAAAATCAGGGCATCTGCACATCCTTGTCCTGCACATTATTCTGACTTATTTAATGTCGCGATTTTCGGCTGGGGCGCAAAAACTTCCTTGCCTGATTTTGGAACCTCACTTTTTGGAGAAATTTGCAGACGAGGATGCAAACTTTTTCCAAGCGGTATCAGGACGCCCCGTCGCCATTGCCGCTCCGAAATCACAAAAGCTGAAAATCCAGCCCATAATATTTCTCAGTAAAGATAATAATTACATTTTAATTTGTAGCTGTAGTTACTTTTAAAGAGATCCACATTAAGAGAACATTGTGGTTGCAATCCTCAAGGCAAACATATTTTTATTTGTTCCGGGAGTACGTGGGTGCTGCTGGCAAGGCCAGCATTTATTGCCCATCCTTATTTGCCCTTGAGAAGATAGTGGTGAGCTGCCTTCTTGAACCGCTGCAATCTTTGTGGTGATGGTACTCCCACAGTGCTGTTAAGAAGGGAGTTCCAGGATTATGATCCAGCGATGATGAAGGAACGGCAATATATTTCCAAGTCAGGATGGCATGTGACTTGGAAGGGAACATGGAAGTGGTGGTGTTCCCATGCGCCTGCTGCCCTTGTCCTTCCAGATGGTAGTGGTTTGGGAGATGCTGCCGGAGAAGCCTCGACGAGTTGCTGCAGTGCATCTTGTAGATGGTACACACTGTGTGCCGGTGGTGCAGGGAGTGAATGTTTAAGGTGGTGGATGGGATGCCAATCAAGCGGGCTGCTTTGTCCTGGATGGTACTGAGTTTCTTGAGTGTTGTTGGAGTTGCACTCATCCAGGAAAAGAGAGAGTATTCCATCACACTCCTGATGTCTTGGTAGATGGTGGAAAGGCTTTGGGGAGTCATAAGAACATAAGAAATAGGAACAGGAGTAGGCCATATGGCCCCTTGAGCCTGCTCCGCCATTCAATAAGATCATGGCTGATCTGATCATGGACTCAGCTCCACTTCCCTGTGTGCTTCTCATAACCCCTTATCGTTTAAGAAACTGTCTATTTCTGTCTTAAATTTATTCAATGTCCCAGCTTCCACAGCTCTCTGAGGCAGCAAATTCCACAAATTTACAACCCTCTGAGAAGAAATTTCTCCTCATCTCTGTTTTAAATGGACGGTCCCTTATTCTAAGATCATGCTCTCTAGTTCTAGTCTCCCCCATCAGTGGAAACATCCTCTCTGCATCCAAATTGTCAAGCCCCCGTATAATCTTATACGTTTTGATAAGATCACACTCATTCTTCTGAATTCCAATGAGTAGAGGCCCAACCTACTCAACCTTTCCTCATAAGTCAACCCCCTCATCCCCGGAACCAACCTAGTGAACCTTCTCTGAACTGCCTCCAATGGAAGTATAACCTTTCGTAAAAATGGAAACCAAAACTGCACGCAGTATTCCAGGTGTGGCCTCACCAATAGCCTGTACAACTGTAGCAAGACTTCCCTGCTTTTATACTCCATCCCCTTTGCAATAAAGGCCAAGATACCATTGGCCTTCCTGATCACTTGCTGTACCTGCATACTATCCTTTTGTGTTTCATGCACAAGTACCCCAGGTCCCGCTGTACTGCAGCAGTTTGCAATCTTTCTCTATTTAAATAATAACTTGCTCTTTGATTTTTTTCTGCCAAAGTGTATGACCTCACACTTTCCAACATCATACTCCATCTGCCAAATTTTTGCTCACTCACTTAGCCTGTCGATGTCCTTTTGCAGATTTTTTGTATCCTCCTCACACATTGCTTTTCCTCCCATCTTTATAGTCAACAAACTTGGCTACATTACACTCAGTCCCTTCTTCCAAGCCAACCAGAGAATGAACCATTTGTCTCTGTTCTCTGTTAGTTAGCCACTCGGTGGAGGTGAGACACTCTCAGCAGAATAGCCAGCCTCTAACCTACTCTTGTTGCAACAGTATTTGTGGGGCTGGTGAGGGCCTGATGTTGATGGTGGGGGATTCAGTGATGGTAACGTATTGAATGTCATGGAGAGGTGATTATACTCTGGCTTGTTGGAGATAGTCATTGCCTGGCTCTTGTGTGGCGCAAATGTTACTTGCCACATATCAGCCCAAGCCTGAATGTCGTCCAGATCTTGCTGAATGCAGGCACGGACTGCTTCATTATCATGCGAATGGAACTGAACACTGTGCAATCATCAGCGAACACCCCCACTTTTGATCTCATGATGGAGTGAAGGTCATTGATGAAGCAGCTGAAGATGGTTGGGCCAAGGACACTGCCCCGAGGTACTCCTTCAGCGATGTCCTGGGCGGAGATGATTGACCTCCAACTACCACAACCATCTTCCTTTATGTTACGTGTGACTCCAGCCAGTTGAGAGTTTTCCCCCTGATTCCCAATTACTTCAATTTACTAGGGTTCCTTGATGCCACAGTCAGTCAAATGTTGCCTTGATGTCAAGGGCAGTCACTCTCACCTCACCTCTGGAATTCAGCTCTTTTGTCCATATTTGGACCAAGGCTGTAATGAGGTCTGGAACCTTTTGAAAATCTACATCTACTGCATTACCATTGTCTACTTTCTCTGTTACCTCTTCTAAATATTCAATGAGATTGGTCAAGCAAGACTTTCCCTTTTGAAATCCATGCTGACTATTCATTATTATATTTTTCTCTTCTAGATGTTGTTCTATTTTCTCCTTTAGTAGGGATTCCATTATTTTTCCTACCATCAATATTAAGCTGACTGCTCTATAGCTCCTGGGACATGTTCTATCTCTCTTCTTAAATATCACTACAGGTTTGACATAGAAAATCCGGAGTTCCGGAATCCAGAATGTTCCGGAATCCGGACACCGACCGATCTGTGGCTGGGTCGTCTGGAAACCGGAAAATGTTCCGATATCCAGACTCCCCCTGCCTCGGCGAACCGACTTTGCCCGACCCGCCCGACTTCGCGTGACCCGACCTCGGTCCGTTCGACCTCGGCCCGCCCCAACTTCGCGCTGCTTGACCTCGGCCCGCCCCGACTTTGCACGGCCGACCTCGGCCTGCCCCCGCCCCACCCGACTTCGAGCGGCCCATCTCGGCCCGCCCCGACCTCGCCTCGCCTCGGCCCGCCCCAACTTCGCCCCTCCTTGGCCCAGCCTCCCTCCCTCCCATCTCGGCTGCCCGACCCCACCTACCTCGGGCCAGACAAGGAACTCCTCCACGGCGGCGGGCTCCGCCCGATCAGGTCCTCTTTGGCGAGGCCCGCGCGAACACTCAAACAACTCATCGGCGTGCCCCCCCCCCACCCCTTTCTGACATTCCAAAATCCGGAAATACCCAAACCTGGGCTCGAGTATTTCCGGATTCGTGACTTCAGAAAGATGTTCCAAAATCCAGCAAAACGCGAAATCCGGAACAGCCTCGGTCCCAAGAGTTTCGGATTCGGGGCGCTGCACCTGTATTACGTTAGCTATCCACCAGTCCTCTGGCACGATACCTTTTTCTAACAAATTATTAAATATTTGTAGTAACGCCTCTGCTATCACTTCCCTAGATTCTTTTAAAATGCATGGATCCAATCCATCCGGAACCAGGGATTTTATCCTTGGAGTTTGATTAATTTATTTAATATATCCCCTCTTTTTATTTTAAATGCACTTCTCATTATCTAATGTCATGTCAAACCTGTTATCATCATCATAGACAGTCCCTCGGAATCGAGGAATACTTGCTTCCACTCTTAAAATATATGAGTTCTTAAGTGGCTGAACAGTCCAATAAGAGAACCACAGACTCTGTCACAGGTGGGACAGATAGTTGTTGAGGGAAGGGGTGGGTGGGACTGGTTTGCCGCACGCTCATGCCACTGCCTACGCTTGATTTCTGCATGCTCTCGACGATGAGACCAGAGGTGCTCAGTGCCCTCCTGGAAGCACTTCCTCCACTTAGAGCAGTCTTTGGCCAGGGACTCCCAGGTATCAGTAGGGATGTCACACTTTATCAGGGAGGCTTTGAGGGTGTCCTTGTAACATTTCCTCTGCTCACCTTTGGCTCGCTTGCCGTTATGGAGTTCCGAGTAGAGCGCTTGTTTTGGGAGTCTCGTGTCTGGCATGTAAACAATTTTGCCCGCCTCGAACTCGCAGAGCTGATCAAGTGTGGTCAGTGCTTCAATGCTGGGGGTGTTGGCCTGGTCGAGGATGCTAATGTTGGTGTGTCTGTCCTCCCAAGGGATTTGTAGGATTTTGTGGAGACATCGTTGATGGTACTTCTCCAGCAACTTGGTGTCCACTGTACATGGCCCATGTCTCTGAGCATACAGGAGGGCGGGTATTACTACAGCCCTGTAGACCATGAACTTGGTGATTGTTTGGAGGGCCTGGTCTTCAAACACTCTTTTCCTCAGGCGGCCGAAGGCTGCACTGGTGCACTAGAGGCGGTGTTGAATCTCGTTGTCAATGTCTGCTCTTGTTGAAGTATAATGTGGATAAATGTGAGGTTATCCACTTTGGTGGTCAAAACAGAGAGACAGACTATTATCTGAATGGTGACAGATTAGGAAAAGGGCAGGTGCAAAGAGACCTGGGTGTCATGGTACATCAGTCATTGAAGGTTGGCATGCAGGTACAGCAGGCGGTTAAGAAAGCAAATGGCATGTTGGCCTTCATAGCGAGGGGATTTGAGTACAAGGGCAGGGAGGTGTTGCTACAATTGTACAGGGCCTTGGTGAGGCCACACCTGGAGTATTGTGTACAGTTTTGGTCTCCTAACCTGATGAAGGACATTCTTGCTATTGAGGGAGTGCAGCGAAGGTTCACCAGACTGATTCCCGGGATGGCGGGACTGACCTATCAAGAAAGACTGGATCAACTGGGCTTGTATTCACTGGAGTTCAGAAGAATGAGAGGGGACCTCATAGAAACGTTTAAAATTCTGACGGGGTTAGACAGGTTAGATGCAGGAAGAATGTTCCCAATGTTGGGGAAGTCCAGAACCAGGGGACACAGTCTAAGGATAAGGGGGAAGCCATTTAGGACCGAGATGAGGAGGAATTTCTTCACCCAGAGAGTGGTGAACCTGTGGAATTCTCTACCACAGAAAGTTGTTGAGGCCAATTCACTAAATATATTCAAAAAGGAGTTAGATGAAGTCCTTACTACTAGGGGAATCAAGGGGTATGGTGAGAAAGCAGGAATGGGGTACTGAAGTTGCATGTTCAGCCATGAACTCATTGAATGGCGGTGCAGGCTAGAAGGGCCGAATGGCCTACTCCTGCACCTATTTTCTATGTTTCTATAAGAGGCTCCCGAGATATGGGAAGTGGTCCACGTTGTCGAGGGCCGCGCCGTGGATCTTGATGACTGGGGACAGTGCTGTGTGGCGAGGATAGGCTGGTGGAGGACCTTTGTTTTATGGATATTTAGCGCAAGACCCATGCTTTCGTACACCTCAGTAAATACGTCGACTATGTCCTGGAGTTCAGCCTATGCATGTGCACAGACATAGGCGTCATCCGCGTACTGTAGCTCGACGGCAGAGGTTGGGGTGGTCTTGGACCCAGCCTGGAGATGGCGAAGGTTGAACAAATTCCCACTGGTTCTGTAGTTTAGTTCCACTCCAGTGGGGAGCTTGTTAACTGAGGTGGAGCATGGCAGTGTGGAAGATTGAGGAGAGAGTTGGGGCAATAATGCAGCCCTGTTTGACCCTGGTTCGGACATGGATTGGGTCTGTAATGAATCCGTTGGTAAGGATCAAGGACTGCATGTCGTCGTGGAGCAGGCGGAGGATGGTGACGAACTTTTGGGGGCATCCGAAACCTGTTCTATCTCCCTGGTAAATACTGAAGCAAAATAATTATTTAATATTTCTGACATCTCTCTATCGTTACCTCTATCGATAAGGAGTTCCGAGTAGAGTGCTTTCTTTGGGAGTCTTGTGTCGGGCATGCGGACGATGTGGCCAGCCCGACGGAGCTGGTCGAGTGTGGTCAGTGTTTCGATGATGGAGAACACCGATGCTGGTGCGTCTATCCTCCCAATGGATTTGCAGGATCTTGCGGAGGCAGCGTTGGTGGTACTTTTCCAGCGCTTTGAGGTGTCTGCTGTATATGGTCCATGTCTCTGAGCCATGTAGGAGGGCGGGTATCACTACTGTCCTGTAGACCATAAGCTTGGTGCCAGATTTGAGGTGCTGGTCTTCAAGCACTCTCTCTCTCAGGTAACCGAAGGCTGCGCTGGCACACTAAGCAGTGTTGGACTCATTGCGATGTCTGCACTTGCTGATAGTAGGTTCCCGAGGTATGGAAAATGGTCCATGCCATGGATTTTGATGACCGGGGGGGGCAGTGCTGTGAGGCAGGGTCAGGTTGGTGGAGGGCCTTTGTCTGACGGATGTTTAGTGTAAGGCGCATGCTTTCGTATGCCTCGGTGAAGATGTTGACAATGGCTTGGAGTTTGGCCTCTGAATGTGCACAGATGCAAGCGTCGTCTGCGTACTGTAGTTCAATGACAAAGGATGGGATGACCTTGGATCTAGCCTGGAGGCGACGAAGTTTGAACAGGTAAGTGAGCCCCAGGTGGGCAGAGGAAACGTTTCAAGGACACCTTCAAAGCCTCCTTGATAAAAGTGCAACATCCCCACCGGTACCCAGGAGTCCCTGGCCCAAGACCGCCCTAAGTGAAGAAAGAGCATCCGGGAAGGCGCTGCGCATCTCGAGTCTTGTTGCCGAGAGCATGCAGAAACCAAACGCAGACAGCTGGAGGAGCGTGCGGAAAACCAGACTCCACACCCACCCTTTCCTTCAACCACTGTCTGTCCCACCTGTGATAGAGACAGTAATTCCCATATTGGACTGTACAGCCACCTGAGAACTTGCTTTTAGAGTGGAAGCAAGTCTTCCTCGATTTTGGAGGGACTGCCTACAATGATGATGATATCATTAAGGGTTATCCTGTAGTCCTTTCATGGTTCTATTCCCATCCCAACCTACTTTTTTTTAAATTGATGTGCATGTAAAATATTTAACTATTTTGTTTTATTTTCCTTGATAATTTAATTTCATAGTTCCTCTTTGCCTTCGTGATTGATTATTTGACTTATTTCCTCATCTCTTGGTATTCTCCTTTATCATGCACGCCCCTGCTGTCAATGTACTTAATGTATGCCTCTTTCTTTACCCTCAATTGTTCCCTTATGACTTTATTCATCCATGGAGTCTCATTAGTGTTTAGTTTGTTCTTTCCTTTTAGCGGAATATATTTTATTCCTGCATTCTGTTGAACACCATTTTAAATGTTTCCCATTGCTAATCTACATCATTTTTTGCTATTCTTGTTGCCAATTTTATTTTCCCAAAGTTCTATTCTCAGCCCCTCAAAATCAGTTTTTCTCCAATCAATTACCCTGGTTTTCATCATACTCCTTCTTCATTATCATCTTAAAGCATATTATATTATGGTCACTATTGCCAAGATGTTCCCCTACTTTTACTTCTCGTATTTGCGCTGGTTCATTTCCCATTACTAGATCCAATTACAAATCTTCCCTTGTTGGGCTTTTTCCATATTGGGTTAGAAAGGAGTCCTGTACACATACTAGGAACTCCATTCCCTTATCCCCTTTACCTTCCTCTTCTGCTCAATTGATATCGGGGTAGTTGAAATCCCCCATGATTATTATTCTATGCTTTTTTTACTCATTTCCCTAACCTGTATATTTTTTCCTCCACCTCCCTTCCACTATTAGGTGGTCCGTAGACTACATCTATTAGTGTGATTGATCCTTTATTATTTTATCTCTATCCATATGGATTCAATTTTTGTCTTGTTGATAGCTGTAATTTTTTTCTACTGCCATTATGTTATCCCTCATAAGTGCAGCTACTCAACCTTCCTCTCTGTCTTTTCTAAATATGTTATATCCTGCAATGTTTAATTCCTGGTCCTGATTTTTCTGTAGCCCTGTCTCAGTAATCCCTATTATGTCCGATTCCTCGTAACGCATGATTGCCTCCAGCTCCCCTGTTTTATTACGGGCACTGTGTGCATTGCCGTACAGACAGTTATCACATGGAGTGAATGGAATTGGCTGACAACTGGCTTCTGTGACGGTGAGGACCTCAGGAGGAGGTGGATATGGATCATCCACTTGGCACTTCTGGCTGAAGATGGTTGCAAATGCTTCAGCCTTGACTTTTGCACTCTCGTGCTGGGCTCTGCTATCATTGAGGATGGGGATATTCATGGAGCCTCTTCCTCCCGTTGGTTGTTTAATTGTCCATCACTCTCAACTGGATGTGGCAGGGACTGCAGAGCTTTGATCTTACAGTAGCTTAGAATGACAGCAGTTTCCTGTCCCACTTATACCAGGCCCCAGGCACCTCTAACAAGGTGCAGTACCCATAGTTAGGATAATTCTAATTGATTTATCACCAACAGGTTGATGTTTAGTTTGAACCTCAACATTCATCACCTGAAGGCACCTTTAAATGGTCAATCCAGGCAGCTCTCTAAAAATGGTCTCAAAAAATAACCTATACATTTTGGATAAGAATTACCACAATTTACCACAAATAATTAAGAGAGTGAGTTAAATAAAGTTTACCACCTGGCCACAGTAGCACATGGCAGGGAGAACAGAGAAAAGGAAAAAAATTACTGAGAAAAGACAGAACTTTCACTTCAAACAAAAGAAAAGTTTTCAGTCTGATGAAGGGTCATGTACCCGAAATGTCATAACCTGATCTTTCTCTTTATTAGTTCCTGACTAACCAGCTGTATATCTCCAGAATTTTCTATATTTATTAAAAGTATTGATTGATTGTTAGAACAGTGCTTGGATCAAAGCTAGAGACAGCACTCGGGGGGAATACAAGTAAGTATAGGACCAGACAGATTCTACAACTCATCTGGCCTGTGCCAAAAACTAATATCCCTCAATCACTGCTAAAATACCAATCCAGTTCTCCATCAACTTTTTCCATGCTGTATCTCTCCACTGAGCAGTCTGGTCTGCACATTCACCACCCTCTGTGAAAAGTAATTAAATCTAAACTCTCTCTGCACCCTCACTCTTCTAAGCCCTACCTTTCTGAGCCCTGCTTCTCTGGTCCATGGCAATCTCAAATATATTATTGCAGCTCAATATATCTTGAATGCTTGAAGAATATCATCTCAAAGTCTTCTCTTGTCCAGGAGTAAAAATCCTCAGCTCCAAACCTCTCCTCACAGTTCTGATGCCTTAAGCTCGGTATCAGTTTGATTATACTGTTCCAATGTGGATATTCTTGTTGTAGTTCAGCAACCAGAATTGCACACAACACTCCTGGTGTGGCCATACAGGCCCAATAGAGAGTGGAGAGTACAGGACCTCCAGGGATTAGTGCTCTACCCCTCTGGCTACACATAGCACGAGCTAGTTAGCTTTCCAGAAATATTGGACTTTAAATGATTAACAGAACTGCTATGAAAAATCCCGACACTGGCCCGTTGGGTGCAGCACAAAGAGAGAGTCTACAATGTTGAGACTTTAAGAGGTTAAAACAGGTCAAAGTGCACCATCATTTCTAGAAACGTGGTTTTCTAGGAATTAAATGTAAATCTTTTCCTGCAACACAGACTCCTAAATAAAATACCTCACTGTATCTAAAACAGCAGATCACGGAAAGTCCTTAAGTGGTTAGATAGAAATGTTCGTGGAATAGTATGTGGAGAATGTAGCTGTGGTACATTCCTTCTCTTGTCTGTGATAACAGAAAATCTGCAAACAACCTATAAAGCTGCAGAGTTTCTATCAACACAGAGGATGAGAATGAGTAAAGCGAGCAGACTGATCCATTTCATATTTTCTTCACGGCAAAATAATACAAGCAAAATAATTAGGAACATAGAAAAATTAGTGGACCAGAAAGTACACTCTGCATCCATCTGGTTGGTCTCAAAAACTAAAAGGGACAATTTTAACTCCTCTGCCACCCCACTGCACCTGAAGAGAACGACAGGTGCAGGGGTTAAAATAGAGGATGCATTCTACCCTCTGGCTTGGCATTGCACTGGCACGGCAGCAGTCATTTTACCGCCAGGGTTTCAGGGGGCATATGAGGCCCTCACCGCAGACAGATGAGAGCCTCATTAAAATGTAAAAGTTGGGGCCAGATGATATAATTCAGACCCCGATATAATTTTAACACACAATCACACACTGGATGCCTGGCGTGGGCCTTACCAGGAACAGTGGGCATCAAGGAGCAACAGGCACAGTAGAGAGTGGACAAGGCAGGTGAATTTAATTTTAGAAAGGTTTCTTTGTGGGCCAGGGCAAGCAGGAACACCCCTGCCCCACCCCATTCCCAGCCTGGGCCTCACGTTGGCCAGTCAGGATGAGCCTGCCACTCACACCGCTGTCCCCATCTGATCTCTTGCGGCCAGTTAAAATCGGGACTTAATACTCTTCAATCACCCACTCCCTCAATATCTAGCACTCTATTATCGAGCACTCCAGAGACTTGAGCACAAAAATCTAGGCTGACACTCCAGTGCAGTACTGAGGGGAGTGCTGCATTGTCAGAGGTGCCACCTTCGGTTGAGACGTTAGAGCAGTTGAGGCCTCGGTTTTATCAGGTGGATGTAAAAGATCCCACAGCACTATTTTGAGTAAGTGCAAGAGAGTTATCCCCAGTGTTCTGGCCAATATTTATCCCTCAATCAACATCACTAAAACAGATTATCTGGTCATTATCACATTACTGTATGTGGGACCTTGCTGTGCCAAATTGGCTGCCACGTTTCCTACATTATAACCGTGACTGCACTTCAAAAGTACTTCATTGGCTGTAAAACGCTTTGGGGCATCCTGTGGTTGTGAAAGTCTTTCTTTCTTTATCCAATTATGCCACACTATTTCCCTCCACTGCCTCACTGTGTAGTCCATGCTACATATTCTCAGCCCTCTGCATAAAGTAGTTAAATCTAAACGCTACC
Organism: Pristiophorus japonicus; assembly: GCF_044704955.1. Classification (NCBI taxonomy): domain Eukaryota; kingdom Metazoa; phylum Chordata; class Chondrichthyes; family Pristiophoridae; genus Pristiophorus; species Pristiophorus japonicus. Next base: position 66,115,091 of record NC_091981.1, read on the forward strand.
TTCCCTCTTCGAAGTAGTTTGTGGCAATCTGAGGCTGAAAGTCACTTTCTAACTTTTCATCCATTGTTAACTTCAACAAAATGCCTGGATGTATGGTACTTGTATATTGTTAACTGAACACTAGATGGCTCCCTGGATGGGAGTAAGCACATTGTAACAATTCTACTCCAAGGTCTCTTGTATTGCTTTCGTAATTAATTTGACTGGAATACTCTAGAGGGTCTGGAAATAAAAGCAGTTAGTTATAACCACAGTAATCTGAGTGTTTACTTGGACATAACAATGACCACATGTGCGGTGAAACACCTGTTAGTGCACTCAAATATTACGCCAGTGCTCCCAAGTGAAAGCTTCTCTTAGCCAAACAGCATTTTGGAACAAATTAAACACACACTTGGTTGTTACAATGTGCCGGCACTCCAACAAACTGTATCACTGAGGAGAGTAACATACAAGGCTTCCATCTGTGAATCCCCACAGGGAGAGACCCTGATCTTCGTGGAGAAGGTTCGGAGTGGAGGCAGGTGCTTCCTCACAGGGAAAGCTAGCATCGTTCATACCCCCATCCACCCCAGCAGCCCCTTACAGTAGCAGTATCTAAGCATTTTGCTTGCATGGTACAATAGAGCCTGGCAGGGGGAGGTTGTGTGGACACATTAATTTGCAGATATTTCTGATATTAACACATCTTGATGATCTACCAATGAGGCAACACCACCACAAAATTCAAACAGGACAAACGAGAAAATAAAAATATATGCACAATTGGGATGATGTTCCCTGGACTGCAACGACCACATTGTCAGGGCTCAGGGGCATTTGTCAATTATAGACATAGCAGCAAAGGCCTAGAAACAGCTGACTTCCCAACATCTTGAATGGTGACCAAAAGGAGGTGGGGAATAAGTACTTGCAAACAAGTCAGTAGTGCCTTGGTGATTGGGTAAACTTTGTTATCAAAGGCTCTACTTATAGAACCATCTTGGAATAACTCAATAATATTGATGAGAGCCGAGGGCCCATGGAAAAGGCCAGTTTATACCCTACAGCACTGGAACAACAACTGTATGTCATTGCACAAGTTGCGACTTGCCCTAGAGGCTGACTAGGTCTGTATAACCCCATAAATGAAAAACTGCACTTCTGGCCTTCATGAATGGGTTCAGCCATTCAGTCTGTTGATGGCCAGAACAGTGAGCATTATTTATGTTGCTGCTACTGGAGGCACAGGTGAAGACTACGGGGCTGCATTTCTGGCACTTACACTTCTGGTGGCCGAACAGCCTGCCAAGAATTTCAGATCCCACCTCTTTATGTGGATCTGGGAAAACTCCATAGGTTCCATTCCTTGGTTGTCTTCAGAACAACAGAGTGCATTTACAAAGCCTGTCCTTAGGTAAAAGCACATTTTGGAGCATCTCACAGTGGAGCAGTGGAGGAAGAAGAATGTGATGGTGGGGGAAGAGACCAAAGGCACAGTTTAATAGATGGATTTATAGAAGGTTGCAGAAAAAAGGAGTTGAATTTGGGAGAGAATCCTCGAGGTGGAAGGGTGATAATGGAGCAGAGAGCAAGCAGCAAACCAGTCATAGAAGCAGAGTCACAAGGGAGGAGTGTAGATAGGACGCAGCAAGTCTGTAGAGAAATCTGAAACGTTCCTGAATTTGTTCTGGCACAGGATGGGTGTGAGGGGCTTTGTGTGGGAGAGGATGTGGGCTGCAGAGTTTATTGAAGGGCGTGGTTCGAAGGACAGCATCTAAGAAATTAATCCTCAAATCGATGATGGCAAAAGGGATGAACTAGAAGGGTAAGTGGATGATGTCCCAGAGATGGATAAATGGAACAATGCAGAATGAGGAATATTTTTTTTCATTCCACTGAAAGGTGACCATCCCTTTAATTTGCACCATAACACAAACCACACACACTATCCTGGAATTCTGGTACAAATCTGATCAAACCTTCAAGCTGGGTTCACACTGGTGAATCAGATTTACCTTCAAGTGAAAGGTATTCCATTTTATTCCAACAAATTCCAATACAATGGAGCTAAAGTCACATGTTATTTTAGATAAGTTTATCATTTTTTTAAATAACCATTTGAAAAATAATTAATATTGTAATTTGTGAAACTCAACCGTCTTCCAGCTTTAACAAATACAATCTGGATAACATTGTGGGCAGTTTCTAATGCTTTCACTTTCAAAATTCAAGAGCAGAAAAAAAAGCTTTTTGTCCATCTGCCAACTTCAAATGTATATAAAACTAAAAGTAAACTGCGCTGTCCTCCATACCTGGCCAGGACCCAAGCGAAGAGTTAAATAGTTGTCATTATACTGTGCAGAATGTCCCAACGCAAGACACACGCACAGAATATTTTTACTTTATGCCACGTCTGTGGTTTTAGGCTGAGCTGAAGACGATTGGGATAAAGCGCTGAATTCACAGGGTTTTCAAACCACAGGCACAAATCCATCAGTGTGAACTCAGCTCAACTGATCTATCTTAACTCATTGACTTTTACTTCTAGCTCCTGCCTATATCCATGATAAATTTGTACACCCCCTCCAACTTTTCCTTCAATTTCACATCCCCCTCTCCCCATCACACACACACACACTATACAGCTGGATAGAGATCAGGAACACTCACACTACTAGTGCAAGAATTCTGAGGCTGATCATAATGTCCTCACTGCTACCCTAGCTGAAATCACTAACTCAATACAGAACGTGAATTGAACTTGGAATTGTATGGGTCAGTGCCATTCAGGACCACAGCATCCAGGGAGCTGTTAAGCTTTTAAAAACTGCTCCTGACCATGACCAATAACAAGACAGGATCTCCCCACAACCAAAATACTGAGTGGGGTGAGGTGGAGAGAACTATCTAATTCCCAAGGACTAGAACAAGCACCACCTAAATCATGGATCATGGATCCTCACTCAACAGATGGTAACAAAACAGTGAACCAGCTCTTCAATCTCATTCCTCAACGCAATGCCGCATAACAGTCCCATCTTTTTCTTTGTATGGATTTGATACTTGACCCAGTTGTGCAGTGGATTATTGTACTAACACTCTGTGCCCATGGAATTCACACCCATGATTTCCTATATGCTGAAGTGATTTTCAAAATTATATATCTACATAAATTTAACACATAAAAGGTATTTAGGACAGCAGGATGTCAGCCCTAAATATGCAATCAGTTGAGAAAGGTAATTCTAAAATATCTATGTTAATGAGACCAAATCTGAAGAACTGTGTGGTCTCATTTTAAAAAAGTGATATTCAATTCATGGAAGGATTGCCGAGGAGGACGAGATTAATTCTAGAACTGATGGACAGAACTATGAGATGAGGTTGGCTACTCAGGGGCTTTCTCCTCTTGAAAAATGGCTGATCTGATAAAAGTTTTTAATATTAAGATGAGGCTTTCAGAATGTGAGTTTTATCTGCTATGTCTGAAAATGAAACAAAAGGCCATAGTTTCGAATGAAGGACGACAAAAGACAATGGGAAATTGAGACAAAATGTTTTCCAGCAAGAGTGTGATAAAACATATGGGACGGCAAACCGGCGAGAGTACTGGAACAAGAAACTGTGATGGGGACGAGACACTTCCCTATCAGCAAATAGGATCATAGAAATTTACAGCACAGAAGGAGGCCATTCGACCTATCGTTTCTGGGCCGGCCGACAAAGAGCTATCCAGGTGAAAGGTAACCTGGTGGGTAGGTGAATGATCGGGCCGATGGGCTAATCTTGCCCGAAATTGAGATCTCACAAGCAATTGGTACAACAAGCCAGGCTGCTCTCGAACACCTCCAATGTCCGGTAAAACGGAAGTCTTAGCAACATATTGCCTCCATGCCCACTCGCTCAGGGGATTGTAAGGGGAGGAACGTAAAGGGCAGAATAAATAATCTAATTATTCGGCCAAGTAGACAGAATACCACATCAGCAACTGGAATGCTAAATACTTGTGAAAATTATGCATAACTCCCTCACAAAATATTTTCTCTGTCCCACTCACACTACATATGTAGATTATTTAATTTTTAAGTGCAAGTTTTCTACAAAAACAGACTTCCTTTTAATAAGGATATATAGCTACAACTATTTTTTTCAGCTCTACAACTATATAGCTACAATAAGGAAGTTGCAGAGACCACATTGCATACCCCTGTGCTTTCGGACTGAAATAAACAAACTGGAGTGACGTGCCCCGAGCCCACCAACCCCACCCCCACCGTCCTCCCACAACCAAGCAATGGCAATCTGACACAGCTCCATCTCAAGTGTAGGAAGTTCGAATTTAGCAGTTAAAACAGAGCCTTGAGCAACAACTCAGCAAGCTCACAGCAAGCACTTGCAGTTGGAACTTTCAATCAAGCAGCCGAATCCACAGCTCTCAGCTCTCCGCAGTGCTGCATTCGAGCAAACCAGCCACTTTGCAAAAAAAGAATAAAGTCCATTTTACCTTGCGCTTCATTTTATGATCCTCCCAAGTGTCAGACGAACCGTTGGTGTGCAGGACGCATTCGGCACTGAGGGTCTCAACTGTGTCACAAGCGGGTCATTGGAGAAGCAGCAGAGTTGAGTTGTGTGAAGCTCAGTGGTGTGTGTCTGGCCCACTCTCTCGCTGTCTCAGCTCCTGTTACAGCGACACGGTAGCAAAGCTCGCCTTATTTGCATGGTATGTGCAGCCCGGCCTCTCATTGGCTCGGGGAGGGGGGGGGGGGAGCTCCGCAGTTGCACAGGCGAAAGGTAGTGCTTGGCCCTCTTCAAACTGACCCGAAAAGGGAGATTTAACAAGAAAATGGTGAATGTAACATCCTGTTTTAAGCTCTGAAAAGAAGGAATTCTTTGTCAGATTAGATAGACTTAAATAATAAAAAAATAAGCTCACAAAGCGAGATCTGGAAATCCTATTCCTGTGACCTAGCAACCATCAAAACGGCTCCTAAAATGGATTTATTTCAAAGCCATTCACCTCATGCTCCCCACATGAAATGCCCAAGAAACAAAACGTTTTCTGTTTACAGTCGCTTCTATTGACCTCCCCCGCTGACATTTTTTTGAGTTCAGTTTCTCCTTTGTTCGATGTGAATTCAAAGCAATATGACAGTCAGATTCCAGAGCACTGGGAGATACAGCGGCACAGCGTTCTGACACAACAAGCCTCAACAGAGGAAACTCATCACACGCCGATTAGAACTGTCCCTACACATTTACATGGCTTTACAAATTCCATATCACCAATACATTCATTAGAATTACTCCAATCAAGCTCACTATATAATTTTCTAACAAAGAAAGCACACATATACACCGACCATTGTATTTCAGCTCAGGGTCACTGTCCTAATTATTCATGGCGTCCCCCCGCTCCACATTCTCTTGAAGTCCCCCTCTGCCCGTCCTGAAGGTGTTGACACCCTCACTCATGTTACGAGTCATGAAGTTGTGATCACCCTCCGGTAGCTTCCTCAAATGCCCATGTGTGGGCCTTTATAGTGAGTGTCGTCATGTTCCCCATATGTGGGGGATGGTACAGTCTGCCATTGCCTGGCATCACCTGATGTCTATATGCATGGGAGTGGGGTCACTGAAAATGAACCACGAGCATAAACCGACAAGATTTTCCCATCCCTAACTCAGGCTGCTGAGGCCATTTATACTAATACTGTCCCTTCTGAGATCAATGCTGCACAGACTGAGGATCACAGCTGGGACCTCTCTGAAGATACAGCTCACAGATGAAGACTTCACCTATCAGCCACTGGGTAGGGTACATTGTTTTCTTTTATCACCTTGAGGGCACAGAGGGCGACAGCAAATTTTCTTATCTGTCAGTTCTGATCTATAAATGAGAGTGTATTGAAATCCCAGCTGATGTAAATAATATATTCATTGTCGGAAAATGTCAGCCTTTTTTTAGGCACTGAAGGGGTTAATTACTTCAGTTGCTGAGGAGGGTTTAGAAACTCATCTGCAATATAAATGAGACCAGTAGGTCCATATATTTTGTCTGTGACTAATAGTCACTCTTGTTTCCACATAGCAGAATACAGTAACAATTTGTCCCAAACATCAAGGTCATATTCTGAATACTGTGTAACAAAGGTGTCAGAAAGTTAAAGGCCAACAGTCAGAGCCGTGCGTGCAATAGTAAATTCTCATCGTGCTAAAATTATCTGAATGCACCTGTTCTCTGGAATAAAGTGTGGGGGATCCCCTAGTGGAGAACAGCACTGCTTTTTGTAACAGAAAGCAGAGGATCAACTTCAACAGTTCTTTCACTTATTATCGACTTCACATATGAAGTTGCATGTCTTTATACACCACTGTTAAGTGGGTGAATATTTAACTGCAGTGTCAGTATTTGTATCATCTGGACAAGGCCCACCATGACACTCAAAACCTGTATAATAAATTGGTGACTATGATTAATGGTATTTGCAACAGCTAGGTAACATAGGAAGAGGAGTAGGTTATTCAGCCCCTCGAGCCTGTTCTGCTATTCATTTAGATTGTGTCTGATCTGCATCTTAACTTTATTTACCCATATTTGTTTCAAGAGGCTGCAGAGTGACTTGAACAGGTTAGGTGAATGGGCAAATACATGGCAGATGCAGTATAATGTGGATAAGTGTGAGGTTATCCACTTTGGTGGCAAAAACAGGAAGGCAGATTATTATCTGAATGGTACCAGATTAGTAAAAGGGGAGGTGCAACGAGATCTGGGTGGCATGGTACATCCGTCATTGAAAGTAGGCTTGCAGGTACAGCAGGCAGTAAAAAAAAACAAATGGCATGTTGGCCTTCATAGCAAGGGAATTTGTGTATAGGAGCAGGGAGGTCTTGCTGCAGTTGTACAGGGCCTTGGTGAGACCACACCTTGAGTATTGTGTGCAGTTTTGGTCTCCTAATCTGAGGAAGGACATTCTTGCTATTGAGGGAGTGCAGCGAAGGTTCACCAGAATGATTCCCAGGATGGCAGGACTGACATATGAAGAAAGACTGGATCGACTAGGCTGATATTCACTGGAATTTAGAAGAATGAGAGGGGATCTCATAGAAGCATATAAAATTCTGACGGGATTGGACAGGTTAAATGCAGGAATAATGTTCCCGATGTTGGGGAAGTCCAGAAACAGGGGTCACAGTCTAAGGATAAGGGGCAAGCCATATAGGACCGAGATGAGGAGAAACTTTTTCACCCAGAGAACTGTGAACCTATGGAATTTTCTACCACAGAAAGTTGTTGAGTCTAGTTCGTTGGATATATTCAAAAGGGAGTTAGATGTGGCCCTTATGGCTAAAGGGATCGGGGGTATGGAGAGAAGGCAGGAGTGGGGTACTGAAGTTGCATGATCAGCCATGATCACATTGAATGGTGGTGCAGGAAGGGCCGAATGACCTACTCCTGCACCTATTTTCTATGTTTCTATCCCTTGATATCCTCACCTAACAAACATCTAGCAATTTCAGTCTTGAAAACTTCAGCTGACCTTTTGGGGAGTGAGTTCCAGACTTGCACTACCGCTGTGTGAAGAAGTGCTTCCTGATTTCACTCCTGAATGGTCTAACTCTAATTTTAAGATTATGCTCTCTTGTTCTGGATGCCTGCACCAGAGGAAATAGTTTCTCTTTATCTGCCCCATCAAATCTGTTAACCATTTTCATTGCCTCGATTAGCTCACCCCTCAGCCTTCGAAACTGAAGGGAATACAACCCAAGTTTATGCAAACTAGCCTTATAATTTAACCCTTTAAATTCTGGTATCATTCTGGTGAATCTATGCTGCACTCCCTCCAAGGCCAATATATCTCTCCTGAGGTTTGACTAAAACTGAACGCAGTACTCCAGATGGGGTCAGATTAAGTCTTTATGTAACTGAAACATAATTTGCTCACTTTTGAATTCCAACCCCATTGAGATAAAGGCCATTAGTCCTTTTGATTACATTTTGTACCTGTGCACTTTGTAACTGGACGCAACTGTGGAAAAACAAAACACTATTTTCTTCAATTTGTTTTATGAATTAGGCAACTGAAGGGCAGTCCCCGAGTCATTTTTTCTGTAGTTATTACATCTCTAACTTGATGCACCTTATTGCAGTTTAGTCCTAGATATACTGGATAAGCATCGGTTTAAGGAAAATGAATACAATGACCCAGACTGCTTAAAGGTGCCTTTATATTAGGTTAAGAGCCATTAGCTCCTGATGATAAGGTACCAAATGTTTGTTTTAAAGGGATAAATGAAAGATAATCCCACCTAATAGTTTCTTCAATTATATGCAACAAAAAGGAATAAGCAACACTGGTGGAAATAAAGAGAATTCAGATGAGAGCAATGATTAATATACTATCGGGTAAACTCAGTTCTCCTGCATTCCCAGTTTTAAGCCATACTTGAAGAGAGCAAAGGAGAGGAATCGGTAATATGGTGTAGTCCTTTTACTGACCCACATTACCTTCAAGCATGGCTTTCTGTTGGGAGCACTGAACTTGTCCTTCATACCATGACTGTTAATCAAACTACGAATCCTTCCACTATTTCACAATATTCTCCAAGGTACTTCTCCACTTTCCTATTATGATACAAGCGCTAATTTACTATAGTAGTTTACAACAAAGAACGCGTCATTCAGCCTGTTGTGCCTGTTCTGGATCTTTGCTCGAGTAATTCAAAACTAATTCCACTGTCTTGCTCTTTCCCCATAACACATCTAATATGGTGTAGTTATGGATTGCACAAACAAATATTTTATCTATATCTATCTGTAAAATTATTCAGTCAGTATTGCTGTAGTGCCTCCGGTCCACTGAAAGTAATGGGTAATACTGTAACTATAATGGTAACAACAATATTAATTTCTCTCCAGAATAGCGTTATTTATCTCTAAAAACCAATAAGAAGAAATCATTTCAATTTACATAGTGCCTTTCACATTCTCCAGACATCCCAAAGTGGTTCACTACTAATAAATTACATTACAAGAATGCTTGTTCTTATGACTTACTCCAGAGGTGGTGCTGTAATACCTCTCAGCCTATGACAACAAACAGAGTTAAATTATCTACCTGTCAAGATTCTTCTCTTCAAGGCTGAGTTCTGGCAGAGTGGGGCTTCTGCCTGCCCCTCTGGAACCACCCCAACTTTGACCCACTTTCCTGGGTCAGGGTTCATTCTGTATGCACGCTACAGTCCTGGTATGATTCCCACTGACAAGAAGGAGCCCACCAGTGCGATTGTGGAAAATTTAGACTGCTGTTGTGGGATATTGATCAGCAGCAGACGAGGCGGCAAGGGACCTTAAACATTGAAACATAGAAATCCACAGCGCAGAAGGAGGTCATCATGTTCGCGCCAGCCAACAAAGAGCCATACAGCCCACGGTCAGCAGCCCTGAAGGTTACATATAAACCTATGAACAATGAACAATGGCGGAAAGGTAAAGAGCACCAAGCCCAACCAGTCTTCCCCACACAACTACAACACCCCTTGCACTGAAACATTCGAAACTCCACCTCAACCAGAGCCATGTATTCTCCTGGGAGAGGCAAAAACCAGATAAAAACCCAGGCCAATTGGGGGAAAAAAAAAACGGGAAATCCCTCTCCGACCCACCCAGGTGACCGAAACTAGTCCAGGAGATCACCTTGGCCGTATTCGATTCCCTGCAGGACTTACTATTATATGTGCACCAGCCAACAAGAGGTTATCCAGTCTAATCCCACTTACCAGCTCCAGGTCCGTAATTCTGCAGGATACGGCCCATCCAAGCACCTTTTAAATATGGTAAGGGTTTCTGCATCCACCACCCTTCCAGGCAGTGAGTTCCAGACCCTACAACCCTCTGCGTGAAGAAGCTTCCCTTCAAATCCCCTCTGAACCTTCCATCAACCACCTGAAAACTATGCCCACTTGTAATTGACCCCTCCACCAAAGGAAATAGGTCCTTGCTATCCACTATATCCAAGCCCCTCAAAACTTTGTGCACCTCAATGAGGTCTCCTCTCAACCTCCTCCGCTCCAATGAGAACAAACCCAGCCTATCCAATCTGTCATAGAAACATAGAAACATAGAAAATAGGTGCAGGAGCAGGCCATTCAGCCCTTCTAGCCTGCACCGCCATTCAATGAGTTCATGGCTGAACATGAAACTTCAGTACCCGCTTCCTGCTTTCACGCCATACCCCTTGATCCCCCGAGTAGTAAGGACTTCATCTAACTCCCTTTTGAATATATTTAGTGAATTGGCCTCAACTACTTTCTGTGGTAGAGAATTCCACAGGTTCACCACTCTCTGGGTGAAGAAGTTTCTCCTTATCTCGGTCCTAAATGGCTTACCCCTTATCCTTAGACTGTGAGCCCTGGTTCTGGACTTCCCCAACATTGGGAACATTCTTCCTGCATCCAACCTGTCCAAACCCGTCAGAATTTTAAACGTTTCTATGAGGTCCCCTCTCACTCTTCTGAACTCCAGTGAATACAAGCCCAGTTGATCCAGTCTTTCTTGATAGGTCAGTCCCACCATCCCGGGAATCAGTCTGGTGAATCTTCGCTGCACTCCCTCAATAGCAAGAACGTCCTTCCTCAAGTTAGGAGACCAAAACTGTGCACAATACTCCAGGTATGGCCTCACCAAGGCCCTGTACAACTGTAGCAACACCTCCCTGCCCCTGTACTCAAATCCCCTCGCTATGAAGGCCAACATGCCATTTGCTTTCTTAACCGCCTGCTGTACCTGCATGCCAACCTTCAATGACTGATGTACCATGACAACCAGGTCTCGTTGCACCTTCCCTTTTCCTAATCTGTCACCATTCAGATAATAGTCTGTCTCTCTGTTTTTACCACCAAAGTGGATAACCTCACATTTATCCACATTATACTTCATCTGCCACGCATTTGTCCACTCACCTAACCTATCCAAGTCACTCTGCAGCCTCATAGCATCCTCCTCACAGCTCACACTGCCACCCAACTTAGTGTCATCCGCAAATTTGGAGATACTACATTTAATCCCCTCGTCTAAGTCATTAATGTACAATGTAAACAACTGGGGCCTCAGCACAGAACCCTGCGGTACCCCACTCGTCACTGCCTGCCATTCCGAAAAGTACCCATTTACTCCTACTCTTTGCTTCCTGTCTGACAACCAGTTCTCAATCCACGTCAGCACACTACCCCCAATCCCATGTGCTTTAACTTTGCACATTAATCTCCTGTGTGGGACCTTGTCGAAAGCCTTTTGAAAGTCCAAATATACCACATCAACTGGTACTCCTTTGTCCACTTTATTGGAAACATCCTCAAAAAATTCCAGAAGATTTGTCAAGCATGATCTCCCTTTCACAAATCCATGCTGACTTGGAGCTATCATGTCACCATTTTCCAAATGCTCTGCTATGACATCCTTAATAATTGATTCCATCATTTTACCCTCTACTGAGGTCAGGCTGACCGGTCTATAATTCCCTGCTTTCTCTCTCCCTCCTTTTTTAAAAAGTGGGGTTACATTGGCTACCCTCCACTCGATAGGAACTGATCCAGAGTCAATGGAATGTTGGAAAATGACTGTCAATGCATCCGCTATTTCCAAGGCCACCTCCTTAAGTACTCTGGGATACAGTCCATCAGGCCCTGGGGATTTATCGGCCTTCAATCCCATCAATTTCCCCAACACAATTTCCCGACTAATAAAGATTTCCCTCAGTTCCTCCTCCTTACTAGACCCTCTGACCACTTTTATATCCGGAAGGTTGTTTGTGTCCTCCTTAGTGAATACTGAACCAAAGTATTTGTTCAATTGGTCTGCCATTTCTTTGTTCCCCGTTATGACTTCCCCTGATTCTGACTGCAGGGGACCTACGTTTGTCTTTACTAACCTTTTTCTCTTTACATACCTATAGAAACTTTTGCAATCCGCCTTAATGTTCCCTGCAAGCTTCTTCTCGTACTCCATTTTCCCTGCCCTAATCAAACCCTTTGTCCTCCTCTGCTGAGTTCTAAATTTCTCCCAGTCCCCAGGTTCGCTGCTATTTCTGGCCAATTTGTATGCCATTTCCTTGGCTTTAATACTATCCCTGATTTCCCTAGATAGCCACGGTTGAGCCACCTTCCCTTTTTTATTTTTACGCCAGACAGGAATGTACAATTATTGTAATTCATCCATGCGGTCTCTAAATGTCTGCCATTGCCCATCCACAGTCAACCCCTTAAGTATCATTAGCCAATCTATCTTAGCCAATTCATGCCTCATACCTTCAAAGTTACCCTTCTTTAAGTTCTGGACCATGGTCTCTGAATTAACTGTTTCATTCTCCATCCTAATGCAGAATTCCACCATATTATGGTCACTCTTCCCCAAGGGGCCTCGCACAATGAGATTGCTAATTAATCCTCTCTCATTACACAACACCCAGTCTAAGATGGCCTCCCCCCTAGTTGGTTCCTCGACATATTGGTCTAGAAAACCATCCCTTATGCACTCCAGGAAATCCTCCTCCACCGTATTGCTTCCAGTTTGGCTGGCCCAATCTATGTGCATATTAAAGTCACCCATTATAACTGCTGCACCTTTATTGCATGCACTCATAATTTCCTGTTTGATGTCCTCCCCAACATCACTACTACTGTTTGGAGGTCTGTATACAACTCCCACTAACGATTTTTGCCCTTTAGTGTTCTGCAGCTCTACCCATATAGATTCCACATCATCCAAGCTAATGTCTTTCCTAACTATTGCATTAATCTCCTCTTTAACCAGCAATGCTACCCCACCTCCTTTTCCTTTTATTCTATCCTTCCTGAATGTTGAATACCCCTGGATGTTGAGTTCCCAGCCCTGATCATCCTGGAGCCACGTCTCCATAATCCAAATCACATCATATTTGTTAACATCTATTTGCACAGTTAATTCATCCACCTTATTGCGGATACTCCTTGCATTAAGACACAAAGCCTTCAGGCTTGCTTTTTTAACACCCTTTGTCCTTTTAGAATTTTGCTGTACATTGGCCCTTTTTGTTCTTTGCCTTGGGTTTCTCTGCCCTCCACTTTTCCTCATCTCCTTTCTGTCTTTTGCTTTTGCCTCATTTTTGTCTCCCTCTGTCTCCCTGCATAGGTTCCCATCCCCCTGCAATATTAGTTTAACTCCTCCCCAACAGCACTAGCAAACACTCCCCCTTGAACATTGGTTCCGGTCCTGCCCAGGTGCAGACCGTCCGGTTTGTACTGGTCCCACCTCCCCCAGAACCGGTTCCAATGCCCCAAGAATTTGAATCCCTCCCTGCTGCACCACTGCTCAAGCCATGTATTCATCTGCGCTATCCTGCGATTCCTACTCTGACTAGCACGTGGCACTGGTAGCAATCCCGAGATTACTACTTTTGAGGTCCTACTTTTTAATTTAGCTCCTAGCTCCTTAAATTCTTTTCGTAGGACCTCATCCCTTTTTTTACCTATGTCGTTGGTACCAATGTGCACCACGACAACTGGCTGTTCTCCCTCCCATTTCAGAATGTCCTGCACCCGCTCCGAGACATCCTTGACCCTTGCACCAGGGAGGCAACATACCATCCTGGAGTCTCGGTTGCGTCCGCAGAAACGCCTATCTATTCCCCTCACCATCGAATCCCCTATCACTATCGCGCTCCCAATCTTTTTCCTGCCCTCCTTTGCAGCAGAGCCACCTACGGTGCCATGAACTTGGCTGCTGCTGCCCTCCCCTGATGAGTCATCCTCCCCAACAGTACTCAAAGCAGTGTATCTGTTTTGCAGGGGGATGACCACAGGGGACCCCTGCACTATCTTTCTTGCACTGCTCTTCCTGCTGGTCTTCCATTCCCTATCTGGCTGTGGATCCTTCTCCTGCGGTAAGACCAACTCACTACACGTAATACTCACGTCATTCTCAGCATCGTGGATGCTCCAGAGTGAATCCACCCTCAGCTCCAATTCCGCAACGCGGACCGTCAAGAGCTCGAGGCGGATACACATCCCACACACGTAGCGCCCAGGGACACCGGAAGTGTCCCCGAGTTCCCACATGGTACAGGAGGAGCATATCACATGGCCGAGCTCTCCTGCCATGTCTTAACCTTAGATACCCTTAAATTGGTAATAACAATGTTACAGTTCACTTACTGATATAAAAAAGAAAAGAAAAGCTACTCACCAATCACCAGCCAATCACTGACCCCATTGGCTGTCCCCATAGCTAAGATTCTCCATTCCAGGCAGCATCCTAGTAAATCTTCTTTGCACCCTCTCTAGTGCAATCACGTCCTTCCTATAATACAGCGGCCAGAACTGCACACAGTACTCCAGCTGTGGCCTAACCAGAGTATTATACAATTTAAGCATAATCTCCCTACTCTTGTATTTTATGCCTCAGCCAATAAAGGCAAGCATTCCGTATGCCTTCTTAACCACCTTATCCACCTGGCCTGTTACTTTCAGAGATCTGTGGACAAGCACTCCAAGGTCCTTTTGTTCACCTACACTTTTAAGTGGCCTACCGCTTAATGTGATACCCTTTCCTTATTAGCCCTCCCAAAGTGCATTACCTCACACTTCTCCGAATTAAATTCCATTTGCCACTGCTCTGCCCACCTGACCAGTAGATTGATGTCCTCCTGCAGTCCGTAACTTTTCTCTTCATTATCAACCACACAGCCAATTTTAGTGTCACCTGAAAACTTCTTAATCATGCTCCCTATATTCAAATCTAGGGGACCGATTTTCAGCACCTCTCTGCCTGCTGCTGCCGACTACTGCGCACACCCGCCGACATTCCTCCTGAAGATCCACCCAGTGCCACTTTCGGGGTAGCCTTGGGCGGCAAATGCCTCTGCCGCCGAGAATGCGACCTCCCGCCTGCTGCCGCCCAGATTGGCAGTGTATGTCTTCCATTTGCTGCCCTCCGACCTTCCAGGGACTTTCTTCCTGAATATCCTGCCCAAAGTCCCGTCCGGTACCTCGGCGGCCATCGGCGACACTTTGGACGGCACTTGGGCGGGAGGAGGCCTTGCTGAAAATCGGCCCCTAGATCATTGACATATACCACAAAAAGCAAGGGACCCAGTTCTGAGCCCTGCGGAACCCCACTGGAAACATCTTTCCAGTCACAAAACCATCCATCAACCATTACCCTTTGTTTCCTACCTCCAAGCCAATTTTGGATCCAACTAGCCACTTTTCCTTGGATCCCATGGGCTTTAACCTTCGTGACCAGTCTACCATGTGGGACCTTATCAAAAGCTTTGCTAAAGTCCATATACACTATATCGTATGCACTACCCTCATCAACCCTCTTGGTTACCTCCTCAAAACCTTTAATCAGGTTAGTCAAACACAATCTTTCCTTAACAAATCTGTGCTGACTGTCCCTAATTAATCCTTGCCTTTCCAAATGTAGATTTATCCTGTTTTTCAGGATTTTTTCCAATAATTTTCCCACCACTGAGGTTAGGCTGACAGGCCTGTAATTACTCAGCCTATCCCTTTCTCCCTTCTTAAACAGGGGTACCACATTAGCAGTCCTCCAGTTAAAGAGCCAGACCACCCAGAATATTGGATCCGCTATCACTGAAGGCCTCGACCAAGACCAAGGCTTTTTGGGGTTAACTGAAGGAAACAGTGCCAGCTCCAAGGCCCTCTCCCTCTACAGGAGAGACCTCAAGACCTTTACCGCCACTTTCATAGGACTCAATTTAACCAAAAGCTGTTTTTTGGCATACTTGAAGAGTTATGCCCGTTTTTTGGGGGCCCAACTATGCCAAAAGAAAATCATCCAACTTTCCCCGTTTGAATTGTTGTTTTTGGCGCCATGTAGCCTGTCCTTTGGCTTTAGGGGTGGAGCCTATGATCTGCGCCAAAAAGATCAGGTTGCTAGGGTAACGAGGGACACAATGTGGGCTGAGGCTGGAAAGTGAAACATTCTGGGCAGCTCACAGCAACCTGCACAAGCACCTTGCACATTTCAGCAACTTACCAGCATTATGTTATTAAAGAGTTTATGCCAAAAGTATATGCCTCCCTCACCCCTCCTCCCGGTGCCTGGTGCCGCTCCTAAACCTGGCCAAAAGGCTTCCCTCCCTCCTCCCAGTGCCGGTTGCCGCTGCTAGCCCTGGCCGAAAGGCCACCCTCCTCCCAGTGCCAGTGCTGGGTGTCGCTGCTAGCCCTGGTCAAAAGGCTTCACTCCTTCCGGTGCCGGGTGCCGCTCCTAACCCTGGCCGAAAAGCCTGCCCCTCTCCCCTCTCCCTCCCTCTCTCCTTTCCTCCTCTCTCTCCTCTCCCCCTCTCTGCTGCTGTCCAGGATGTGGAATTGCATCTGCTGCGCTGATTCTCTTACCGGCGCCGATTTTGTTAACTGCCCAGAAAGTTTTTCCAGAGTGGTCACATACGCCGTCCTAAGAAAAATTGGAGTAAATCAGAGCTGGCCAAACTTGCTTAAATGGCCAGAATTGGCACGGGTGGCAGGTTACGTCTCCCAATAAGGTAAAAAATATCGTAGCCTAAAAAAATCCAACTCAGTAAATTACGCTAGCCCAGAAACTTTGGGGAAACTTAGAGATTTGAATTTACTCCAAAAAAATGGTGCATGTCAAAGAAACAGCGCAGATAATTGGAGAAAATTGAACCCATAGAATCATAAAAAATTATGACACAGTTGGAAAAGAGTTACCTAGCCTAGTCCCACCTTCCAGCACTCGGTCCGTAGCCCTGTAGGTTACAGCTCTTGAAGTGCACATCCAAGCACCTTTTAAATGCTATGAGGGTTTCTGCCTTTACCACCCTTTCAAGCAGTGCATTCCAGATCCCCACCACCCCCTGGGTGAAGAAATGTTTCCTCATCTCCCCTCTAATCCTTCCATTGACTACTTTAAATCTATGACCCCCTGGTTATTGACCCCTCTGCTACTTTCTGGGGCCTATTGCTAACTGGTCGCAGCGGTAATTGAGGTGAACAAGAATAAAATCCTCACCGTTGCAATGCCATATGCATGTGCT
This sequence comes from Pristiophorus japonicus, assembly GCF_044704955.1. NCBI lineage: Eukaryota > Metazoa > Chordata > Chondrichthyes > Pristiophoridae > Pristiophorus > Pristiophorus japonicus. The sequence continues at coordinate 66,132,127 of NC_091981.1, forward strand.
GGATGGAAGGGTCAGAGTGAGGAGGAGGGCGAGGGAAATCATGGTCAGGGCAGTGCGGCGATGGAAGGCCATATGTCCCGAATATTTCCTGATTCTCCACTGCGATCCCACCCCTCATCATTTCTTCCAACTGACTGGGATTCACTTTATCTATCTGCCTATCTTTGTCTCCCTAAATTTATCTCCAAATTGTCACATCGCTTGCCTGATGAAAATGACTTGCTTCTGTTGGATTTTAATCACCACAGGATTTTCAGTGAGATTTGTCCTGCCTCTTATTTGAATCTAAGAGAGGAACAGAAAAAGAGGCTGCTTTGCTGCAAAAGTGATTAAAGGAACTCAGAACACAGATAACGAGCAACTCTATAGTTGGGAGAAAAGTGAAGCACATGTATGTGAAAGAGATGATATAGCAAGATCAATATAAGAACATAAGAAAATAAGAAATAGGAGCAGGAGTAGGCCATTTGGCCCGTTGAGCCTGCTCCACCATGCAATAAGATCATGGCTGATCTGAGCCTGGCCTTAACTCCACTTCCCTGCCTGCTCCCCATAACCCTTGACTCCCTTATTGTTAAAAATCTGTCTATCTCCACCTTAAATATATTCAATGAATGCTCATTGTCTGACTGTTAATCAACCTACGAATCCTTCCACTACTTCACAATATTCTCCAAGGGGAAAGTGCAAAGTGCAAAGAAAACAACAGCTCTAGTACGACTGTGTAGATAATATATACATATATAAACTCAAGAATCAAAACACTGAGTTTCTAAACCCTGAAGAGTCCGGAATATTAATTGAATCAATACAGTTAGAAGACACAGAAAAAATACCCCTATTTGATAACTTTACAGGGAGTGTGGCTATTGACTGCGCACAGAATGAAGATTACTTAAGTCTGATGCACATGTCTGCCAAGATAAGGCTTGGCTAATAAGTAGTAGTCTGGCTCATTGCAGATGGCAGTAGGAATTTGTGGCATGCTTAAGCAACAGCTTAGGAATGCACACAAGAGCCTGACGGCTGACAGCTTTTCATCCACGGTAGTAACTCTTCAAGGTTTAGAAACTCAGTGTTTTGATTCCTGAGTTCATATATATTATCTACATAGTCATACCAGAGCTGTTGTTTTCTTTGCACTTTGCACTTTCCCCTTGGAGAATATTGGGAAGTAGTGGAAGGATTTGTAAGTTGATTAACAGTCTGACAAGCATGAATGCTCCTTCCATGTAACCATCTTTATACCAGGTGATAGACTGGTTAGTCTTATATGGTGGGAAAGTTTTATGGGATCCCACAACCTATACGATGAAGTGGGGAGGGTCACCCACACCCACACCCACCAGATGCGAGTATCCCACCAGATGTTGATCCAGAATTCAGTGCTGGGACAGTCTGGAGCATGATTCAAACGGCGCACCTTCTGACTCAGAGGTGGGAAAGCTACCACCAAGCCAAAGTCTGGCTCCATTACCAAAGTGAAGAGCTGAGAAAAGAGGATGTCTGTTCAGACACTCATCTGGAAGTTGTGATGGATTGATCACTTTGTTATCACAACGTAGTGATGCTGATACAGATTCAAATTCCCACAATTTAATGTTTTCTGCAATAAAAATACATGGAGAAAATAAAATTCTAATCCCAGTCTCATTCAGCCATCCCTTAGGGGAAGAGATCAAGCACCACAAGGAGAGAAGCAGAGTAAGAGTGAGTAGATGGGGAAGAGTGGGAGAAAGGGGTTGAGGTGAGTGAGAACAAGTAAAGAGTGAGCAACAGCACATATAAGGAGTGAGAGTTTCTGAATACTAGTGCTCAAGGAGAATGAGAAGCACATGTCCAATAAAAGATAAACTGAGCTGGAGTTTATTTGTATAAAATGTAAATTACAACCCTAATAAGGTACCATAAAAACAGAAAAGGCTGGAACCGCTCAGCAGGTCAGGTAGCATTTGCAGAAAGAGAAACAGAGTTAACGTTTCAGGTTGATGACCTTTCATCAGAACTAATAAAAGGTGCCAGTTGGTTCTGATACCAAATGATATGAAGCGTGTCTACACCTGTGATTCTTAGAAGATCAGTTCCGATCTCCAGTGTGCTGTTCCAGATATTGTACCAACCAGCTTGTTTCACATATCAAAATGGGCGGAACCACACTAGTTACTGCTGAATAAAAATCATCTGGACCAGAGTGGTACATTCAGGCCCCTGAGATTAGATTTTTCTTGTGCACCACTGGTATAACATTTGGTAAAATTCCTAAATTTATTTGATTTGACATTGTGATAATCATAAAGTAGTACACAACTGTTTCTGATATTGATTTCTTGGGGAAAAAACACGATCAGATATAAAAAATATATTATTTTGCAGATTGTTCTTGGTTGGCTCACTGAACTGATAATTATATCAATGATATAATTGAAGAAATCCAGTTCTTTATTTTTAAGAGAGGTTTTAAACATGCACTGGAATAAATAGCACCAAATCTGTGCCAACACTAAAAATCAAATCATAACCCCTGCGTACATACCATAACCCATATAGACACCTCCATACACACTGTAACCTATATACAGACACCTCCGTGCATACTGTAACCCATATACAATCACCACCATACACACTGTAACCTATATATAGTCACCCCCATACACACTGTTACCTATATACAGTCACCTCTGTGCATATTGTAACCTATATACAGTCATAAGAACATAAGAACATAAGAAATAGGAGCAGGAGTAGGCAATTTGGCCCCTCGAGCCGTTTCCGCCATTCAGTGAGATCATGGATGATCTTCTACCTTAACTCCACTTGCCTGCACTGTTCCCATAACCCTTGATTCCCTTAATATCCAAAAATGTATTGATCTTTATCTTTAAACAACTTAACGACTGAGTTTCCACAGCACTTTGGGGTATAGAATTCCAGAGATTCACCACTGTCTGAGTGAAGAAGTTTTTCTTCATCTCAATCCTAAATGGCTAACCCCTTATTCTGAGACTGTGACCTCTGGTTCTAGACTCCTCAACCAGAGGAAACATCCTTCCTGCATCTACCTTGTCAAGACCTGTAAGAATTTTGTATGTTTCAATGAGATCAGCTCTCATTCTTCTAAACTCTAGAGAATATAGGCCTAGGCTACTTAATCTCTCCTCATAGGACAATCCCCTCATCCCAGAAATCAGTCTGGTGAGCCTTTTTTGCACTCCCTCTGTGGCAAGTACATCTTTCCTTTGGTAAGGAAACCAAAACTGTACACAATACTTGAGGTGTGGTCTCACCAGGACCCTATATAATTGCAGTAAGACGCCTTTACTCTTATACTCAATTCCTCTTGTAATAAAGGCCAACATACCATTTGCTTTCTTAATTGTTTGCTGTACTTGCATGTTAACTTTCAGTGATTAATGTACAAGGATACCCAGGTCCCTCTGAACACCAATATTTTCCAACCTCTCACCATCTAAAAAATACTCTGCTTCTCTATTTTTCCTACCAAAGTGGATAACTTCACATTGCTCCACATTATATTCCATTTTCTATGTTCTTGTCCACTCACTTAGCCTTTCTATATCTCCTCAAAGCCTCATTGCATCCTCCTCACAACTTACATCCCCACCTAGCTTTGTATCATCAGCAAACTTGGATATATTACATTTGTTCCCCTCATCAAAATCATTGATATAGATTGTGAGTAGCTGAGGCCCAAGCACTGATCCTTGCGGTACCCCACTAGTTACAGCCAGTCAACCTGAAAATGACCCGTTTATCCCTACTCTCTGTTTTCTGTCCGTTAACCAATCCTCAATCCATGCTAGTATATTACCCCCAATACCATGAGCTCTAATTTTGTTTAATAACCTCTTGTGTGGCACCTTATCGAATGCCTTCTGAAAATCCAAATACACCACATCCACTGGTTCCCCTATATCTATTCGCTAGTTACAACCACAAAAAGCTCTAACAGATTTGTCAAATATGATTTCCCTTTCATAAATCCGTGTTGACTCTGCCCAATCCTATTATTATTTTCTAAGTGCCATGTTAACACACCCTTAATAATAGATTCTAGCAGTTCCCCTACTACTGATGTCACCTCCCTAACGCTATAACCCAAATAGAGTCACCACCACATACACCGTAACCTATATACAGACACCTCCGTACATACTGTAATCCATATAGAGTCACCTCCATATACACTGTAACCCAATACAGACACCTCCCTACATACTGTAACCCATATAGAATCACTTCCATATACACTGTAACCCATATACAGACATCTCCCTACACATTGTAACCTCTATGCAGGCACCTCCATACATACTCTAACCCTAATAGAGTCACCGCCATACACACTGTAATCCATATACAGTCAGTTCCATACACACTGTAACCCATATAGAGTCACCTCCGTACACGCTGTAGCCCATATAGAGTCACCTCCATACACACTGTAACCCATATAGAGACACCTCTGTACACACTGTAACCTATATAGAGTCACTTCCATTCACACTGTAACCCATATAGTCACTTCCATACACACTGTAACCCATATAGAGTCACTTCCATACACACCGTAACCCATATAGAGTCACCTCCATACACACTGTAACCCATATAGAGACACCTCCGTACACACTGTAACCTATATACAAGCACCTTCTTCCACACTGTAACCTAGAAACAGTCACCACCATACATACTGTTACCTATATAGTCACCTCCATACACACTGCAACCTATATATAGTCACCACCATACATACTGTAACCTATATACAGTCACCTCCATACACACTGTAACCTACATACAGTCACTACCATACATAATGTAACCTTTATACAGTCACCACCGTACACACTGCAACTTATATACAATCACCACTATATATACTGCAACCTATATCCAATCAACTCCATACACACTGTATCCTACATACAATCACCACCATACTTACTGTGACCTATATACAGTCACCTCTGTACACACTGCAACCTATATACAGTCATCTCCGTACATACTGTAACCTATATACAGTCACATCCATACACACTGCAACCTATATACTGTCATCTCCGTACACACTGTAAACTATATACAGTCACTTCCATACACACTGCAACCTATATACAGTCATCTCCGTACATACTGTAACCTATATACAGTCACCTCTGTACACAATGCAACCTATATACAGTCATCTCTGTACATACTGTGACCTATATACAGTCACCTTAATACACACTGCAACCTATATACTGTTATATCCGTACATACGGTAACCTAAAAAAAGTCACCACTATACATACTGTAAACTATATAGTCACCTCCGTACACACTGCAACCTATATATAGTCACCACCATACATACTGTAGCCTATATACAGTCACTACCATAAACACTGTAACCTACATACAGTCACTACCATATATAATGTAACCTTTATACAGTCACCTCTATACACACTGCAACTTATATACAATCACCACTATATATACTGTAATCTATATACAATCACCTCCATACACATTGTATCCTACATTCAGTCACCACCATACATACTGTGACCTATATACAGTCACCTCCATACACACTGTAACCCATAGAGAGTCACCTCGATACACACTGTAACCCATATACAGACACCTCCCTACACACTGTAACCTATATGCAGGCACCTCTGTACACACTGTATCCTACATTCAGTCACCACCATACACACTGTAACCCAAATACAGACACCTCTCTACACACTGTAACCCATATAGAGTCACCTCCATATACACTGTAACCCATATACAGACACCTCCCTACACACTGTAACCTATATGCAGGTACCTCCGTACTTACTCTAACCTATATAGAGTCACCTCCATACGCACTGTAATCCATATACAGTCACCTCCATACATACTGTAACCCATATAGAGTCACCTCCATACACACTGTAACCCATATACAGACAACTCCCTACACACTGTAACCCATATAGAGTCACTTCCATACACACTGTAACCCATATACAGACACCTCCGTACACACTGTAACCTATATAGAGTCACTTCCATACACACTGTAACCCATATGGAGTCACCTCCGTACACACTGTAACTCATATAGAGCCACTTCCATACACACCGTAACCCATATAGAGTCACCTCCATATACACTATAACCCATATAGAGACACCTCCGTACACACTGCAACCTATATATAGTCACCACCATACATACTGTAACCTATATACAGTCACCTCCATACACATTGTAACCTACATATAGTCACTACCATACATAATGTAACCTTTATACAGTCACCTCCGTACACACTGCAACTTATATACAATCACCACTATATATACTGTAACCTATGTACAATCACCTCCATACACACTGTATCCTACATACAATCACCACCATACATACTGTGACCTATATATACAGTCACCTCTGTACATACTGTAATCTATATACAGTCACATCCATACACACTGCAACCTATATACAGTCATCTCCGTACATACTGTAACCTATATACTGTCATCTCTGTACATACCGTAACCCATATACAGTCACCTCTGTACACACTGCAACCTATATACTGTAATCCCTGTACATACTGTAACCCATATGCAGTCACCTCAGTACACACTGCAACCTATATACAGTCATCTCTGTACATACTGTAACCTATATACAGCCACCTCAGTTACATATATGATATTGATGCAATAATAAATTTCTTCGCCATGTCCTTGAGTTGCTAAAATAAAGTGGATTGCAAAACCCTTAATCTGGGAGATAGTGCCCCTTTAAAAACGGATTCACCATCTAATTACATAAACAGTGTTTCTGTTTTGGCGTGTCCTAGATCTGTCTGCTTCTATTACTGTTATTTTCCAGGCTGAAAGTTATCTTTTTGATCTTTTCATTGCTATTCCACAGCACCTCTTCCTGTTTCTAGTGAATGGCATTTCCTTGTCTAGTGTCACTCCGTTTGCTCTTAAACTGCAGCTCATTTTCACTCTTATCTATTTTAATAATGCTGCTGACAAACTGCTCCTCCCAGACTCCCCTGAGAGTCATCTCTTCACTGACCTCAGTCCTGATCTTTGACAATTGCCATCATTTTTTAAGAAGGGAAAACAGATTCCGTAAAGTGTGAGCCAGATTGCTGTGGTCCACATTTGCAAACACCGTAAAGGATTGCAGTGCTGCCAACACCGTGGAGAGTTGATATGACTGCCATAGCCAGTTCAGGAAAGATACACCAGGAAAATTTGCAGAGAAATAAGGGGCATTTACACCATTGGGGAGATTTTCCTGGATCTGTGCCCAGGTGTACTGTGTTGCTGGGGTGCAGACAGTATCAGGAAATCGTCCGGGTCAGAATGCCCGACACTAAAAGAACACACTATTTCCAAAATTTAAGGAAATGAGTTGAGTTCCGCGACAAGTGAACACTCCAACTTACCCAATTTCTGATATTAGCTGCATGATCTTGAGACCCAGGAAAATCTCTTCAATCACTTGTGTTACCATATTGAGAAGAGGGGGGAAAATCGGGGCCGGGGTGGGGGAGACATTTATCCTACGTGGCAACAGCCATATTAACTACTGTTAATGCTTGTGTTAGGTTTCATATCAGTGTCCCACCGACACCTAGAAGTCTCTGGCCAAATACCGCCCGACGTGGAGAAAGTGCATCCGGGAAGGCGTTGAGCACCTCGGGTCTCAACGCCGAGAGCGTGCAGAGATCAAGCGCAGGCAGCGGAAGGAGTGTACGGCAAACCAGTCCCAACCACCCTTTCTCTCAATGACCATCTGTGCCACCTGTGACAGAGTCTGTGGCTTGCGTACTGAATTGTTCAGCCACCAAAGAACTCACTTCAGGAGTGGAAGCATGTCTTCCTCGATTCCGAGGGACTGGCTATGATGATGATGATTAACAGGGGAGGGGCTTTCTAAAGTCTAATACATCATATAATAACTTTTTTATCAGAATGGTTTTATATGTATAATATATACAAACCGTTTTTATTAATACCATGTTTACAAAAATATTGTCAGTGTCTGCACTTCAAAAATAAAAGCTCTTTGGCACCCTCCGAGGATCCTAAATAAATTCATGTTCTTCCTTTCTTACCTACCATGGTTCATAGGGCTAGACTTTCCACGAGGGGGCCATTGCCCCAAAAAATGGGCGATGTTCCAGCGATTTGGGACATCTCGGCCTTGCTGATCGCCGGCACCTCGCCCAATTTTTTTTTGCGATTTTCCACTCGGCCTTACCCCGGCAATATCAAATGGGTGATGTGATTTTTCGCCCATCTAAAATGGAAGTGGAAAAAAAAGCTTCCCTAGCAATGGTAGTGTGCGCATGTGTGGGTTTTTTTTGTGGTGTTTTTTTGCCACATTTTGAGAGGTCAGGGGTCATCACACATGCTCAGAAGCAGAGGGAGGGTCAGAGAGAGAGGAAAAGAAGTCTTGTGATTATCAGCTCAGCTTGTGTATGTAGATTAACCTTTTTTATTAAATTTTTGAAAGATTAACCGTTTGTAAACTATTATTTATCACTGAAAGTTACCCTAACCCTATAATAGAAAAATAAATATATTGTGTAAAATAATAATTTTACAAAATAAGATAATGGAGGCCAAATTGGACCGTAAAAGGGCATCGTGAGCGGCAGGTGGGTGGACTTAACACGGGGTGGGCAGGGAAAACCTCCACCCTGTGCATACCGTCGCATATGGGCAGAGATTGCCGACGTGGTGACATCACCGTCCAATGAAATGCGGACTCTGGACCAGTGCCGCAAAAGATGGAACAGCTTGCTGTCAGCAGCCAGAGTAAGTTGCATTTTATATTTAAAATATTTTATATTTAAATGATGTTTGGAAATTTCAATTAGAATATTCAATGTCATTTCGTTATAGTAGTAATTCATTTAATTATGAATTAATTTATGCAACCTAAGACTAAGTTGAATTTATATTGTGCAATATTATTCATATTGTTCATATTGTTCATATTCAATGCAAGGTTCTGATCGAACATTGATTTATGTCAATCTGAAATGTTTATTACCAAGTCAATTAGCTTATGCCATGCAATGTTATCTTATCATTTACAGAAGAAGATTTCACTAAATAAAGCCGAGCAAAGGAGGACAGGTGGTGGCTCAGCTCAGATTCAAACACTAAGTGTTTGACTAACGAGGAGCTTGCGGTGGCCCTAGTGGAGCCTGACAGCTGTTCGGTCACAACCCGTTGTATGGCCGAACCCACCCTCAAGCCTTGTAAGTAATGGGAACTGTGCAATGTATCAAACATTATCAAATACATCTTTAAAATATCTTAGTTACTCTTGTAATGTCCTTCAATGATAATGCTTTATGATAATACTTTATGACTTTTGAGGTATTCATGATTCACAAATGAGGTCATGTCAGCTCTGGTGAACCATTGTCCATATGGGGTATTGAAAATTAGTCATATGTATTGGGTTATTGAAAAAGTGTTATGTATTGATATGTATGTTTAATAATAATGAGCACCGTTAATTTCCTATTAAGTTGTATTTAAATGTTTATAAATGTTTAGAAACATTTGTATTTTTAAGATTAAGTGTCAGTGGAATCAGAACCAGGGACATCAATGAGCTTGCAGGAGGAAGAGGAGGAACCCACACGAACTGTGGAGGAAGAGCAGGAGATGGAGGAGGCTTTGGAGGAGAAGGAGGAGGAAGAAGATGACCTTGTTTTTGTGGGGGGGGGGAACAACCTGCAGCCATCTCAATTGAGATGGAAGAGGCACCGGGATCAAGCGGTGTACAGGTGGTGACGCCAAGGCATGAAATTTTGCCTACGCCGACCCACGGAGGTCGGGTCAGCGGGGTGGGCAATCGCCTACCATGGAGGGCCAGATGGAGAGCTTGCTATCCCTGTGCAGGGAGACGGTCGCATTCGGTCGCGACCATAACCAGGGTTTCGCGGGTTTCTCCGCAAACTGGAACCAGTTCTCCACAAGCTTCAACAAATTCTCTGAGAACTGGAGCCAGTTTCCGACAACCTGGAGCGAGTTCAGCACAAACTTCTCCAACTGGTCTTCCATGCAGTCACAGACAGCATGGGAGACATTGGAGACAATTTTGTGCAGACCGTCGCAACCAATGCCCGTCGGCATGCGTTGTTGGCTGCACACAGCACTGCACCCCAAGGTGTCGTGTCAGTTCGCAGCGAGACCCCGAGCACGCAAGCGAGTATAGAGGACACTGTTCCTCCAGACTCGGAAGTCGAGCCTCAGGCTTTAACTTTCTCCCCTTCACCTCCACCACGACAGGTAATCTTGCTGTATCACACTGCACAATGTCTTGGTGTTGGTCAGCGTAGACCAAAACGGGCGGGTGGGGTAAGAACACGGGATGGGAAAGGACCTGGAGGGAAACGTGGCCACAGATAGGGTGGAGGGGTTTGTTTAGCAATTTTTACTTGTTTAATTTTTGAATAGTTATTATAAATTGTTATCGTTATGGTTGTCTTATTGTTAATTGTTATCGTTATCGTTAACATTATCGTTATGTTTAACTCATTGGGATTTGAAGGGAAGGGTGGGTTTTGGGGGTGGGGGGGCGGTTGGTGGATGGGGGGAGGGTGTTAGTTTTTTAAAATTAGTTTTCTTTTTTGTGAATAAAAACCTATAATTCAACACATTTTTTTGTGTCTTCTATCTTAGTTACATTAGAAACATAGAAATATAGAAAATAGGTACAGGCCCTTCGAGCCTGCACCGCCATTCAATGAGTTCATGGCTGAACATGCAACTTCAGTACCCCATTCCTGCTTTCTCGCCATACCCCTTGATCCCCCTAGTAGTAAGGACTACATCTAACTCCTTTTTGAATACATTTAGTGAATTAGCCTAAACAACTTTCTGTGGAAGAGAATTCCACAGGTTCACCACTCTCTGGGTGAGGAAGTTTCTCCTCATCTCTGTCCTAAGTGGCTTACCCCTTATCCTTAGACTGTGACCCCTGGTTCTGGACTTCCCCAACATTGGGAACATTCTTCCTGCATCTAACCTGTCTAAACCTGTCAGAATTTTAAACGTTCCCATGAGATCCCCTCTCATTCTTCTGAACTCCAGTGAATACAAGCCCAGTTGATCCAGTCTTTCTTGATATGTCAGTTCCACCATCCCGGGAATCAGTCTGGTGAACCTTCGCTGCACTCCCTCAATAGCAAGTATGTCCTTCCTCAAGTTAGGAGACCAAAACTGTACACAATACTCCAGGTGTGGCCTCACCAAGGCCCTGTACAACTGTAGTAACACCTTTCTGCGCCTGTACTCAAATCCCCTCGCTATGAAGGCCAACATGCCATTTGCTTTCTTAACCGCCTGCTGTACCTGCATGCCAACCTTCAATGACTGATGTACCATGACACCCAGGTCTCGTTGCACCTCCCCTTTTCCTAATCTGTCACCATTCAGATAATAGTCTGTCTCTCTGTTTTTACCACCAAAGTGGATAACCTCACATTTATCCACATTATACTTCATCTGCCATGCATTTGCCCACTCACCTAAACTATCCAATCACTCTGCAGCCTCATAGCATCCTCCTCGCAGCTGACACTGCCACCCAACTTAGTGTCATCTGCAAGTTTGGAGTTACTACATTTAATCCCCTCGTCGAAATCATTAATATACAGTGTAAACAGCTGGTGCCCCAGCACAGAACCTTGCAGTACCCACTAGTCACTGCCAGCCAGTCTGAAAAGTACCCATTTACTCCTACTCTTTGCTCCCTTTCTGCCAACCAGTTCTCAATCCACGTCAGCACACTACCCCCAATCCCATGTGTTTTAACTTTGTACGTTAATCTCTTGTGTGGGACCTTGTTGAAAGCCTTCTGAAAGTCCAAATACACCACATCAACTGGTTCTCCCTTGTCCACTCTACTGGAAACATCCTCAAAAAATTCCAGAAGATTTGTCAAGCATGATTTCCCTTTCACAAATCTATGCTGACTTGGACCTATCATGTCACCTCTTTCCAAATGCGCTGCTATGACATCCTTAATAATTGATTCCATCATTTTACCCACTATCGATGTCAGGCTGACCGGTCTATAATTCCCTGTTTTCTCTCACCCTCCTTTTTTAAAAAGTGGGGTTACATTGGCTACCCTCCACTCGATAGGAACTGATCCACAGTCTATGGAATGTTGGAAAATGACTGTCAATGCATCCACTATTTCCAAGGCCACCTCCTTAAGTACTCTGGGATGCAGACCATCAGGCCCTGGGGATTTATCGGCCTTCAATCCCATCAATTTCCCCAACACAATTTCCTGACTAATAAGGATTTCCCTCAGTTCCTCCTTCTTACTAGACCCTCTGACCCCTTTTATATCCGGAAGGTTGTTTGTGTCCTCCTTAGTGAATACCGAACCAAAGTACTTGTTCAATTGGTCTGCCGTTTCTTTGTTCCCCATTATTAGTTAATAAATTTACAGTTGTTCATCCTTATTTGTTTATTCTCTTACTGTAGCAGTGCTTTCCTTAAACTTTACTTAAAGTAAGCATTAATGCCGATGATAGGACAGTACAGGCAAGACAAAAATGAGAACCCCACGCAAATGAAACTTTTGATTAACCAAAGCTGTAAATGAACATTTGAAAATCCACAATGATAGTTCATGCAAAGCGTTCATTAATTAACTGCTGACACAAAAGCTCAGCGGCCGTGTAACTGCCCCTGGCTACTGGTCTTCGGGAGGGAGGTGGTGGTCCCGGTGCTAGATTGCCAGGCTGATTGCGCTCCCCTATGTCCTCGCCTGCGTCCTCTCGTGGGAAGGAGGAACTGAAGGAAATCCTTATTAGGCGGCAAATTGTATTGGGGAAATTGATGGGATTGAAGGCCGATAAATCCCTGGGGCCTAATAGTACTTAAGGAAGTGGCCCTAGAAATAGTGGATGCATGGGTGGTCATTTTCCAACAGTTTATCAACTCTGGATCAGTTCCTATGGACTGGAGGGTAGCTAATGTAACACCACTTTATAAAAAAGGAGGGAGAGAGAAAACGGGTAATTATAGACGGGTTAGCCTGACATCAGTAGTGGGGAAAATGTTGGAATCAATTATTAAAGATGAAATAGCAGCGCATTTGGAAAGCAGTGACAGGATCGGTCCAAGTCAGCATGGATTTATGAAGGGGAAATAATGCTTAACAAATCTTCTAGAATTTTTTGAGGATATAACTAGTAGAGTGGACAAGGGAGAACCAGTGGATGTGGTGTATTTGGACTTTCAAAAGGCTTTTAACAAGGTCCCACACAAGAGATTGGTGTGCAAAATTAAAGCACATGGTATTGGGGTAATCTACTGACGTGGATAGAGAACTGGTTGGCAGACAGGAAGCAGAGAGTTGGAATAAACGGATCCTTTTGGCAGGCAGTGACTAGTGGGGTGCCGCAGGGCTCAGTGCTGGGACCCCAGCTATTTACAATATACATTAATGATTTAGATGAAGGAATTGAGTTTGCAGATGACACTAAGCTGGGTGGTGGTGTGAGCTGTGAGGATGATGCTAAGAGGCTGCAGGGTGACTTGGACAGGTTAGGTGAGTGGGCAAATGCATGGCAGATGCAGTATAATGTGGATAAATGTGAGGTTATCCACTTTGGTGGCAAAAACACAAAGGCAGAATATTATCTGAATGGCGGCAGATGAGGAGAGACTGGATCGACTGGGCCTATATTCACTGGAATTTAGAAGAATGAGAGGGGATCTCATAGAAACATATAAAATTCTGACGGGACTGGACAGGTTAGATGCAGGAAGAATGTTCCCGATGCTGGGGAAGTCCAGAACCAGGGGACACAGACTAAGGATAAGGGGTAAGCCATTTAGGACTGAGATGAGGAGAAACTTCTTCACTCAGAGAGTTGTTAACCTGTGGAATTTTCTACCGCAGAGAGTTGTTGATGCCAGTTCATTGGATACATTCAAGAGGGAGTTAGATATGGCCCTTATGGCTAAAGGGATCAAGGGGTATGGAGAGAAAGCAGGAAAGGGGTACTGAGATGAATGATCGGCCATGATCTTATTGAATGGTGATGCAGGCTCGAAGGGACAAATGGCCTGCTCCTGCATCTATTTTCTATGTTTCTATGTAAGACAAGCATTTCAGACAAGTTCAGGTAAGATTGCTTTTCCAAGTACCTTCGTTAGCTGTATGGTCTCCTCCTCTGTCTTCGTCTCCGTCTACATATTACTGTGCCACCTCTTCGATTGATCCTTTCAGTAACCAGTGTATGAGCAGTTGCAATTAAAGGCAGGGAAAGCATGGGCCCCATCACTATCAATAATTACTTTCACTAATTTAAATAATCTCTCTAGTCTATACTCTCTAATCACTGTACTCTGCAATCTCTGTACTCTCTACACTGTATATCAGTCAGTTTGATAGGCTCCAACAACATCAGTAAATAATTTCACTATGCAACAGCTATTACAAAATAATTTCAATATATAAAACCTATTTACAAAATAACTTGATAATACCTCTTTATATTCCCTGTTCCAATATTGTGAGTACAATTATCTTTAAATTAACTCTCTAAATAACTCACAACTATGCCTCCACCCTTCCTCCGAACTTCAAAATGGCGTCCGTAGTGTCTATTTCCTTCTCTTAAGCCCAATAAAAACAACTATTTCTCAGCACTCTTTTGGGCCTTGCATTGGCCCAGTGAAGCGCATGCTAGCTGCCGAAACTTGGAATGGGCCTTTTGTGGGCGATCATTTGGTCAATCATCTCGGCGATCAAAGTGGAAACTTAGGCACCTGTTTTTCCAGCGATATTTCTGGCCTAGTTTCCACTTTTTGTTCAAAATAGGTGATATGGGTCCCTTTTGGGCGATAGATGAACCATAAATGGGCGATGTGTAGTAGAAAGTCTAGCCCTAAGAATCTTACATCACAGAGGAGGCCATTCAGCCCATCATGCCTGTGCTGGCTCTTTGAAACAGTTATCTAACTAACCCCACTCCCCTGTTCTTCCCTGCAATTTTCTCCTCTTCAAGTATTTATCCAATTCCCTTGTGAAAGTTACTATTGAATCTGTTTTCATTATCCTTTCAGGCAGTGCGTTCCAGATCATAATAAGTCGGTGTGTAAAAAAGATTCTCCTCATCTCACCTCTGGCTCTTTTTTCCAATTACTTTACATCTGTGTCTTTTGGTTACTGAGCCTTCTGCCAGTGAAAACAGTTCCTCCTTATCTACTCTATCAAAACCTTTTCGGGGGCGAAATTGCGTACCGCCCTGGTACAAGCTGCGCGGTAGGATTTACTGCGCCAGGCACAGAAGTCTCGCCCTGGCAGCTAAATTGGACCTACCGCCCCAGAGAAGAAGAAAAGCGCAAATTCGTGTGCTCCACTTCCTCTCAGGGGCAGGACTGGGGCGCTAACCTCGGGAATTTTCCAGCGCTACGTGGAGAGGCGCGTAGCACTGGCCGGAGCACAGAGCCCTCCCCTTCCATTAAAGGGGAGGGCATGCTGCAGACTCTGCATTGGGGAAAAGGTACCACCACTACACCACTGGGGAGCGGGGTGCCGTGGCAGCAGCCTGGCACAGAAGCAGACATCGTGGCACAGACCTTGCGATTTGAAGAAGGCAAGGCCACTTTACAAAATGTCAGCGCCGCACCTCCCCTTTAAATTTCGCCCCGCGAGCGGACTGAAACTCGGTAAGTGCCCTGCGAAGCTGGTGTTGACATTGCCCATGTCAGCCTCACGGGACACTACCGAATTTTCACTCCGGGGTGAAAACGGAACACTGCGCACAGTGATGATGTCGTCATTGCCGGCACAGTGGAGCGGGGCGCTACTGGCAGGAGTGGGAAGTCATTTGCACCCTGTTAACGATCCGAATTTTCCCCCCTTCAAAATTTTAAATGCCTCTATTAAATCTCCTATTAACCTTCTTTGTTCTAAGGATAAATATCCCAGCTTCGTCTCCCCACATAACTAAAGTCCCTCATCTCTTGTACCATTCTAGTAAATCTCTTCTGCACCCTCTCCAAAGCCATGACATCCTTTCTAAAGCATGGTGCCCGGAATTAAGAACATAAGAAATAGGAGCAGGAATAAACCATATGGCTCCTCGAGCCTGCTCCGCCATTCAATAAGATCATGGCTGATCATTGACATCAACTCCACTTTCTCACCTGATCTCCTTATCCCATGATTCCACTAGAATCCAAAAATCTATCTAACTCAGCCTTGAATATACTCAAAGACTCAGCACCACAACCCCCTGGGACAGAGAATTCCAAAGATTCTCAACCATCTAGCCAGAATCTTATCAGCCCTGTGAGTGCGAGTTTGGAGGCAGGCCCACTGTCAAAATGGCCGTGATTGACAGCGGGGCGGAAGTCCGCTCTGAACCTGCCTCCTTGTGAATTTCTAAAGTGGCTGCGAATCTCTGGCTGCGGTTAGCAGCGATATGTCAGGCAATTGTACTAGTTAAGAAGCTGCTTAAAGCTATGTAAGCAGCATTTTACCAGGTCCAAAGGATTTTTCCAAGTTTTTTACGAGGTTCACATCCTGCGGGTATCACATCAGGTTAGTGTGTCGGGTTCTCAATAACTCTGGATTGGTTAGACTAGTTGACAGCTGCTGAAGTGATATAAAAGCTGCCATTTCACAGCTGTTCAATTTCCAATCTTAGATGCTGCAGCCTTCAGGATTTGGAATACACTTTTCAGCTTTATGGAGGTTTGAAGTGATTGCAGTGAACTCTCTATCCAATGTCATGTCCATGGAGCAATCTCTCTCACCATTGACAGATCGTTTCTGTCATCTCCACTTCAGCTGTAATCTATTGCAGCAGCATTGGTGCCCTTGAAAAAATCTCACATTGGCCCTCAGAATTCCAACATGATCAGCCCCAACACCAACATCATTCAGCACACCAGCATCACCAGACACACCAGCATCACCAACAACACCAGCCTTTTCCGCAATCAACTGATGCTGCACAGGACACAGGGATTCAGAACCCAACCATATTGGTGCTAGGGATGGCCTCACCATGGCCACATTTACTTCACTTGATGCTGTGATATCTTCCTTGCGACAAGACAAACACACACATACAAGATGGCTCTCCAGGAACTTGTGAGGTGACCTAGTCACGTGATTTTTTATTGTATAAACAGCAGTTGTTGCATTACCACAGTAGTCCACCATGGCTGCCACATGGTGTGCCAGGTTGGCACCACCCCATCAAGACCATAAGGAGAGAAAGCATGTGTGGCTGTGGTGTGTGCTTGTCTGGCTGTTGTGGGAGGCACGAGGGAGATTTACCATTAGCAAAAAGCCTAGTAAGCACCAAGAACATAGTTGGCACCGAGGCTTTGACCAACAAATAAGACATAATATGGAAGGGATGGAAGAGGCCCTGGAGCTGGTAGCCAGGAACACTGGTGGCAGAGGGCTCCCAGTGGTCCCGGAGCACGGCACTGCACCCCAAGGTGCCGCACCCACATTGCAAACCACACATGAGAACCAGGAGCAACATCTTGCTTCTGGCTTGGAGCACCTCGGGACCGTCCTCTCCCGTATCCGTCCAAGCAGTGCTTCGACCGTCAGCCCCTCCCCGCCCCCCCCGCAATGAAGCATCGCCTGAGAGTCTCCCCGGCCAGGCGACTTGGAGTCAGGAGGGGAAAGGGAAGGGGAAGAGGTGGGGAGGAGAAGCGGGGGGCGGGGGGGGGGGGGGGTGGTGTGGGGTGGTGGGAAGGGTTGGTTTGTACAGAAATACTGATGATTTCAGAATAATGTTCGGTTTAAATGTTTTTTATTTAACAAAATGTTGTAGCGCGTTGGCTCAGATAGCTGCACTGTTACACACTGCTGATTCCTTAACATCAAAGGGTATAATGACACTTAACTTCAAACAACTTAAACTTTAACTGTCACCATTGTGATGCCCAAGATTGATGTATGACCTGCACACCCAGCAGTGTGTCAGCTTTGTAAATACTACCAATGTTCTTTCAGGCAAAGCAATCATTGATGAGCTCCTCATGTAAGGCTCTTGCAGCTATCATGCCACCATGGGCCCTTTCATGTGGTCTACAGGGAGGTGGGGGCATGGCTTCGATGTTAGCCTGATTGTCTGGGCCGATGTCAGCGTCCGCCTCCTCGTCCTCTTCTTCCTCTCTCTGGTGAGGTGGACTGTCAGGCTCATCAGGCAATTCTTGTTCCCTCCTGATAGCCAAGTTGTGCAGCATGGAGCACACCATCATGAATTGAGCTACCTGCTCAGGGTAGTATTGGAGCTCGCCACCTGAGTGGTCCAGGCATCTAAAGTGCTGCTTCAGCACTCCAATTGTACTCTCCACGATATTGCGAGTTGCTCTGTGGCTCTCATTGTATCGCCTCTCGGCTTCGGTGTGGGTGTCACACAGGGGGGTCATCAGCCAGGTGGCGAGGCCATATCCTTTGTCACCAAGCATCCAGCATTGACCTTGTGGCTGATTGTTAAACAAGTCAGATACAGTGCTCTCACGCAGGATGTAGGCATCATGGATTCTGCCCGGAATGAGCATTCACTGCCAATATAATTTGCTGGTGGTCGACAACTAGTTGGACATTCAGGGAGTGGAATCCCTTGCGGTTCCTGAAAAACTGCATCCTGAAAAGGTGCCTGCATTGCAATGTGTGTACAGTCTATTGCTCCCTGCACCTTGGGGAAGTTTGCGATTCTGGAGAATCCTAGAACCCTCTCACTCTGTGCCTCCCTGGTCATAGGGAAGCTGATCAAGTCCCTCCTGCTTGCGTGCAGGGCTTCAGTGACCTATCTAATCCAGCGATGTGTGGCATGCTGAGAAAGTCCGCAAATGTCTCCAGCTGTGGCCTGAAAAGAACCCGAGGCATAGAATGACAGTGCCGCGGTGACTTTGACCTCGACGGACAGTGCAGTACTGATGGTGCTGGCAGGCTGCAGATCTGCCCTTATCAGCTGACATACCTCAGGGGTTGGGGGTAATATATTAGCATGGATAGAGGATTGGCTAACTAACAGAAAACAGAGAGCAGGGATAAATGGTTTATTCTCGGGTTGGCAATCAGTAACCAGTGGGGTGCCGCAGGGATCAGTGCTGAGACCCCAACTATTTACAATGTATATTAACGACGTGGAGGAAGGGACCGAGTGTAATGTAGCCAAGTTTGCCGATGATACAAAGATGGGAGGAAAAGCAATGTGTGAGGAGAACACAAAAACTCTGCAAAAGGACATAGACAGGCTAAGTGAGTGGACAAAAATTTGGCAGGTGCAGTATAATGTTTGGCAGGTGGAGTATATGTCCATTATTTAAGTGGAGAAAGATTTCAAAGTACTGCAGTACAGCGGGACCTGGGGGTACTTGTGCATGAAACACAAAAGGTTAGTGTGGAGGTACAGCAAGTGATCAGGAAGGCCAATGGAATCTTGGCCTTTATTGCAAAGAGGATGAAGTAAAAAAGCAGGGAAGTCTTGCTACAGTTGTACAGGCTATTGGTGAGACCACACCTGGAATACTGCGTGCAGTTTTGGTTTCCATATTTACGAAGGATATACTTGCTTTGGAGGCAGTTAAGAGAAGGTTTACAAGGCTGATTCCAGAGATGAGGGTAGTTGACTTATGAGGAAAGGTTGAGTAGGTTGGGCCTCTACTCATTGGAATTCAGAAAAATGAGAGGTGATCTTATCGAAACATATAAGATTATGAGGGGGCTTGACAGGGTAGATGCAGAGAGGATGTTTCCACTGATAGGGGAGACTAGAACTCGAGGGCATAATCTTAGAATAAGGGGCCGCCCATTTAAAACAGAGATGAGGAGAAATTGCTTCTCTCACAGGGTTGTGAATCTGTGGAATTCGCTGCCTCAGAGAGCTGTGAAAGCTGGGACATTGAATAATTTTAAGACAGAAATAGACAGTTTCTTAAATGATAAGGGAATAAGGGGTTATAGAGAGCAGGCAGGGAAGTGGACCTGAGTCCATGATTGGATCAGCCATGATCGTATTAAATGGCGGTGCAGGCTCGAGGGACCATATGACCTACTCTTGCTCCTATTTCTTATGTTCTTATGTTCTTATAACCTCTTTGTGGAAGCGCAGTCTCTGAAGGCAGGTGGTGTCAGGCAAGTCGAGGTAAGAATGCTTCTCCCTGTACTTGCGGGGGTGTAACATCTGGTCCTCCTCATCAGTCTGTCACGTCTTACATTGGACACATAATGGAGCATTGGTTCAGCGATGTCGAGTCTGCTGCATGTAATTGGTCAACAAGAGAGGGTGAGAAAGGACAGGCCCCATTGCAGTAGCTCTCTGTTTTCCACCGATTGGTCATAAGCAAGGAATGTTCCGATGAAGATACCTATTCAATTCCAATCGGTCACTGTATGGTCAAGATGTTTTTAGAGATGTTCACATCAACTCCAATGACCTGCAGAGTACATCCGAACTTCACCTAGGTTGAAGCACAGCAGCCTTTTAAAGGATGCAACATGTGCTCGAGAACATGGCGTCCATAACGCTGTGATTAGTTGCGGTTAGTTCCACTTTTTGTAGGCGTTTTTTGGGGTGAGCGATATTGTGGGCGATATGTGTGCGAGGTGGTGAAAGTGATGCTGGGCGATCTCATGGCCGCTAGTTTTGGTAAATATGTTTGCTAGTGCTTTTGGGGAGGAGTTAAACTAATATGGCAGGGGGATGGGAACCAATGCAGGGAGACAGAGGGAAACAAAATGGAGAGAGAAGCAAAAGACAAAAAGGAGATGAGTAAAAGTGGAGGGCAGAGAAACCCAAGGCAAAAAACAAAAAGGGTCACTTTGCAGCTAAATTCTAAAGGGTCAAAGTGTGTTAAAAAAGCAAGCCTGAAGGCTCTGTGCCTCAGGAGTATTCGGAATAAGGTGGACGAATTAACTGTGCAGATAGCAGTTAACGGATACGATGTGGTTGGCATCACGGAGGCATGGCTCCAGGGAGACCAAGGCTGGGAACTCAACATCCAAGGGTATTCAACATTTAGGAAGGATAGACAGAAAGGAAAAGGAGGCGGGGTGGCGTTGCTGGTTAAAGAGGAAATTAATGCAATTGTAAGGAAAGACATTAGCTTGGATGATGTGGAATCGGTATGGGTGGAGCTACGGAATACCAAAGGGCAGAAACCGCTAGTGGGAGTTGTGTACAGACCTCCAAACAGTAGTAGTGATGTTGGGGAGGACATCAAACAGGAAATTAGGGGTGCATGCAATAAAGGTGCAGCAGTTATCATGGGTGACTTGAATATGCATATAGATTAGGCTAACCAAACTGGAAACAATACGGTGGAGGAGGATTTCCTGGCGTGCATAAGGGATGGTTTTCTAGACCAATATGTCGAGGAACCGACTAGGGGGGAGGCCATCTTAGACTGGTTGTTGTGAAATGAGAGAGGATTAATTAGCAATCTCGTTGTGCAAGGCCCCTTGGGGAAGAGTGACCATAATATGGTGGAATTCTACATTAGGATGGAGAATGAAACAGTTAATTCAGAGACCATGGTCCAGAACTTAAAGAAGGGTAACTTTGAAGGTATGAGGTGTGAATTGGCTAGGATAGATTGGCGAATGATGCTTAAGGTGGTTGACAGTGGATGGGCAATGGCAGACATTTAGAGACCGCATGGATGAACTACAACAATTGTACATCCCTGTCTGGCGTAAAAATAAAAAAGGGAAGGTGGCTCAACCGTGGCTATCAAGGGAAATCAGGGATAGTATTAAAGCCAAGGAAGTGGCATACAAATTAGCCAGAAATAGCAGCGAACCCGGGGACTGGGAGAAATTTAGAACTCAGCAGAGGAGGACAAAGGGTTTGATTAGGACAGGGAAAATAGAGTACGAGAGGAAGCTTGCAGGGAACATTAAAATGGACTGCAAAAGCTTCTATAGGTATGTAAAGAGAAAAAGGTTAATAAAGGCAAATGTAGGTCCCCTGCAGTCAGAATCAGGGGAAGTCATAACTGGGAACAAAGAAATGGCAGACCAATTGAACAAGTACTTTGGTTCAGTATTCACTAAGGAGGACACAAACAACCTTCCGGATATATAAGGGGTCAGAGGGTCTAGTAAGAAGGAGGAACTGAGGGAAATCCTTATTCGTCGGGAAATTGTGTTGGGGAAATTGATAGGATTGAAGGCTGATAAATCCCCAGGGCCTGATGGTCTGCATCCCAGAGTACTTAAGGAGGTGGCCTTGGAAATAGCGGATGCATTGACAGTCATTTTCCAACATTCCATAGACTCTGGATCAGTTCCTATGAAGTGGAGGGTAGCCAATGTAACCCCACTTTTTAAAAAAGGAGGGAGAGAGAAAACAGGGAATTATAGACCGGTCAACCTGACATCGGTAGTGGGTAAAATGATGGAAACAATTATTAAGGATGTCATAGCAGCGAATTTGGAAAGAGGTGACATGATAGGTCCAAGTTAGCATGGATTTGTGAAAGGGAAATCATGCTTGACAAATTTTCTGGAATTTTTTGAGGATGTTTCCAGTAGAGTGGACAAGAGAGAACCAGTTGATGTGGTATATTTGGATTTTAGGAAGGCTTTTGACAAGGTCCCACACAAGAGATTAATGTGCAAAGTTAAAGCACATGGGATTCGGGGTAGTGTACTTACGTGGATTGAGAACTGGTTGGCAGACAGGAAGCAAAGAGTAGGAGTAAATGGGTACTTTTCAGAATGGCAGGCAGTGACTAGTGGGGTACCGCAAGGTTCTGTGCTGGGGCCCCAGCTGTTTACATTGTACATTAATGATTTAGACGAAGGGATTAAATGTAAAATCTCCAAGTTTGCGGATGACACTAAGTTGGGTGGCAGCGTGAGCTGCGAGGAGGATGCTATGAGGCTGCAGAGTGACTTGGATAGGTTAGGTGAGTGGGCAAATGCATGGCAGATGAAGTATAATGTGGATAAATGTGAGGTTATCCACTTTGGTTATAAAAACAGAGAGACAGACTATTATCTGAATGGTGACAGATTAGGAAAAGGGGAGGTGCAACGAGACCTCACTGAAGGTTGGCATGCAGGTACAGCAGGCGGCTAAGAAAGAAAATGGCATGTTGGCCTTCATAGCGAGGGGATTTGAGTACAGGGGCAGGGAGGTGTTACTACAGTTGTACAGGGCCTTGGTGAGTATTGTGTACAGTTTTGGTCTCCTAACTTGAGGAAGGACATTCTTGCTATTGAGGGAGTGCAGCGAAGGTTCACCAGACTGATTCCCAGGATGGCGGGACTGACATATCAAGAAAGACTGGATCAACTGGGCTTATATTCACTGGAATTCAGAAGAATGAGAGGGGATCTCATAGAAACGTTTAAAATTCTGATGGGTTTAGACAGGTTAGATGCAGGAAGAATGTTCCCAATGTTGGGGAAGTCCAGAACCAGGGGTCACAGTCTAAGGATAAGGGGTAAGCCATTTAGGACAGAGATGAGGAGAAACTTCTTCACCCAGAGAGTGGTGAACCTGTGGAATTCTCTACCACAGAAAGTTGTTGAGGCCAATTCACTAAATATATTCAAAAAGGAGTTAGATGTAGTCCTTACTAGGGGGATCAAGGGGTATGGCGAGAAAGCAGGAATGGGGTACTGAAGTTGCATGTTCAGCCATGAACTCATTGAATGGCGGTGCAAGCTCGAAGGGCCGAATGGCCTACTTCTGCAGCTATTTTCTATGTTTCTATGTTTCTATGCTCTTTACGATGAAAAAAAGTGGCCGGTCGTTAATATGGTAAATCAGTGTGAAAAGTAACGCTGGCGATATTATGGACGTTGATTTCGCCCATTCTGATGATTCTGCCCCAAAAAAGTGGGTGGACGGTCTTATTTTTTCCCAGCATTAAGCACACGGGGAAAGTAAAGCTCGGCGATAAGTTTCTTAAAAAGGCCCATCAGTTTCCATTTTGTGCCAAAATGGGTGATATGTGAGCGTTATACGTCATTTCAGTGGTAAAATGGGCATTAAGTGGGCATTAAGCATGCATAAAAAGTGGAGGCTCTAGCCCTGTATCTTTATCTAAACCTGGCCTCCATAAGTAACTGTGTGCAAAACTCTTCGTCAAGCACATTCCCAGGTGCTGGTCATGAAGATCTCCTAATAATTTGGATCTGAACTTATTAGGAATAACCACTCTTACACCCCACATGATACAATATTTATCCACTGATAATTCATTTCTAAAAAAAAGTATGCAGTAAACTGGTCTAGCATCCTTCTGTACCCTGACACTCATCTTGAAAGCTTGGATTGGACTGCCTGTTTCGCGGAACACCTTTGGATACTGTTTGATGACATCATCCTTCAATGCAAATCTCGTTTCAACATGAAACATCTTATTTCAATTCACCTTCAGTGATCCCAGCCAATTTCTACCTATTAAGTCAGGCTTGTCTCCTAAAACTCTGAAACTGATCCTTGTATTTCACTAGTATGGTGATACGTCCTACTGCAGGGATTTGTTCTGCTGAGTAGCTTCTCCAGTAGAAAATCACTCGGCTATCGAGATATAGTGATTCCGGTACTATGCTCACGGATGCAACAGTGTCGATTTCCATGGGTATCCTGGTTCCTGCAACGTCCACTTGAATGACGATACTTTGCGAATCATTGTCAGGTACCCTTGTACTCCTGATGACGTGTATCTCCAAAATCTCCTTATACTATTGCTTCTCTTCAATGCTATGCACTCTCTGATGATTTCTACTTCTGGCATTGAACATCGGTTTACTCTTCAGTCAGCATTCCTTTGCAAGATGCCCAGTTTTCTTGCAGAAGAAGCACTCTCCTTCACATATGGACAGCTTTGAGTGAGGTGTTGTCCCAGACATCGAGAGCACAACTTTAATGTACTGTTACCCTGACAGTTACTAAGGTCTTGGGGCCTAACTGCCTTTTACATTTAACCTGCAGGCGATTTACCTCGGTTGTCTAACAACTGGAAATGGCTCGAAATTCTCTGGAGTATTGGTCGGCCATATCCATCGACATAACTGTCTGACAAGCTAAATCAAAAGTCAAGTTAGGGGTTGTCAACAACTTCCTTCTGATTGCTTCATTTTTCATCCCACAAACAAAGCGTTCATGCAATGCTCGGTCCTGAAAGTCTCCGAAATGACAGTGAATGGATAGCTTTTTTAATGCTACAATGTGCTCACTGATACTCTAGGGAGCTCCGCTGAACATCTCTACCCATGGCCATCCAAAGCCATCCTACACCTTCTCTCCCCCAATCTCTTCCCCCATCACTGTTTAAGTATAAGTTTAAGCTTTAGTGCCCCCTGGCCCTAAATGCGGGTGCATTTCCAACCCCCAAAGCATAAACCCAACCTGGGCCCACCTCTCTGCAGCACCTAGAACCTCCTGGACCTCTCTTCTGCACCTGGAACTCGCTCCCTCTCCGGATTCTGAGGATTTGGAACAAATCCTCCCAGATCTGAACTCTGTCCTCTCTCTCCCGATTTGGCAGCGTCCTTCGGAGTCCCTTCGGCCAGTTTCAGAGCCGGCCCCGGAGTTCCTACGGTCAGCTTGGAGCTGGCCTTGGCAGCGACCCCGGGGTCCTTTCGGCCGGCGGCCCAATCTGCGGAGGCGAAAGCTGCTGGAGGAGTTGCGGCAGAGTCACTGCCGGGCACGTGGCGCGGGTAATGGTGGCGGCCACTCTGACCTCTCAAGAAGCTAAAATGGAGCAAGGCCCCAGCGTCACTCATCCCCTCCCCTCATCACACCTCAGTTCTCCCACCACCTCTCCTGAAGACGCTGCTCAGTGCCGAGCTTACGCTTCACATCCCACCATTGGTAACTAAGCCCATACAGTAGAGCTTGGTCTCCAGTCGTCTTGGACCCCCTTGCCACTGGACCAAGACATTGCTCTGTCAAGCCCATATGGTAGCTGGTGTGTAACCGCCACCCCACGTTAAAAGATCTCACGTACAGGCATCTTCCACCCTTCAAAATGAAGTTCAGGACCTGGAACGTCAGGACCCTCATGGACAACCCCAACAGCGACATGGACAACCCCAACAGGAACTCAGAAGCTTCGGCGTCGACATCACCACCCTAAGTGAGACCCGGTAGGCAGGGGAAGGCCAGCTCAAAGAACAAGGGGTGGTTACACCTTCTTCTGGAAAGGCAAACCAGAAGAAGGATGCCGCCTCCATGGATTTGGCTTCGCCATCAAGAATGAGCTGGTGGGCCGTCTCAGAGACTCCCCCTGTGGGATAAGCAAATGACTCATGACCCTCTGGCTCACCCTAGCCCGAAACCACTGCGCCACAGTCATCAGCACGTACATCCCAACACTCGATGCAACAGATGAAACCAAAGAGAAATTCTACTCCAGCCTCAAACAATCCCTGTCGCGAGTCCCTATGGACGACAAACTGATCCTCCTTGGCGACTTCAACGCCAGAGTCGGTAAGGACACAGACCTCTGGGGAGGTGTGATTGGCAGAGAGGGGATAGGGAAAACCAACTCCAGCGGTGCCAAGCTCCTGACAAAATGCCTAGAACATGACCTTGTCATCACCAACATCTTGCTACGTCAGAGGGACAAGTTCAAGGTATCATGGCGACACCCTCGCTCCAAACACTGGCACCTGCTCAACTACATCATTGTCTAAGCGAGGGACCGCAAGGATGTGCGCATCATCCTCACCATGACAGGAGTCAACGACTGCTGGACGGATCACCGCCAAATTCGCTCCGTCATTAACATCAATATAGCCCCAAAGCAGCGATGGCAACAGAAACAATGTCACAGGAAAATCAACGCTGGGGCACTCAAAGACCCAGTTAAGAAAGCCCTATTCAGCTAATGCCTCACTGCCAACTTGGCGACCCTTCATGATTCCGAGTGCCCACAGTGCTTGGTCTGCCCTCAAGGTCTCTAAACCAGCGCCTGCGAAGAGACACTCGGTCACTCAACCAGGAAACACCAAGACTGGTTTGACGAGAGAATGACCAGGAGATCCAGGAGCTAATAAGCCACAAACGCAAGGCATTTCTGAATTTAAAGCAGCAATCCAATTCGTGAGCAGCAAAGCAGCTCTACAGGCGCTGAAGGACGAGGTCCAACAAAAAAATCCGCTACCTAAAAAATAAATGGTGGTGGAGAAAGCACAGGAGATCCAGCAACTGGCCGACAACCACGATGTGTGAGGATTCTTCACCGCAGTCAAGACCACCAACGGCCCAAGCACCCAAAGCCCCACTCCACTGCTGGCCAAGAATAGAGAGGCATCATTAAGGACACCGAGGCAGTCAGTGCCCACTGGAACGAGCACTTTGAAGATCTGCTTAACTGAGACTGCCTTCGACTTGAGTGTACTCGACACCATCCCTCAGCATGTTATCCACCACCATCTCAGCAAAACCCCAGCCCTGCAAGAGGTAGAAAAGGCCATTCATCAGCTCAAAAACAACAAGGCATCAGAAGCAGATGGAATCCCCGCTGAGGAACTAAATTATGGTGGAGAAGCACGATTGGCACGAATGTATGATCTCATCTCTCTTATCTGGAAGGAGGAGAGCATGCTAAGAGATCTCAGAGATATCGTAATTGTGACTGTTATGTATGTAAACCTATAAATACCATGTCTAGCCATCAGAGGGCTTAACCCCGAGAGTACCAAGGGATCCCACAATCTCTTGGGAGCACCTGTATATAAGGTGGCCTCACAGGCTGGAAAGACACTCTGAGATCTGCAATAAAGGACTACGGTCACACCTTACTTTGAGCTTGCAGTATCTAGTCTGACCCTTTGTTCAAGATATAACAACTGGCGACGAGATGCAAATGACCGCAACAATGCAGAGAACCATGGGCATCCTGGAGAAATTTTCGGAGGGAGATGATTGAGAAACCTTTGTGGAGCGATTCAACCAATACTTGATGGCCAACGAGCTGGAAGGAGAAGCGAATGCTGCCAAAAGAAGGGCGATCCTCCTCACCGTTTCCAGGGCACCAACGTATAGCCTCATGAAAAATCTGCGCGCTCCAGTGAAACCCATAGACAAGTCATACGATGAGTTGTGCACACTTGTCCAGGAGCATCTAAACCCGAAGGAAAGTGTTCTGATGGCGAGGTATCGGTTCTACACATACAAGAGGTCTGAAGGCCAGGAAGTGGCGAGCTACATCGCCGAGCTAAGGCGCCTTGCAGGACATTGCGAATTTGAAGGACACTTGGAGCACATGCTCAGGGACTTCTTTGTACTTGGCATTGGCCATGAAGTAATATTTCGCAAACTTTTGACTGTAGAGACCCCAACCTTGAGTAAAGCCATAGCGATAGCCCAGGCATTTATCACCATCAGTGACAATACCAAACAAATTTCTCAGCACATGAGTGTTACTGCAAGTACTGTGAACAAAGTAACGTTGTTTTCGAATCGAAATATACAGGGCAGGGCTTACACGCCTGCAGCTGCATGTCCGCAGATGACTCAGAGTCCAACATCAAGGGTGGTGAATACAAGGCCATTAACACCTTGTTGGCGCTGCGGGGGTGATCATCGATTCCATTCATGTCGCTTCAAAGGATACGTTTGCAAGGACTGTGGAACAATAGGACACTTCCAATGTAGGTGCAGGTGAGCTGCAAACCCTGCTAATCCTGCAAACCACCATGTTGCAGAGGAGGACAAATCCATGGTGGATCACGATGAACCAGAGCCTCAGACCAAGGAGGGAGAGTATATGGGGTGCATACATTTACCACAAAGTGTCCCCCGATAATGCTGAACGTTGAATTAAATGGACTCCCGGTGTCCATGGAGCTGGACACGGGCGCGAATCATTCCATAATGAGCAAAAAGACTTTCGATAAATTGTGGTGCAGCAAGGCCTCAAGGCCAGTCCTGACTCCCATTCGTACTAAACTGAGAACGTACACAAAGGAACTGATTTCCGTAATCGGCAGTGCTACCGTAAAGGTCTCCTAAATGGAGCGATGCACGAGTTACCAATCTGGGTGGTACCGGGCAATGGCCCCACGCTGTTCGGCAGGAGCTGGCTGGGAAAGATACGCTGGGACGACGTCCGAGCGCTTTCGTCCGTCGACGACACCTCATGTGCCCAGCTCCTAAACAAGTTCCCCTCGCTGTTTGAATCAGGCATCGGGAAGTTCCAAGGAGCAAAAGTGCAGATCCATTTGATTCCGGGGGTATGACCCATCCATCACAAGGCGAGAGCGGTACCTTACATGATGAGAGAGAGGGTGGAGATCGAGCTGGGCAGCATTTCGCCGATCGAATTCAATGAGTGGGCCACTCTGATTGTTCCAGTCCTCAAGGGAGACGGCACCATCAGAATCTGTGGTGATTGCAAAGTAATTATCAATTGTTTCTCACTGCAGGATCAATACCCACTACAAAAGACAGACGACCTATTTGCGATGCTGGCGGGAGGGAAAACGTTCACGAAGCTGGACTTAACCTCGGCCTACATAGCGCAGGAGCTGGAGGAATCATCGAAAGGCCTCACCTGCATCAACATGCACAAAGGTTTTTTCATTTACAACAGATGCCCGTTTGGGATTCGATCAGCCACGGCGATATTCCAGAGGAACATGGAAAGCTTGCTGAAGTCGGTCCCGCGCACCGTGGTCTTCCAGGACGACATTTTGGTTACAGGTCGGGACACCGTCGAGCACCTGCAGAACCTGGAGGAGGTTCTTAGTCGGCTTAATCGTGTGGGGCTCAGGATAAAACGCTCAAAGTGCGTTTTCCCGGTGCCGAAGTGGAGTTCCTGGGGAGAAGAATCACAGCGGACGGCATCAGGCCCACCAATTCGACGACGGAGGCAATCAAGAACGCACCGAGACCACGGAACGTGACAGAGCTGCGGTCGTTTCTAGGACTCCTGAACTATTTTGGTAACTTCTTACCGGGTCTTAGCACATTGTTAGGACTCCTGCACGCTTTAATGCGTAAAGGAGATGAATGGGATGGGATAAAAGCCAAGAAAATGCCTTTGAGAAAGCTAGGAAACTGTTACGTTCAAACAAATTGCTTGTGTTGTACGATCCATGTAAGCGTTTGGTACCAGCATGTGATGCGTCGTCGTACGGAGTCAGGTTTGTATTGCAACAAGCTAATGAATTTGGGAAATTGCAACTGGTTGCTTATGCATCCAGAAGTCTGTCTAAGGTCGAGAGGGCCTACAGTATGATCGAAAAAGAAGCATTAGCATGTGTTTACGGGGTAAAGAAAATGCATCAATATCTGTTCGGGCTCAAATTTGAATTGGAAACCGCCCATAAGCCGCTTATATCCCTCTTTTCGGAACGCAAGGGGATAAATACGAATGTATTGGCCAGCATCCAGAGATGGGCGCTCATGTTGTCCGCATACAACTACTCCATCCACCACAGGCCAGGCACAGAAAACTGTGCCGATGCTCTCAGTAGGCTGCCATTGCCCACCACAGGGGTGGAGATGGCACAGCCCACAGATTTAGTTATGGTAATGGAAGCATTCGAGAGTGAACAATCATCTGTTACTACCCGTCAGATTAGAATCTGGACTAGCCAGGACCCCTTACTGTCCTTAGTAAAAAAATTGTGCGTTCCACGGGAGTTCGTCTTGTGTCCCGTTAGAGATGCAGGAAGAAATAAAGCCGTACCAGTGGTGCAAAGATGAAATGTCTATACAGGCAGACTGCCTCCTATGGGGTAATCGGGTAGTGGTGCCAAAAATGGGCAGGGACACTTTCATCAGTGATCTCCACAGCACCCACCCAGGCATCGTAATGATAAAAGTGATGACCAGATCCCATGTGTGGTGGCCTGCTATTGATGCAGACTTAGAGCAAACTGGTGGATAGGCAATGGCAAACATTTAAAGATCACATGGATGAACATTAACAATTCTACATCCCGGTTTGGAGTAAAAATAAAATGGGGAAGGTGGCTCAACCATGGCTAACAAGGGAAATTAAGGATAGTGTTAAATCCAAGGAAGAGGCATATAAATTAGACAGAAAAAGCAGCAAACCTGAGGACTGGGAGAAATTTAGAATTCAGCAGAGGAGGACAAAGTGTTTAAGTAGGAAGGGGAAAATAGAGTATGAGAGGAAGCTTGCTGGGAATATAAAAGCTAACTGCAAAAGCTTCTATAGATATGTGAAGAGAAAAAGATTAGTGAAGACAAACGTAGGCTCCTTGCAGTCAGAATCAGGTGAATTTATAATGAGGAACAAAGAAATGGCAGACCAATTGAACAAATACTTTGGTTCTGTCTTCACGACGGAAGACACAAATAACCTTCTGGAAATACTAGGGGACCAAGGGTCTAGTGAGAAGGAGGAACTGAAGGAAATCCTTATTAGTCAGGAAATTGTGTTAGGGAAATTGATGGGATTGAAGGCTGATAAATCCCCAGCGCCTGATAGTCTGCATCCCGTGGCCATAGAAATAGTGGTTGCATTGGTGATCATTTTCCAACAGTCTATCGACTCTGGATCAGTTCCTATGGACTTGAGGGTAGATAATGTAACACCACTTTTTAAGAAAGGAGGGAGCGAGAAAACAGGGAATTATAGACCAGTTAGCCTGACATCAGTAGTGGGGAAAATGTTGGAATCAATTATTAAAGATGAAATAGCAGCGCATTTGGAAAGCAGTGACAGGATCAGTCCAAGTCACCATGGATTTATGAAAGGGAAATCATGCTTGACAAATCTTCTAGAATTTTTTGAGGATGTAACTAGTAGAGCGGACAAGGGAGAACCAGTAGATGTGGTGTATTTGGATTTTTGAAAGG
Organism: Pristiophorus japonicus; assembly: GCF_044704955.1. NCBI lineage: Eukaryota > Metazoa > Chordata > Chondrichthyes > Pristiophoridae > Pristiophorus > Pristiophorus japonicus. Next base: position 66,164,007 of record NC_091981.1, read on the forward strand.
CTTATGACAAGGTCCCACACAAGAGATTGGTGTGCAAAATTAAAGCACATGGTATTGGGGGTAATGTACTGACGTGGATAGAGAACTGGTTGGCAGACAGGAAGCAGAGAGTTGGGATAGACAGGTCCTTTTCAGAATGGCAGGCAGTGACTCGTGTGGTGCCGCAGGGCTTAGTGCTGGGACCCCAGCTCTTTACAATATACATCGATGATTTAGATGAAGGAATTGAGTGTAATATCTCCAAGTTTGCAGATGACACTAAGCTGGGTGGTGGTGTGAGCTGTGAGGAGGATGCTAAGAGGCTGCAGGGTGACTTGGACAGGTTAGGTGAGTGGACAAATGCATGGCAGATGCAGTATAATGTGAGGTTATGCACTTTGGTGGCAAGAACTGGAAGGCAGATTATTATCTGAATGGCGGCAGATTAGGAAAAGGGGAGGTGCAACGAGACCTGGGTGTCATGGTACATAAGTCATTAAAAGTTGGCATGCAGGTACAGCAGGCGGTGAAGAAGGCAAATGGCATGTTGGCCTTCATAGCTAGGGGATTTGAGTATAGGAGCAGGGAGGTCTTACTGCAGTGAGGCCTCACCTGGAATATTGTGTTCAGTTTTGGTCTCCTAATCTGAGGAAGGACGTTCTTGCTATTGAGGGAGTGCAGCGAAGGTTCACGAGACTGATTCCTGGGATGGCAGGACTGAGATATGAGGAGAGACTGGATCGACAGGGCCTGTATTCACTGGAGTTTAGAAGGATGAGAGGGGATCTCATAGAAACATATAAAATTTAGACGGGATTGGATAGGTTCGATGCAGGAAGACTGTTCCCGATGTTGGGGAAGTCCAGAACCAGGGGACACAGTCTAAGGATAAAGGGTAAGCTATTTAGGACCGAGATGAGGAGAAACGTCTTCACTCAGAGAATTGTGAACCTATGTAATTCTCAACCACAAAAAGTTGCTGAGGCCAGTTCGTTAGATATATTCAAAAGGGAGTTAGATATGGCCTTTACGGCTAAAGGGATCAAGGGGTATGGAGAGAAAGCAGGAAAGGGGTACTGAGGTGAATGATCAGCCATAATCTTATTGAATGGTGGTGCAGGCTCGAAGGCCGAATGGCCTACTCCTGCACCTATTTTCTATGTTTCTATGTTTCTGGAGTCCTGCATGCACAAATGCAATACATGGTCACAGTTAAGCAATGCACCAAGGGAGGCGCCACTAAGTTTATGCTCCAGGCCCTCCAAACCGTGGTCCACAGTCCATGTCGACTATGCAGGCCCATTCTTTGGAAAAATGTTCTTAGTAGTTGTAGATGCGTACTCCAAATAGTTGAATGTGTGATAATGTTGGCAAGCACGTCCGCTGCCACCATTGAAAGCCTATGGGCCATGTTTGCCATGCACGGCCTGCCTGATGTCCTTGTAAGTGACAATGGGACGTGCTTTACCAGTGCTGAGTTTAAGGAATTCATGACCCGCAGTGGGATCTAACATGTCACATCTGCACTGTTTAAACCAGCATCCAATGTTCAGGTAGAATGAGCAGTTCAAACAATCAGGCAGAGCTTGTAAAGGCTCACTGCAGACTCACTTATCACGAGTCCTGCTTAGTTACCGCACAAGACCCCACTCGCTCACTGTGGTCCCTCCTGCTGAACTGCTCATGAAAAAGGCACTCAAGACAAGGCTCTCATTAGTACACCCTGATCTACATGAATAGGTAGAGAGCAGGCGGCTTCAACAGAATACATATCATGATCGTGCAAATGTGTCACGTGAAATTGAGATAAATGATCCTGTATTTATGTTGAACTATGGACAAGGTCCCAAGTGGCTTCCTGGCACTGTTTTGGCCAAAGAGGGGAGTAGGGTGTTTGTGGTCAAACTCTCAAATGGACTCACCTGCAGGAAATGCTTAGACCAAACCAAACTCAGATTTATGAACAATCCAGAACAACCCACAATAGACTCCACCTTTTTTGACCCTCCAACACACACACAAGTGGCAACCGACCCAGCGGTTGACCACGAAGCAGAACCCATCACCCGCAGCAGCCCGGCAGGACTCACCACCCCCAGCAGCCCAGCAAGGCCAGCTGCGCAGCAGCCCAGCGAGGGCCCAACAAATGACTCACCAAAACCAGCATTTGCACCGAGACGCTCAACCAGGGAAAGGAAGGTAAATAGTTACACTATTGACTTTGAAGGGGAGTGTTGTTATGTATGTAAACCTATAAATACCATGTCTGACAACCAGAGGGCTTAGCCCCTGGAGTCCCAAGTGATCCCACAATCCCTTGGGAGCACTTGTATATAAGGAGGCCTCTCAGGCTGGAGAGACACTTTGAGATCTGTAATAAAGGACTACGGTCACACCTTTTGAGTTTGCAGTATCTAGTCTGACTCTTTATTCAAGACATAACAGTGACTATGTTCAATAAAGGGGACAAGTCCGACCCGGGCAACTAGAGAGGAATCTCCCTGCTGTCAGCCACTGGGAAAGACATCACAAGAATCCTCCTCAATCATCTTCTCCCTGTAACTGAAGAGCTCTTCCCAGAGTCGCAATGCGGATTCTGTTCACTAAGAGGTACAGCAGACATGATCGTCACGATGTGACAACTACAAGAGAAATGCAAGGAACAGTACCAACCCTTGTACATGGCCTTCTTTGACCTCACAAAGGCCTTTGACACTGTCAATTGGGAGGTACTATGGTGCATCCTCCTCCGTATTGGCTGCCCCCAAAAGTTTGTCACCATCCTCCGTCTGCTCCACGATTACATGCAAGCCGTGATCCTGACCAATGGATCCACCACAGACCCAATCCACATCCGGACCCCGTCATTACACCAAAGCTCTTCTCGATCTTCCTTGCTGCAATGCTCCATCTCACTCTCAACAAGCTATCCGCTGGAGTGGAACTAAACTAGAGAACCAATGGGAACCTGTCCAACCTTTGCCACCTCCAGGTTAGATCCAAGATTGTCCCATCCTCTGTCATTGAACTACAATACGCGGATGATGCTTGCATCTGCGCACACTCAGAGGACGATCTCCAAGCCAGCGTCAACACCTTCACCGACGGGTACGAAAGCATGGGCCTTACACTAAACATCCGTAAGACAAAGACCCTCCACCAACCTGAACCCACCACACAGTACTGCCTCCCGGTCATCAAAATCTACAGTGCGGCCTTGGACAATGTGGATCATTTTCCATACCTCAGGAGCCTACTATCAGCAAGGGCAGACATCGATGACGATGTCCAACATTGCCTCCAGTGTGCCAGCGCAGCCTTCGTTTGCTTGAGAAAGAGCGTGTTTGAAGACCAAGACCTCAATCTGGCATCAAGCTTATGGTCTACAGGGCAGTAGTGATACCCGCCCTCCTATATGGCTCAGAGATGTGGACTATATACAGCAGACATCTCAAAGCGCTGGAGGAGTACCACCAGCGCTGTCTCCGCAAGATCCTGAAAATCCACTGAGAGGATAGACGCACCAGCATCAGTATTCTCGCTCAGGCCAACATCACCAGCATCGAAGCACTGACCACACTCGACCAATTCCGTTGGGCGGGCTACATTGTCCGCATGCCTGACACGAGACTCCCTAAGCAAGCGCTTTACTCAGAACTCCTACATGGCAAGCAAGCCCCAGGAAGGCAGAGGAAACATTTCAAGGACACCCTCCTTGATAAAGTGCAACATCGCCACCGGCACCTGGGAATCCCTGGCCCAACACTGTCCAAAGTGGAGGAAGAGCATCTGGGAGGACGCTGAGCACTTTGAGTCTCGTCGCCGAGAGTATGCAGAAATCAAGTGCAGACAGCGGAAGGAGCATGCGGCATACCAGGCTCCCCACCCACCCTGTCCCTCAACTACTGTCTGCCCCACCTGTGACAGAAACTGTAATTCCCGCATGGGACTGTACAGAAACCTGAGAACTCACTTTTAGAGTGGAAGAAAGTCTACCTCGATTTCGAGGGACTGCCTAGGATGATGATGATACTTTCATCATTCAACTGATTTCTTGTTCTAAAACAATAACTTTCAGCACTTTCTAGGGGCTCAGGACTGCAGTGCTGTTCTAACTTCGACAATGGCTTGTCCTTTGGCTTGACTGGAACAAATACATTTTTCAGGGTTTCATACACGTCAGGGCCTGCTTCAATCAAGAAAATAGCCTCTTTTCTTCCTAACACCACCCAGTTATGGTTTTCATCGTCGGGGACTTCAATGATACTATTTGAGGTGAAAAGCATTTGTGGCGCTGTGAAAGTCTCTCGGTCACAATGAAACTCACCCAAGCACTGTTTTTTTCCCATAGGCGCGGCCATCTGGACTCCTCACTTCAGCCAAGTGTGCTTGTAATTTATCTTGGTTTTTTAGCTGTTCTGTAAAACAAAGAACCTCTCCAAGTAACTCCATTGTTAGCAGGAATCATCCATCAACACAAATTTTAGGTAGGAATCCAATTATCCTAACCTTCGTTGCCAATGTGATATCTTTCTTACGACATCACAAACACAAACATATAAGATGGCTCTACAGGAACTTATCAGGTGACCTAGTCACACGATCCTTTTATTGTATAAACAGCAGTGGTTGCATTACCACAGTAGTCCACTAGCAGGGACTCTATGCCACAGATGCTATACATGATGTGCCAGGTTGGCACCATCCCATCAACACCATAAAGCATCCCTACAATGCCCAAGCCATTCCTTTCACATGCATCACCATTGGGGGTGGGGGCGGGTGGGGTGCTACCATTGTGTCTCACCGTTCACTGCAACTCAGTAAGCCACTTCCAAAGGGGCACACAGATCTATCCAAGAAGGCAAAGTATTGAAAATATAGATTTCAATGATTGACAACACATGAGCAGAAACTTTACAGCAACATTGGTGATATCACCCAAGTGCCTACCCTTGTGTGTTGTTAGTTGGTATGATTGGACAAGGATGAGGATAATTGTGAGAGGTGGCTAGTGAAATGGGGATGTGATAATGTAGATATAAAGAGAGGGATGGGTGGAGGTGACAGGTAAGTTGGTGTGAGTAAGGATGTGTAGGAGTAGGGTATGAAAGGCAGAGTAATGGGGATGTGATGAGTGGCACAGCAGAATGAGTTTGAGTGGGACTTTGCGGTAACGTTTTATGATCCACTGAGATCATTGAAAGGTTTGCACCGCTGCAGCCAGGTCCTCCTGATGACATCCCTGCTTGTGCCCTCCTCCACTATGTGCAACCGGGCTGCATTGGTGTCCTGGGGAGGTCTCGTCCGCCCAGTGGAAGGCAAGAGAACCTCCATGCATGCTGTGACTCCCTCCATAAGCATCGAGAGGGAGTGATGGGAGAGCCTGGGTGCAGCCGTGCACCTCTGTGCAGTCATTGTCAGTGTTGCAGCACCTCAACTTGTCCTGGCACCTTCAAAGTTTCTATATGGAAACCCCCATGTCTCACTGTTCTTGCACCCTTTAAAATTGTACAATTTAGATTATATTGCTTTTCCTGATTCTTCCTTCTAAAATGCATCACTTCACATTTCTCTGCGTTAAATTTCATCTGTCATGTGTTTGTCCATTCCAGCAATCTGTCTTGTGGTTGTGTCATGAATTATTGTGAAGTATATATCTATACAGAAAGGCAATGATAGAGAGATGAACAGAATGAGAGAGGATGAGACAGGAAGCCAGTTATAGAAAGGGACAGGCAATTTTTAAAATACGTTTGGCAATAAGCCATACCATGGAAGCTATTTTTTTGTGATTTTTTTTAAGTTTGTGACGGCAAATGAGCTAAAGTACTCAGATATGAGAAGAGGTGAAATGGCCCTGTAGTTCAGGCAGTGAGTTCCAGAAGGGAAATAGGTCCTTCTTATCCACTCTTTCTAGGCCCCTCATAATTTCATACACCTCAATAAGGTCTCACCTCAGACTACTCTTTTCCAAAGAAAACAAACCCAGCCAATCCAATCTTTCTTCATAACTAAAACTCTCTAGTCTAGGCAACATCTTCATAAATCTCCACTGTACCCTCTCTAGTGCAATCACATCTTTCCTATAATGCGGTGACCAGAACTGCATGTAGTACGCTAGCTGTGGCCTAACTAGTGTTTTATACAGTTCAAGCATAACCTTCCTGCTCGTATATTCTATGCCTCGGCTAATAAAGACAAGAATTCCATATGCCTTCTTCACCACCTTATCTACCTGGCCTGCTACTTTCAGGGATTTGTGGACATGCACTCCAATGTCCCTTTGTTCTTCTATACTGCTCAGTGCCCTACCAGTTAATGTGTATTCCCTTGCCGTGTTAGCCCTCCACAAATGCATTACCTCATATTTCTCCAGATTGAATTCCATTTGCCACTGTTCTGCCCACCTGATCAGTTCATTGATATCTTCCGATAGTCTACAGCTTTTTTTTTCATTATCAACCACAGCTGATTTTAGTATCATCTGCAAACTTCTTAATCATACCTCTACATTCAAGTCTAAATCATTGAAAAATACCACAAAAAACAAGGGACCTATGGATATTGTTGGTCTCTATGTTTAAGGATACGGTTGGCCCCTATATATATTTATATGGTTAGCCCCTATGTGTATGGATATGGTTGGCCCTTACATAAATGGATATGGTTTACCCCTTGTATATGGATATGTTTGGCCCCTCTATATATGGATATGGATGGCCTCTATGTATATCAATATGTTTGACCCCTATATATATGGATACGTTGGGGCCTTATATATATAGATATGTGGCACCTATATATGGATATGTTTGGCCCCAAAATATACAGATATGATAGGCTCCTATATATATGGATATGGATAAGAACATAAGAACATAAGGAATAGGAGCAGAAGTCGGCTATTTGGTTCCTCAAGCCTGCTCCGCCATTCAATAAGATCTTGGTTGATCTGATTTTGGCCTCAACTCCACTTCCCTGCCCACTCCCCATAACCCATGACTCCCATATCATTCAAAAATCTTCCTATTTCCATCTTAAATATATTCAATGATCCAGCTTCCACAGCTCTCTGGGGTAGAGAATTTCAAACATTCACGACCCTCTGAGAGGAAATTCCTCCTCATCACCGTTTTAAATGGGCAATCCCTTATTCTGAAACTATGCCGCCTAGTTCTAGATTCCCCATGAGGGGAAACATCCTCTCTGCATCTACCCTGTCAAGCCCCCTCAGAATCTTTTGTGTTTCAATAAGGTCACCTCTCATTCTTCTAAACTCCAATGAGTATAGGCCCAACCTGCTCAACCTTTCTTCATAAGTCAACCTTTTCATCTCAGGAATCAACCTCGTGAACCTTTTCTGAACTGCCTTCAATGCAAGTAAGGAGACTAAAACTGCATGCAGTACTCCAGGTGTGGTCTCACCAACGCCCCGTACAGTTGTAGGAAGACTTTTATACTTCATCCCTCTTGCGATAAAGGTCAACATTCCCTTTGCCTTCCTAATTACTTGCTGTACCTGCATGCTAAATGTTTGTGTTTCATGTACAAAGAACCCCAGATCCCTCTGTACCGCAACATTTTGTAATCTCTCTCCATTTAAATAATAATTTGCTTTTTTATTTTTCCTACCAAAGTGGATAACCTCACGTTTTTCCACATTATACTCCATCTGCCAAATTTTTGCCCACTCACTTAGACTATCTATATCCCTTTGCAGATTCTTTGTGTCCTCTTCACAACTTGCTTGCTTTCCCACCTATCTTTGTATCATCAGCAAATTTGACTACATTACACTCGGTCCCTTCATCCAAGTCATTAATATAGATTGTAAATAGTTGAGGCCCCAGCACTGATCCCTGTGGCACCCCACTAATTACAGTTTTCCAACCTAAAAATGACCCATTTATCCCAACTCTCTGTTTTCTGTTAGTTAGCCAATTCTTTATCCATGCTAATATATTACCGCCAGTCCCGTGAGCTCCTATCTTGTACAGTAACCTTTTATGTGGCACCTTATTGAATGTCTTCTAGAAATCCAAATGCATTACATCTACTCGTTCCCCTTTATCCACCCTGCTTGTTACATCCTTAAAGATCTCTAGCAAATTTGGCAAACATGATTTCCCTTTCATAAAACCATGCTGACGCTGCTTAACTGTATTATCATTTTCTAAATGTCCTGTTACTACTTCCTTAATAATGGACTCCAGCATTTTCCCAATGACAGATGTTAGGCTAACTGGTCTACAGTGTCCTGCTTTCTGTCGTTCTCCTTTCTTAAATAGGGGCTTTACTTTTGTGGTTTTTTAATTCGCTCGGACCTCTCCAGAATGCAGGGAATTTTGGTAGATTACAACCAATGCATCCACTACCTCTGCAGCCACTTCTTTTAAGACCCTAGGATGCAGGCCATCGGGTCCAGGGGACTTGTCCATCTTTAGTCCCATTAATTTGCCCAATACTTTTTCCCTAGTGATAGTGATTGTTTTAAGTTTCCCCTTCCCTATACCTCCTTGATTATCTATTATTGGGATGCTTTTAGTGTCTTCTACCATGAAGACCGATACAAAATATTTGTTCAAATTCTCTGCTATTTCCCTGTTTCCCATTATTAATTCCCCAGTCTCATCCCTCAGGGTCCAAATTTTACTTTAGCTACTCTCTTCCTTTTTATATACATGTAGAAGCTCTTAATGTCTGTTTTATATTTCTTGCTAGCTTACTCTGATAAATTATCTTCTCTCTTTTTATTATCTTTTTAGTCATCCTTTGCTGCTTTCTAAAAATGTCCCAATCCTCTGGCCTACCACCAGTCTTCAAAACCTTGTATGCCTTTGATTTCAATTTGATACCATCCTTAACTTCCTTAATTAGCCATGGATGATTCATCCTTCTCTTAGAGTCTTTCTTTCTCACTGGAATATATCTTTGCTGAGAGTTATGAAATATCTCCTTAAATGTCTGCCACTGCTTATCTATCGTCTTACCCTTTAATAATCTATTTTCCCAGTCCACTTTAGCCAACTCCTTTGTAATTGCCTTTATTTAAGTTTAGGACACTAGTTTGAGTCCCAAGTTTCTCACCCTCAAACTGAATTTGAAATTCTAACATGCTATGTTTACTCTTCCCTAGAGGATCCTTTACTATGAGATAATTAATTAATCCTACTCATTACACATTACCAGATCTAAAATAACCTGCTCCCTGGCTGGTTCCACAACATATTGTTCTAAGAAACCATCCTGAATACACTCTATGAACTCTTCCTCTAGGCTACCTTTGCTAATTGGATTTGTCCAATCTATCTGAAGATTAAAATCTCCCATGATTATTGCAGTACCTTTCTTAGAAGCCTCCATTATTTCTTCATTTATATTCTGTCCTACAGTGTAGCTACTGTTAGGGGGCCTATAGACTACTTCCATCAGTGACTTTCTCCCCTTTATGGGCCCAAGTTTCGAGCCACGCCTAGAACGGTGCAGTCCCGACCTGGACACCCGTTTTTCACGCCACAAAGTGCGCCTAAAAAAAACTTCCTGATTCTCCAGCTCCCTGCAGGTCATTTGCAGCTCGGCGCAGCGCAGCACGAGCTGTAGGGGGCGGAGCCAGGTCCCTGCGCTGAAAACAGTGCCGGGACCTCTGCACATGCGCGCTACAGTGGGCACGCATGTGCAGTAGCTCCAGGCGCCCAAAACTGTGGGAGGGGCCGAAGCACGCAGCCCCTAGCCCTGGCCCAATGGCCTCACTGGGGCTGCGTGAATAAGGCTCCTCCCACGCCCAGCTCCTGCTTCCGACCCGACCCGACTCGACTCCCGATTCCCGCCCCCGCTCCCGGACCGGACCCGACTGCCGCTTCCCCCCCCCGCCCCCGCACCGGACCGGACCTGACCCCGACCCCAACACCGACCCGACTCCCGCTTCCCTGCCCCCGGACCTGCCCCGACCCGACCCCCCGGACTGGACCCGACCCGACTCCCGCTTCCCCCCGCCCCCCGCCTCCGGACCGGACCCGACACCGACCCGACTCCCGCTTTGCCCCACCCCCTCCGACTGGACCCGACCTGACCTCCCTCTCCCTCCCTCCCCCCGACCCGAACCAAACCGATCTCCCTCCCACCACCCCCCAACCCGCGCTTCCCCCGACCCGACCCAACACCACCTACCTGTAAATCTGGTGCTGGGGACGGGCCCTGCCCGAAGTCTTGGGCCCTGCCCGAAGTCTCCCTCCCCCTTCTCCTTTCCCCCTCCATCTCCTTTCCCCCCCCATCTCCTTTCCCCCCATCTCCTCCCCCCATCTCCTTTCCCCATCTCCTTTCCCCCCCATCTCCTTCCCCCCCTCCCCCCTTCTCCTCCTCCCCCTCCCCCCTCTTCTCCTCCTCCCCCTCACCCCCGCTTCTCCTCCTCCCCCCTTCTCCTCCTGCCCCCTTCTCCTCCTCCCCCTCCCCCCTTCTCCCCTTCTCCCCCCCTTCTCCCCCCTCCCCCTCCCCCTTCTCCCCCCTCCCTTCTCCCCCTTCTCCCCCCCTCCCCCTTCTCCCCATCCCTCCCCCTTCCCTCCCTCTGCTCCCCCCATCTCTCCCTCTACCCCCCTCCTCCCCCTCCCCTCGCTGTCAGAAACACAGACACTGACAGACACAGAATGAGAGACACACACACACAGACAGACAGAGATAGAGACACTGACAGAGACACACTGGGGGTGCATCCCAGCACGCTGTTGGAGGGCTCCTGGTGCTGCAGTCGGTAAGTAGAAAATGTTTTATTTATTGATTTTAAAAAAATATATATTTCTTATTAATTTTTTTTTAATGATTTATTGGTTGATTTATTGATGTTTTTATCATTTATTATTGATGATGGCTCTTTATTTGTAAAACTGAAGTGTTTAATGTTTGTAAACTTCCCTTTAAACCACACCCCCCATTCCCTACGCCTGATTTGTAGCCTGATTTCTAACCTACGCCTGATTTTCTAAAGTGGAGACAAGGTTTTTTCGAGCGTACAAAAATCTTCACTTACTCCATTCTAAGTTAGTTTGGAGTAAGTTTTCACTGACGAAGCTTTGAAAACAGGCGTAAGTGGCCGGACACGCCCCCTTTTGAAAATAAAATTCTGTTCCAAAGTGAAACTGTTCTAACTGACTAGAACTGGAGCAAACTAAATGGCGAGAATTCGATTTCTAAGATACTCCGTTCTACACCAGTTGCTCCTAAAAATCAGGAGCAAATTATGTGGAAACTTGGGGCCATTATTTCTTATCTACACCCAAACTGATTCTACATCTTGATCTTCTGAGCCAATATCATTTCTCACTACTGCACTGATCTCATTCTTTATTAACAGAGCTACCTTTCTGCCTATCCTTCCGAAATGGAAAATATCCCTGAATATTCAGTTCTCAGCCATAGTCAACTTGCAACCATGTCTCTGTAATGGCTAACAGATCATACCCATTTATTTCTATTTGTGCTGTTAACTCATCTATCTTGTTATGAATGTTGCGTGCATTCAGATAAAGAGCTTTTAATTTTGTCTTTTTACCATTTTTCCCTACTCTGACCCCACTTTATGATTCATATGTTTATACGCTCTGTCCCTTCCAGTCACACTCTTGTTATCATTATCCCTATCACTACCCTGCACTATTGTCTTCTCCTTTCTCTTTGACTTAATAAATTTCTGCTCACTTGAACTCTCCCCCTCCCCCCACTCTCCCACTATTTAGTTGCAAACCCTATCTACAGCCCTAGTTATTCGATTGCCAGGACACTGGTCCCAGCATGGTTCAAGTGAAGCCCATTCCAATGGAACAGCTCCCTCTTAGCCCAGTACAATACCGATGAATCGAAACCCATTTCTCCCACACCAATCTTTGGGCCACACGTTCATCTCTCTGATCTTATTTACCCTATGCAAATTTGCTCATGGCTCAGGTAGTTATCCAGAGATTATTATCTTTGTGGTTCTGCCTTTTAATTTAGTGCCTAGCTGCTCATACTCCCTCAGCAGAACCTTTTTTTTTGTCCTACCTATGTCATTGGTACTTACATGGACCATGACAACTGGATCGTTCTCCTCCAACTCCAAGTTCCTCTCCAGCCCAGAGGATATGTCCTTAACCCTGGCACCGGGCAGGCAACACAGCATTCAGGACTCACGCTTTTGGCTGCTGAGAAGAGTATCTATTCCCCAAACTATACTGTACCCTACCACTACTAAATTTCTTTTTACTTGATTAGCCCCCTGTACCACTGTGCTATGGTCAGTTTGCTCATCCTCCCTGCAGTCCCTGCTCTCATCCACATAGGGAGTAAGCGCCTCATACCTGTTGGACAAGAGCAAGTGCTGAGGCTCCTACATCACTCCATGCTGGGTCCCCATAACTGCCTCACTTGTAATCACATCCACCTGTTCCTGACCACGGACCAAATTTGAAATATTTAACCTAAGGGATGTGACTGCATGCTGGAACACAGCATCCAGGTAACTCTCCCCCTCCCTGATGTATTGCAGTGTCTGAAGTTCGGACTCCAGCTCATCAGCTCTGAGCCAAAGTTCCTCGAGCAGCCAGCACTTACTGCAGATACGGTCGCCATGGATCACAATGGTGTCCACCAGCTCCCACATGCTGTGGTTGCAACACATTGCCTGCCCTGCTATCTCTAAGGCATTTTATTTAACTAATTAGTTTTTCAAGTTTGAAATTTCAATTATGTATATATAGTTTTTAATCTGTAATCATGGCTCTTACTTTAAACCAATGCCCAAGTTTGGAAAAAAGAAAGAAATGCTCACCAATCAATCACTCACCTGCTGGCCTCTATATATGGATATGATTGGCCCCTATATATTTGGATATGATTGGCCTCTATATATATGGATATGGTTGGCCAGTATGTATATGAATATGCAGCCTTCGAACGCAATGCGCATCAGAAATTTGTAGGTAGGACTGATGTTCCCTATAAACCCTCCTGCCCAAACGTCTGCGACCTCTTTAATTCCATTGCAAACGATGGTAAGCCTTCTTCTAGCTTGAAGCCGTCTGGCAATAGCAGCCAGCATAAATGGCTCCAGACCTAGCATAACCCCCATTGTACTCTCTTACAGACCTTAAAAACAAACCATAAACTCACATAAAAGTTCCGATTGCAAGAATGCACTAATGCAACGCTCTGCTCGCAACCATGACAGTCACAACTGGGACATTACATTCTCCAGCATCCTTTTAAACATGGTGCCTATTGTGCTTGGTGCACCCTGGGGCCGCCTGGTTTTTCTGGTCGGGTACTGGGATGGACGCTAAATCAGGCGTTAGGGCTGAACGTTCCGCCCGGGGCACGAGCATGGCATTGCATGATGATTGACGTCATCCAGATGGTCCAAATGGCGGGCGGGCCGCTAAATCTTTACGCTGCTGCAAAACATGTGGCGAAACTTCCGCCTTGGCACTAAATCTTGTGCACCCCATTTGACGCCCAGAAACACCTTTTTGCGCCCCACCGAGGCACTAAATGGGGCACAAATTAACTGAATATCCAGCCCAGGGTGTTTAAATGCCAACAGCCATGAATCTGTCAGAAATGCGGTGATTTCATTTTTCTTATATTTATCCAAAGCTTTCCTTACAAGTTAACACCTCTCTACTGACATGCATAATTTCCTCCAAGGAGTCAGGTGGCTCATTCAACTAAGACCGGATGGGCCCAGTATTCAGAAATGGCCAAGTGCATCATTGATTCCTCTTGCTGATTGACCCACTACGTGGCAAGAATGCCCCATGTATTTTATTCCCTGCTCAGTTGACCCAGCTGATACTGACAATTGTGAACAGAAGCAATAATGCTAATGGCAGCCAAGACTGAAGTTGCACTTATATTCGTGTTAGCGAGGTGTTTGTGCTGCTGGATCCCACTGTGTGGCTTTCATATAGCTGCAGCAACTCCAGTGCAAACCTGAGTAATTCATTCAAACTGGCTGCCAGAAAGTTGCAGTTAAAAAAGGTGGGGGGGGAAGGGGGTCTCCTTGGTAGCCCACCTTGTGATTGCTGCAGGCCGTGCAAGACCCACGCTTCAGGAACTGTCAATGGAAACACCTTACTGACACGAATATAAGAAGGTTCGAGTCACTCGGGTCCCCTGGCTGATTGTTAAGTATCTTATCAATGCACCAGGCACCATTTCCACAGAAATGTGGTCATTTGATAGCAGTTACAATATCAGGAGGAGAAAATATGCACAGACATGCAGAGAACACAGTCAGCTGAAAGGACTGAGTATCAAAATTAGGGCAAATCTGCTTCATTACAATGGTTAGCAAATTAAATTAGTAAAATGGCGTATGCATATATAAAGTGTTCCCTTTAACTAATGCCTGATGATAGGAATTCATTCCATTTTAGGCAGTTTTATAATATTGAATCCACGGCTATCATTATAATATTTACTTTGTTATTTTCTCCCTCTACCAATCTAGCAAACTGGTCATTTCTACGCAGCCAATCATGGGCTTCTATTTATTTTCTATAAGAACATAAGAATTAGGAGCATGATTAGGTCATGCGACCCCTCAAGCCTGCTCTGCCATCCAATAAGATCATGGCTGATCTTCGACCTCAACTCCACTTTCCTGTCTGATCTCCATATCCCTTGTTTCCCCGAGAGTCCAAAAGTCCATCAATCTCAGCCTTGAATATACTGAACGACTGAGCATCCACAGCCCTTTGGGGTAAAGAATTCAAAAAATTCACAACCCTTTGACTGAAGAAATGCCTCCTCATCTCAGTCTTAACTGGCTGACCCCTTATCCTGAAACTATGCCCCCTAGTTCTAGACTGTCCAGCCAGGGAAAACAACCTCTTATCATCTACCCTGTCAATCCCCCTCAATGAGATCACCTTTCATTCTTTTAAACTCCAGAGAGTATAGACCCAATCTACTCAATTTTTCCTGATAGGACAACCCTCTCATCCCAGGGATCAATCTAGCGAACCTTTGTTGCATTGCCTTGCCTCTAAGGTAAGTATGTCCTTCCTTAGATAAAGAGACCAAAATTGTGCACAGTACTCCAAGTGTGGTCTCACTGAAGCCCTGAACAATTATAGCAAGACTTACTCTGCACTATATGTAGCGAGAGAGAAAACCCTGGATGTTATAAATGCATTTATGATTCAGCTTAGATATATTGCAGAGGAATTCCTCCCCTATCTGCACAGCACAATGGGTTAGGGATTGCTGCTTGTTGAGTAGATGTGCATGTGGACCTATGAGGTGGATTCTTTCCATGATGCAAGATCAGCTACATTTAGGCAGTGAAGGTCATGCGGTAGGATATTGGGTGCCGGCTGCTGTTGAAGAATTGCTAATTGCCCTTTAAGTTCCTTAGGATGCACCAGTAGAAAAATGTCCGACAGGAAAAAAAGCCCCAAAGTGCTGTCCAGTTGGTGCCCAAGGTGCATGACGTTCTATAACAAAGGCTGGCTCCATGTTGATGAAAGGACCACCTGCTAAAGGAGATCTTTTTTTCAAGCTTCCCTGAACATCTTGAGTGCTACTGAAACGCTCCAGGTTCAAAAAGGGCAGCACTTGGAAAATGCCCAAAGGGGTGCCATGCATGCCAGCCAGAGTAGCCCAGAAGCCTCAGCACCCAATAATACAAGGCACCCGATATGCAGTTGCACATCAGGTGCCAAGGACCGAATGATTGGGTCTGTAGTGTGCAACGTGCCTTTCTGGCTAATCAATTCCCATTGGAACTTGATCCAAGCACAGAGGTCTTGATTATAACATCCCTTCAATGAGTATAAGAGGGTCATGGGACAGTTTAAATATTGGGATCGAGCAACCTGTTCCCAACCAGACCCCATTCCCGCCTCTTTAAATTTTAAAGTGCATAGCTCAGGGCATACCAAAGACATGGGGGCTGAAATTCACATTTACAAGAAAGCTGGCACATCTCCCGACTTTTTGGGGCCATCAACTCCGAAACAGGCCCCCGATCGAAATTCACCAAAAAAAACCCAAAAATGGGTTCCTGCGCTAATGAGTGGCTTCAAACTCCACTTTGCAGCGGTTTGGGTGTCTTGATTGAAGCGGGATCACCACGGAGAAATTCAGCATCTTGGTAATGTGGATCTAATGAGCCAGCTGCTCCCTGGCCTTCATAAAGGTCAGTGTTTGCAGCAAGGCCCTGAGGAGGGAAGTTGACTTTCAAGATGGTTGGTTCTAGAGGAGTAAGGAAGGTTCCGATGCTGAGCTGGAGACCGTTAGGGAGGGTGTCAAAGGCAGGAGGAGACTGCTGTGCCAAGTCGGGAAGTCTTAAGCAATGCATGGAGGGAGATTGTAGGGGAGGTCTCAGGCACCTCCATTCATGAGAGGACTCCCATGCAATGCAGAAAACGATTCAACAATATCATCCGTCTTATGAAAGTGAGTACCTCTTCCACCAACTGCTGACCTTGCATCTGCGAGCCTCTCCTTCATCATTCTTTTATTTCCCATCCTCACTGTTTAGTCACTGAAGCAGCATTTCATTGTTCAGGCCTCTCTGTGTATGTTCTCACAATGGAGACTCTCTTTCGTCTCACACTTACAGCTGTATGTCAGGGACAAACACTTGAGCACTCATTTCTGCTGCATCATCACAGTGGTACTTGATCCATATGCTTATCATGATAATAAATCACACGTGGCCCATTGCTGGAGCTGATCACCTTGTGATTTCGAACTAGCTCGCACAGTTCTTTGTAACTTTTCTCAGTGGGTTTCGTCGGGGCCAGTAGGTCCTTGATCAATGCGTATGTCCATGAGGAGGAAGGCCCTGCGTTTGCTGGCACTCGCGTCTCCCTCTAAGTCTTTCGCGATAAAGCATTGATCCAGCCGGTCAATGAAGTCATCCCAGTCTTCCCCGATGCAATATTGCTCGATGTAGTCAACGGTGGCCATAGCTGCGTGTTAGTATCCCATCCTCGTCGCCAGTTGATACATATGCTTATCACTATAATAAATCACACATGGCCCATTGCTGGAGCTGATCACCTTGTGATCTTTAGGTTTAATGTAAACTCCAAAAGTGAAACCTGCAGGAGGAGCCTGCTTTATATAGGGAGGCAGCACGAGGTGCAGTAATGTGTGCCTCCTGGGCTTTACCCATCTGTTGGCTGTTACATGTAATTACATGGTACAATGCATGGTACAGAGCATGGCTGCAAATACATCACGACACTTCCCCCCAAGCCTTAGATGCGGTTTACAGGTCGAGCCTGACCGGGGGGTCTGTGCTCTGTGGTTGAACGGCTGAGTTGGACGCTGGGACTGGGCAGCCTGACTGGAGTGTCACTGCCTTGTGGTGCTGCGGCTCTGGTTGGACTGTCCGGTGCGATGGGTTCTGTCTCATGGTGAACTGCCGGTTCTGTTGCTTGTGGTTGGATGTCACTGTAGTCATTCAGTGGTTCTGGATCATTGGTGAACCTTAATTTGGTTTGATCGATGTGCTTCCTGCGGGTTTGGCCATTAGTGAGTCTTACCACGAATCCCCTACGACAGTGCCTGCGAGCCACTTAGGTACCAAAGTTCAGCACGAAAACAGGGCCATCAACGTTGATACAACGCATTACAGAGTTGCGGTCATGATATGTACATTGCTTAAAACGGCGGTTTTCGACAATCTCACTTAAAACCGGGTGCACAAGGGACAACCTTGTTTTGAGGGTCCTCTTCATGACAAGTTTGGTGGGCGGAACCCCTGTGAGTGAGTGGAGCCTCGTCCGATATGCAAGTGGACTGCAAGGGGCCTTCCGTCACTCGCTACATGCCCTGCTTTATGATCTGTACTGCCCGTTCAACTTGACCATTGTAGGCTGGTTTGAATGGGGCCGACCTGACATGCTTTATGCCGTTACAGCACATAAATGCGCGAAATTCTGAACTCGTAAAACATGGTCCATTGTCACTAACAAGGACATCGGGCAGGCCATGGGTGGCGATCATTGTCCATCTGGCGGTGGATGTGCTGGATGACATTATAATACATTCGATCCATTTAGAATAAGCATCAATTACAACCAGGAAAATTTTTCCTAGAAAGGGACCCGCGTAGTCTACGTGGATGCGGGACCAGGGTTTGGAGGGCCAGGACCACAGGCTCCGGGGGGCTTCCCTGGGTGTGTTGCTGAGTTGCGCGCACGTATTGCACCGATGTACGCACAACTCTAAGTCTGCGTCGATGCCGGGCCACCACCCGTGCGATCTCGCAATGACTTTCATCATTACGATACCGGGGTGTGTGCTATGGAGATCCTTGACAAATAAGTCTCTGCCCTTCTTGGGCAGGACTACACGATTTCTCCACAAAATGCAGTCGGCCTGGATGGATAACTAGTCCTTGCGCCGGTGAAATGGCTTAAAATCGCCATGCATCTCTCCATACATGGTTGCCCAGTTTCCACTTAATAGACAGTTTTTCACCTGGGACAGCAGTGGGTCTTGGCTGGTCCAGATTCTTACCTGGCATGCCATGACGGGTGACCCTTCGCCCTCAAAGGCTTCCTTGGCCATGACCAGTTCCGCGGGCTGCTCCGCTTCACCCTCGGTGGCGAGCGGGAGACGGCTGAGCGCATCTGCGCAGTTATCGGTGCCTGGTCTGTGGCGGATCATATAGTCGTAAGCGGGCAGCGTTAATGCCCACCTCTGAATGTGAGCTGAGGCATTGGTATTAATGCCTTTGCTCTCAGAGAATAACGATGTGAGCGGCTTGTGGTCGGTTTCTAGTTCAAACTGCCAGCCAAATAGGTACCGGTGCATCTTTTTTACCACGTGCACACAAGCTAGGGCCTCCTTTTCGACCATGCTGTACCCCATTCAGCCTTGGAAAGGCTGCGGGACGCTTACACTACAGGTTGGAGCTTACGCAACACGTTCGCTTGCTGAAGCACACACCTGATCCCGTAGGATGACGCATCGCACGCTAAAACAAGATGCCTACAAGGATCATACAGCGCCAGTAGTTTGTTTGAGCACAATAAGTTTCTGGCCTTCTCGAAGGCAGTTTTTTGATTTTTACCCCAGACCCAGTCATCACTCTTACAGAGCAGTACATGTATTGGTTCAAGCAAAGTGCTCAGCCCAGGCAAAAAGTTACCAAAGTAGTTCAGTAGTCCTAGGAACGAGTGCAGCTCCGTCATGTTCTGTGATCTCGGGGCCTTCTGGATCGCCTCCGTCTTGGAGTCTGAGGGTCTGATGCCATCTGCTGCGATTCTCCTTCCCAGGAATTCCACCTCTAGTGCCAAGAAGATGCATTTGGTTCGTTTCAATCTTAGACCTACTCGATTTAGTCGGCGTAGCACCTCTTCCAGTTTATGAAGGTGTTCATCGGTGTTATGTCCGGTGATCAAAATGTCTTCTTGGAAGACGACTGTTCCCGGGACAGATTTCAGCAGGCTCTCCATGTTTCATCCCTCTACAGTCTCTCACCGCTCCTTCGCCCCGATCTTGCTGCTTCTGCTGCATCTGCCCACGCTCCATTCACCGACCTGGACCTTGATGATGTCACTCTCTGCTGCCGCCGCCCTCCTGCACCAGCTCACGCTGCTCCCTGGAGTAGTCTTCCTGGACCTCCAAGCTGCTCCCAGGGCCGCTGTTTTGTTGGAAGATCGCAGCCGCCGAACGGATCCCGAAGGGGCACCGGTTGTATACGAACAGCCCCTTGTGTGTGTTTATGCACGTCAGCTTCTTGGACGATTCCGCCAGCTCCTGGATCATGTACGCTGAGGTGAGGTCCAATTTTGAAAACAGTTTTCCGCCCGACAGGGTCGTGAATAATTCCTCCGCCTTGGTCCTGTAACGATACTCAGTTTATGGTTACTTTATAATCCCCACAGATTCTAATTGTCCCATCACTTTCAAGAACGGGGACAATGGGACTGGCCCAGTCATTAAATTCTACTGGCGATATAATGTCTTCGCGCTGAAGCCGATCTAGCTCGACTTCTACTTTCTCCCGCATCATTAAGGGACCGCTCTGGCCTTGTGGTGAATGGGCCTCGCATCTGGGCTGATCTGAATTGTCACCTTGGCCCCTGTGAAGCTGCCAATGCCAGGCTGGAATAGTGACGGAAACTTGTCTAAGACCTGCGCACATGTGGCTTTCTCCACCGACGATAATGTTTTTACATCGCTCCATTTCCAGTTAAAATTCCATAGCCAGCTTCTGCCAAGCAGCATGGGCCTATTACCAGGAACAATCCATGCTGGCAATTTAAACACAGAACTATCATATAGTACCTGAAGCATTGCACTTTCGAGGACCGGGATAATCCCTTTGGTGTAGGTGCGCAGCTTCACGTCGATCGGGCTCAGCTTGGGCCTGTGTGCCTTGTTTGCCTATAACTTATCAAAGGCCTTCTGGCTCATGATCGATTGGCTCGCACCCGTGTGCAGTTCCATCGGTATCGGTATGCCGTTCAGTTTAACGTTCATCATAATCGGGGGACTCTTGTTGGTAAAAGTGTGCACTTCATGCACTTGCACCCCATGTACCTCTTTCTCCTCGGTCATCTCTGCGCGATCCTCAGCATCTATGCTTGACCTCCCATCCTCCGCTACGTATCGAGTTGTAGCACGTTTACACATTCGTTGGAGGTGCCCCATCATTGAGCAACTTTTGCAGACATATTGCTTGAACCTGCACAGGTTTGGGCGATGAGCCCCTCCACAGCGCCAACAGCTTGCTGATGGACTTGCATTCACAGGTACTGATCTCTTCGCATTAGTCCATTGTTGTGGTGAGTGAGTCATCTCAGGTTGAGCAGAGGTCACATTAGCCCAGCTGGGGGCACTTCTCCTGTCTGCCGACGAATTTAGCTTATTTATGGTGTTTGGCCCCGGGTGATTCCGAAGTTGTGAGTAGAGTAGCTTTGTTTCTTCCTCTCTGGCCATGTATGCCTGAGCAATCAGGGTCGCTTTGGCTAAGTCCAAGTCTTCCTCCAAAAACTTAAAGCAGATATCATCGGAAAATCGGAACTCGGCAAGTATTGTAAACAAGATTGTATTGTCGTTTGGCAGAGCTGTGTATGGCTGGGCCTACTCGACTGCGTATGCGAAACCTGTGGCTGTCCAAAGTCCACCAACAGGAATTAATCCGATTTCACCATGTTGGCGTTGTGGGGGCAATCATCGCCCTCATCAGTATCGCTACATTTGTAAAGGCTGTTCGAGATTGGGGCATCTCCAGCGCATGTGTCCGCAACTGAGCAAGCGTGCTGCGACACACCATGTGGAGAATGATGACCAGTCTAGCGCGGATCCGGATATGCAATCCGAGATACCAGAGGAGGAAGTGTATGGACTGTATTCGTTCCTAACAAAGAGCCAACCGATAATGATCAACTTAACGGTGTGCCGGTACTGATAGAATTGGACACGGGTGCGAGTCAATCAATAATGAGCCAGAGGACATTCGACAAGCTGTGGGACACTAAGGCTGTGAGGCCTAAGCTGAGTCCAGTCAATGCCAAGTTGCGTACATACACTGAAGAACACATAACGGTGATTGGCAGTGCAGTAGTCAAGGTGTCATATGAAGGTGCAGTTCATGATTTACTGTTATGGATTGTTCGAGGCAATGGTCCAACGTTGTTCAGCAGGAATTGGCTAGAAAAAATCAAATGGAATTGGAACGATATCAAAGCGTTGACGTTGGAGAATGATACTCCATGTGCTCAAGTGATGAGCAAGTTCCCCTCGTTGTTTGAACCAGGCATCGGCAAATTCACGGGAGCCAAGGTGCAGATCTATGTGGACTCAGATGCAAGGCCCATCCATCGTGGGGCTCGGGTGGTTCCGTGCATGATGAGGGAGAGGGCCGAGCTCGAACTGGAGCGTGACGGGATCATATTGCCGGTCCAGTTTGACGAATGAGCCAGCCTCATTGTTCCTGTATTGAAGAATGATGGCACTGTTGGGATTTGTGGAGACTACAAGGTTGCTATCAACCGAGTTTCGAAACAGGATTAATACCCGTTACCGAAGGCTGATTACCTGTTTGCAATGCTAGCCGGGGGGGGGAAGTCGTTCACTAAACTGGATCTGACGTCGGCCTTCATGACACAGGAGCTGATCGAGACGTCAAAGAAACTTACGTGCATCAACACTCATAAAGGACTGTTTATCTACAACAGGTGTTCTTTCGGAATTCGCTTGGCTGCAGCCATATTTCAGAGGAACATGGCGAGTCTACTGAAGTCCGTCCCTAGAACCGTCGTGTTCCAAGATGACATCCCGGTCACAGGTCGCGACATTGCCGAACATCTGAGCAACCTGGAAGAGGTTCGACATCGTCTGGACAAAGTGGAACTCAGACTGAAACGTTCGAAGTGCGTCTTCATGGCACCGGAAGTCGAGTTCTTGGGGAGGAAAATTGCTTCAGGCCTACGGACTCAAAAACCAAGGCCATCAAAAATGCACCCAGCCCTTGGAATGTGACGGAGCTGCGTTCGTTCCTTGGTCTACTCAACTACTTCGGTAATTTCCTACCTAGATTGAGCACTTTATTAGAGCCACTGCACATGCTGCGAAGAAAAGGCGACAACTGCATTTGAGGTGCGTCTCAAGACAGAGCTTTTGCGAAAGTTGCTTTTCTGCTTTGCTCTAGCAAGCTGCTGGTACATTATGATCCGTGTAACCGTCGAGCATTGGCCTATGATGCTTCGTCATATGGAGTTGGTTGCATACTCCAACAAGCTGGTCAGTTGGGTAAACTACAACCTGTTGCGTGTGCTTCTAAAAGTTTGTCGAGGGCGGAGAGAGTCTACAGCATGGTAGAAAAAGAAGCATTAGCCTGTGTGTATGGGGTTAGAAAGATGCATCAGTACCTGTTTGGTCTTCGGTTTGAACTGGAAACAGATCACAAGCCACCCATTTCATTGTTTTCGGAAAACAAAGGTATCAATGCCGGTACATCGTCCCGCATCCAGAGATGGGCGCTGACATTATCTGCCTATGATTGTGTCATTCGCCATAGATCTGGCAGCGAGGGTTGTGCCGGTGCACTGGGCCGTCTGCCATTGCCCACACCGGAGGTGGACATGCCACAATCTGCAGATTTACTGTTAGTCATGGATGCTTTTGAAAGTGGGGGAGCCCCTGTCATGGCTCAACAAGTTAAGACCTGGACCAGCCAGGACCCGGTGTTGTCGGTTGTGGGGCTTTATGTCCTTGGTGGTGATTGGTCTGCCATACCCAAGCAAATGGGTGATGAGACCAAATCTTACAACCGTCACGGGGACGAGCTGTCCATTCGGTCAGATTGTTTACTGCGGGGTAATCATGTTGTTATGCCGAAGAAAGGCAGAGAGAAATTTGTATATGACCGACATAGCACTCATCCTGGTATTGTCATGATGAAAGCCATTGCCAGGTCTCATGTATGGTGGCCTGGAATTGACTCTGATCTGGAATCATGAGTGCATCAGTGCAACACTTGCATGCAGCTAAGTAGAGCACCAGCGGAATCGCCGCTGAGTCTGTGGTCGTGGCCATCTAAACCATGGTCCAGGATCCGAATCAACTTTGCAGGTCCCTTCCTGGGAAAGATGGTTTTAGTTGTGGTGGATGCATATTTCAAGTGGATAGAGTGTATAATCATGTCATCCAGTACATCCATAGCTAACATTAAGAGCCTTCATGTCATGTTTGCCACTCATGGTCTGCCCGGCATCGTTGTAAGCGACAACGGACTTTGCTTCAGTAGTCTGGAGTTTCAAGAGTTCATGAAACTCAATGGTATCAAACATGTGAGGTCAGCGCCATTCAAACCCGCATCTAATGGTCAAGCGGAACGTGCTGTCCAAACCATCAAACAGAGTGTGAGCCGTGTAACTCAAGGTTCGCTGCAGACTTGCTTGTTACGCATATTGCTTAGTTACAGGACAAGACCCCACACGGTTACCGGGGTGCCCCCTGCTGAACTATTGATGAAGAGAGGTTCTCAAGACCAGGCTCTCTCTTGTCCACCCTGACTTGAATGATCATATTGACTACAGATGTCAAAGTCAGCAGTGGTATCATGATCGCGCTGCTGTGTCACGCGACATTTCTGTTAACGATCTGGTGCATATGCTAAATTATGGTCAAGGTCCCAAGTGGATCGCCGGTACTGTTACGGCCAAGGAGGGTAACAGAGTGTTTATCGTCAAGCTCAAGAATGGGCAAACATGCAGGAAACATGTTGATCAGATAAAGCTGCGGCACACGGATGAACCGGAACAGTCTGAGAAAGACACAATCATTGAGCAACCAACCTACCCTCAGTCATCAGAGGATTCCGCTGTCATCAATGAATCTGGACTTTCAAACCCTGACATGATCATTGCCACTCCTATCAAATTGTCTACCCAGCCCCCAGTCATAACAGATTCAGAACGCTAGCTTATTGCCACTCCCATCAGATTGGCTACCCAGCCCCCAGTCATAACAGACTCAGAACGCTAGCTTATTGCCACTCCCATCAGATCGGCGACCCAGCCCCTAGTCATAACAGACTCAGAACGCTCGCCCAAGGCTGGAGTTGAACTGAGACGATCAACTCGGGAGTGGAAAGCCCCAGACCATCTCAATTTGTAAAACGACTGTTACTAATATCTTAAGGGGGGATATTGTCATGTATGTATGCTTGGGGTTACTGGCCACCAGGTGATGCGACTGTCGGAGGTCATTGGGCTGTACGCCCAGGTATAAAAGGCAAGCCATCATGTAATGTAAGCACTTTGGGCTCGAATAAAGCAGAGCCAGGTTCGTACCTGTGTTATTTTACAGTATTCAGTCTATCGAGTTATTACATACATAACAATTCACTGGGTTGATTCCGGGGATGAGCGGGTTGACTTATGAGGAAAGGTTGAGTAGGTTGGGCCTTTACTCATTACAATTCGGAAGAATGAGAGGTGATCTTATCGAAACATATAAGATTATACGGGGGCTTGACAAGGTGGATGCAGAGAGGATGTTTCCACTGATGGGGGAGACAAGAACTAGAGGGCATGATCTAAGATCTAAGAGGCTGTGAGAATTTAAAACTGAGATGAGGAGACATTTCTTCTCTCAGAGGGTTGTAAATCTGTGGAATTCGCTGCCTCAGAGAGCTGTGGAAGCTGAGACATTGAATAAATTTAAGACAGAAATAGACAGTTTCTTGAACGATAAGGGGTTATGGGGAGCAGGCGGGGAAGTGGAGCTGAGTCCATGATCAGATCAGCCAAGATCGTATTAAATGGCGGAGCAGGCTCGAGGCATCTACTCCTGCTCCTAATGCTTATGTTCTTATGTTCTTATAAGAATGCGACAAAATGGATGACGGAGCATGGTGTGACAATTAAGAGAGGTGATCTTATGTAGGTTATCAAAGGTGGGTGGACAACTGAAGGGATTTAGGGAGGGAGATCCAGGGAATAGAGCTATGATTGTTTAAGAAGGGGTGAAGGAGCAGGGGGATGCATAAAAGGCCAGAGACAGAAGGTCAAAAAGTAAGAGAGGGGAGATAAGATTGGAGAGGTAGAGTGGGGTAAAGCCATGGAGGGATTTGACGATATAGACAAGAATTTTCAATTCAATGCATTCGGGGACAGGGAACCAATGTAGGACAGGCTCACAAGTATGATTTAAAGTGATGAAGGGGGACGTTATATCAGGACAGCTTTCAGCATTATGCACATTAGATGGAATAACTGGATGAGGCTTGAGAATTATAAAAAGGGCAAATGTTTCATGTTAAGGGGTTGACAGTGGATGGGCAATGGCAGACATTTAGAGATCGCATGGATGAACTACAACAATTGTACATCCCTGTCTGGCGTAAAAATAAAAAAGGGAAGGTGGCTCAACCGTGGCTATCAAGGGAAATCAGGGATAGTATTAAAGCCAAGGAAATGGCATACAAATTGGCCAGAAATAGCAGCGAACCCGGGGACTGGGAGAAATTTAGAACTCAGCAGAGGAGGACAAAGGGTTTGATTAGGGCAGGGAAAATAGAGTACGAGAGGAAGCTTGCAGGGAACATTAAAATGGACTGCAAAAGCTTCTATAGATATAGCTTCTAAAGACAAATGTAGGTCCCCTGCAGTCAGAATTAGGGGAAGTCATAACTGGGAACAAAGAAATGGCAGACCAATTGAACAAGTACTTTGGTTCGGTATTCACTAAGGAGGACACAAACAAGCTTCCGGATATAAAAGGGGTCAGAGGGTCTAGTTAAAAGGAGGAACTGAGGGAAATCCTTATTAGTCGGGAAATTGTGTTGGGGAAATTGATGGGATTGAAGGCCGATAAATCCCCAGGGCCTGATGGTCTGCATCCCAGAGTACTTAAGGAGGTGGCCTTGGAAATAGCGGATGCATTGACAGTCATTTTCAAACATTCCATAGACTCTGGATCAGTTCCTATGGAGTGGAGGGTAACCAATGTAACCCCACTTTTTAAAAAAGGAGGGAGAGAGAAAACAGGGAATTATAGACTGGTCAGCCTGATATCGGTAGTGGGTAACATGATGGAATCAATTATTAAGGATGTCATAGCAGTGCATTTGGAAAGAGGTGACATGATAGGTCCAAGTCAGCATGGATTTGTGAAAGTGAAATCATGCTTGACAAATCTTCTGGAATTTTTTGAGGATGTTTCCAGTAGAGTGGACAAGGGAGAACCAGTTGATGTGGTGTATTTGGACTTTCAGAAAGCTTTCGACAAGGTCCCACACAAGAGATTAATGTGCAAAGTTAAAGCACATGGGATTGGGGGTAGTGTGCTGACGTGGATTGAGAACTGGTTGGCAGACAGGAAGCAAAGAGTAGGAGTAAATGAATACTTTTCAGAATGGCAGGCAGTGACTAGTGGTGTACCGCAAGGTTCTGTGCTGGGGCTCCAGCTGTTTACATTGTACATTAATGATTTAGACGAGGGGATTAAATGTAGTATCTCCAAATTTGTGGATGACACTAAGTTGGGTGGCAGTGTGAGCTGCGAGAAGGATGCTATGAGGCTGCAGAGTGACTTGGATATTTTAGGTGAGTGGGAAAATGCATGGCAGATGAAGTATAATGTGGATAAATGTGAGGTTATCCACTTTGGTGGTAAAAACTGAGAGACAGACTATATCTGAATGGTGACAGATTAGGAAAAGGGGAGGTGTAACGAGGCCTGGGTGTCATGGTACATCAGTCATTGAAGGTTGGCATGCAGGTACAGCAGGCGGTTAAGAAAGCAAATGACATGTTAGCCTTCATACGAGCGGATTTGAGTACAGGGGCAGGGAGGTGTTACTACAGGGCCTTCGTGAGGCCACATCTGGAGTATTGTGTACAGTTTTGGTCTCCTAACTTGAGGAAGGACGTTCTTGCTATTGAGGGAGTGCAGCGAAGGTTCACCAGACTGATTCCCGGGATGGCGGGACTGACATATCAAGAAAGACTGGATCAACTGGGCTTGTATTCACTGGAGTTCAGAAGAATGAGAGGGGATCGCACAGAAACGTTTAAAATTCTGATGGGTTTAGACAGGTTAGATGCAGGAAGAATGTTCCCAACGTTGGGGAAGTCCAGAACCAGGGGTCACAGTCTAAGGATAAGGGGTAAGCCATTTAGGACCGAGATGAGGAGAAACTTTTTCACCCAGAGAGTGGTGAACCTGTGGAATTCTCTACCACAGAAAGTTGTTGAGGCCAATTCACTAAATATATTCAAAAAAGAGTTAGATGTAGTCCTTACTACCAGGGAGATCAGGGGGTATGGCGAGAAAGCAGAAATGGGGTACTGAAGTTGCATGTTCAGCCATGAATTCATTGAATGGCGGTGCAGGCTTGAAGGGCCGAATGGCCTACTCCTGCACCTATTTTCTATGTTTCTATGTTTCTATGAAATTGTTCACATAAAGGTTATCCTGGGCTGCCCCCTACCATGTAGTTGTAGACAGTAAGAACTGATCAAAGTTTAAGTCTGTTCTTCAGAGATGGACAAAATGCCATCTCCTGCAGAACATTGTCAGAATAGATTCAGTTTTCAGCAGAAGCCAGCATGTAAGGATATTTAATGGATATGTTTTCAGAAATTGTGAAAATTATAGCAACATTCAAGATTACTTTAAACAAGGGGATAATTTTAACTGGCTGTGCTCCCGATGTGAAGCATCAGTGGCGGTTAATGTGGATTGGAAAATATGGGCTATACATAGAATTACATAGAATTTACAGCACAGATACAGGCCATTTGGCCTAACCGGTCTATGCTGGTGTTTATGCTCTACAAGATCCTCCTCCCACCCTACTTCATCTCACCCTAAAGGCACATCCTGCTATTCCTTCCTCCCTCATGTACTTATCTAGCTTCCCCTAAAGTGCATCTATGCTATTCGCCTCAACGACACCTTGTGGTTGCAAGTTCCACATTCTAACCATTCTCTGAGTAAAGACATTTTTCCTGAATTCCTTATTGTATTTATTAGTCACTATTTTATATTTATGACCAGTGATCCCTGTAAGGCGGCAGCCATGAGGCCGCGCATTGCTCCAGCAGTCGGCTTGCTGGCATTTCAATGTAAAAACCGCACATGCGCGGTATTTTAAATGGCCTTTAAAGAGGCCGTGCAGGGACAACTAAAGTTGCAGGGTTTATGGTCCCTTGTTTTGGACTCTCCCATAAGTGGAAACATCTTCTCGACTGGGACTGGACAGGTTAGATGCGGGATGAATGTTCCCGATGTTGGGGAAGTCCAGAACCAGGGGACATAGTCTTAGGATAAGGGGTACGCCATTTAGGACTGAGATGAGGAGAAACTTCTTCACTCAGAGAATTGTTAACCTATGGAATTCCCTGCCGCAGAGAGTTGTTGATGCCAGTTCATTGGATATATTTAAGAGGGAGTTAGATATGGCCCTTATGGCTAAGGGGATCAAGGGGTTTGGCGAGAAAGCAGGAAAAGGGTACTGAGGGAATGATCAGCCATAATCTTATTGAATAATGGTGCAGGCTCGAAGGGCTGAATGGCCTACTCCTGCACCTATTTTCTATATTTCTATGTTCCTACATCTACCCTATCAAACCCATCCATAAGTTTAAAGACATCTTTTATGTCACCCCTCAGCCTTCTCTTTGCCAGAGAAAAGAACCCCAGCCTGTTCAATCATTTTTGATAGTTATAACCTCTCAATTCTGGTATCATCCTTGTAAATCATTTCTGCACTTTCCCCAGTGCTTCTATATACTTTTTGTATTATACCGACCAGGGGGCTGAAATTCACCCCTGAGGGATGGCTACCGCGGAGTTTGGGCGGACGACCGATAAAATCGATCGGCCGTCGCGGTCAGATGATTTTCCCTCCCCGAGCCATATTCAGGGATTTGAGCGGTGTGCACTTCCACCGGAAATGGCACGGTGAAGCCGCTGTAAAGGAGACTTTCCAGCGGAGAGCTCTGCAGCGTGCGGGCCGCTGGGAAGCCACCAGGACCGGGATTTTCAGCTGCAAAAAGGTAGGACTTTTTCCAGCAGTGCCCCTGCGAGGTATTCGAATCGGTGCACAAAAGGGACACCACTGGAATGCTGCCGTGATTGGGGCTCTTTGGGAGGGAAATTTTTTATTAATTTTAGTATTTTCATTTAAGATTACAGAATCCACTATATTTATTTCTATAGTTGTATTAATTATTAGTGATTTTATTTAGGATTACAGTATCCACTTTATTCATCTTTTAATAGTTTTATTAATTGTTTTGGCTCCATTAAACCTGCTGCGTACTCCTCAGATGTTTCCACATATTTTTGTGCAACTATCAGGTCTGACTCTTTAGTGGAGTCCTGTGGGCTGCATAGACCTACTTGGCAGGGTTCACCCTGAGGATGGGAGGAGTGTTGGGAGGGTGACACCTGGTACACCTGGTCAGAAGCAGGGCGGCACGCAGGAGATGGCGTCACCATCAGCACCGTCGAGACAGGCAGCGGGCAAGGGAGGCAGCAGCCATGATTCATTCATTCTGCGCCAGACTAGTATGCCCACCATCTTCACCGGTCCGAATCAGGATTGCGGTTGGCTGCTTAGGGACAAGGGCTATCCCCTGTCCACTTGGCTGCTCACTTCTCTGCGGAATCCCCAGGTCAGCGCATACAATGATGCTCATTGTGCCACCAGGTGCATTAGCGAGCAGTGCATAGGCATCCTTAAGCAGAGATTCCAGTGCCTGGACTGTTCTGGACCTTGCAGTACTCTCCTCAACGGGTCTCCATAATCGTCATAGTTTGCTTCATGCTGCACAACCTGGCCATCATAAGGGGATAGCCGCTGGAGGTCGAGCCAGCAGTACCACCTGAGACGGAGGAGGAGGCGCAGGAGGAGGAGATGCAGGAGGAGGAGGAGGTGCAGGAGGTGCAGGAGGAGGAGATGCAGGAGGTGGAGGAGATGCAGGAGGAGGAGGCGCAGGAGGTGCAGGAGGAGGAGATGCAGGAGGTGGAGGAGATGCAGGAGGAGGAGTTGCAGGAGGTGGAGGAGGAGGAGATGCAGGAGGTGCAGGAGGAGGAGATGCAGGAGGTGGAGGAGGTGCAGGAGGAGGAGGTGCAGGAGGAGGAGGTGCAGGAGGTGGAGGAGATGCAGGAGGAGGAGGTGCAGGAGGTGGAGGAGATGCAGGAGGAGGAGGTGCAGGAGGAGGAAGAGGTGCAGGAGGAGGAAATGCAGGAG
Source organism: Pristiophorus japonicus (assembly GCF_044704955.1). NCBI lineage: Eukaryota > Metazoa > Chordata > Chondrichthyes > Pristiophoridae > Pristiophorus > Pristiophorus japonicus. The sequence continues at coordinate 66,194,695 of NC_091981.1, forward strand.
GAGGAGGAGGTGCAGGAGGTGCAGGAGGAGGAGATGCAGGAGGTGGAGGAGATGCAGGAGGAGGAGGTGCAGGAGGAGGAAGAGGTGCAGGAGGAGGAGATGCAGGAGGAGGAGGAGGTGCAGGAGGTGCAGGAGGAGGAGGTGCAGGAGGAGGAGGAGGTGCAGGAGGAGGAGGAGGATCCCCAATGCTCCAGAGCTAGGAGGCGTCGACCCATCGCTACCCTGGAAGGGCCGGGTGCAGACTGGCCAGCACCCTCCTGGGCGAGTGCGTCCTCACATATATGGAGGTGCCTGGCACCTCCCCTGCAATCTCCCTCCATGCATTATGTACTGGCGGTCTGCCAGGTCTCCCCACGTCAGGAAACAGTATTCTTCTTCTGTCCTCCACACCGTCCATCAATGTCTCCAGCTCCATATCAGTGAACCTGTTGGCTCTCCTTGCACCTCTTACACTAGCCGTCCTTCCAAACTCCTTCCCCCCTCAGGGCCTTGTTGCAAACTCTGGCCTTTAAAAAGGCCAGGGAGCAGCTGGCTCATTAGAAACCCTTACCTGCATGCTGAATTTCTCAGTGGTGATAACGCTCAAATTAAGACAGCCACACCACTTAAAAATTCACTTTGGAAGGGTTCATCAGCGCTGGAACCCATTTATTCACTTTTGGAGCTGAATATAGGGTAGCCCAGCCATGAAAAAATTTCGCCGCTAATGGCCACAAAAGATGGGGGCAGCACCAGCTTTCCAGTGGTACTGAATTTCGGGCCCCAGAGCTGTTCTCTAAGTGGGTTATTTTGGTGGAAGGGTGAAAACAGGTGCTAATAAGACCTGCCTGTTTGAAAGTCGGGTTTTAGCCTGCAATTTTGGAGCTAAGTGATGATTTAAAAGTGCTCGGAGGAATTAAAACAGACACCTGAAGGTTTAGTACAAGCACTGTTTAGAACTGGAGTTGTCTATGTAGCCTCCACACACCCAGTTCTACTGAAGTGTCACAAATTTGTCAATGGTGGTGAGTCCGGGATGGCTGGCGTTGGTGGCATGTGGGGAAGTCGCTCCTGGCTCCAGTCCACCCTTTCACAACAATCTTCCCGGCCACTTAAGGGGATGGAATATAAAAGCAGGGAAGTCTTGCTACAGCTATACAAGGTGAGGCCACACCTGGAATACTGCATGCAGTTTTGGTTTCCATATTTACGAAAGGATATACTTGCTTTGCAGTTCAGAGAAGGTTCACGAGGTTGATTCCAGGGATGAGGGGGTTGATTTATGAGGAAAGGTTGAGTAGGTTGGGCCTCTAATCATTGGAATTCAGAAGAATGAGAGGTGATCTTATCGAAACATATAACATTATGAGGGGGCTTGACAAGGTGGATACAGAGAGGATGTTTCCACTGATAGGGGAGACTAGAACTAAAGGGCATGATCTTTGAATAAGGGGCCGCCCTTTTAAAATAGAGATGAGGAGAAATTTCTTCTCTCGGAGGGTTGTGGATCTGTGGAACTCACTGCCTCAGAGAGCTGTGGAAGCTGGGACATTGAATAAATTTAAGACAGAAATAGACAATTTCTTAAATGATAAAGGGATAAGGGGTTAAGGGGAGCAGGCGGGGAAGTGGAGCTGAGTCCATGATCAGATCAGCCATGATCTTATTGAATGGCGGAGCAGGCTTGAGGGGCCTCATGGCCTACTCCGGTTCCTATTTCTTATGTTCTTATATTCTTAACAGAAAGTGGTTCTGATTACATAATCTGATGATGCGTCATCAGCCGGTTTCCTTAAATAGGTATATAAAAAGGAAAAGAGTGGCTCGAGTAAATGTTGGTCCCTTAGAGGACGAGCCCAAGGAATTGGTAATGG